>NW_027122657.1:0-492670 GCF_030686945.1 Centruroides vittatus | reverse complement strand
AATACTCTTCCTCAAATCGAAACCAGAGTATTTGATTGAAATTTGCCCAGTATTTTTTTCTACAGAGCTCTGAACACCTACTCTTAAATGATAATCACTTTGTATATTTTGAATACGAAAACATAAATAATTAAAATAAATAATTAGTGAAATAATTAATTGTTTATGAGGAGTAGTAATATTTAAAAACACGTTACATAATGCCAGTCCCTCAACGTTCGGTCCACCACTGACAGAGTGTATTAAACCACTGAACACCGGTCGTTGGTTCGCTCCTCGCCAACCGGCTAACCACGTGAAATTTCCGGGTTTTATTCACGTTAATAGCATTAAATAGGGGAACGTTTCCAGTAGAAAGTCCTTTCGGAAGGAAGATTGCTCACGTGTCGTATTGTCGTAAACAAATAAACTAAACTCAACGTTTGGTAACAAAATGATTCGATTTTTTTTTCTGAAGTGTTATATAGAGATGTATACTGTTTGTCACTGCTTTGTACGTAACTGTATGCACACGTAGTAAATAAAATAACGTAATGTTCTCCCGTGCTGTGTATTATTTTTTAATACAGATAAGAGAGTTGTTGATCGAGGTGTCCATTACATAATTTGGGGAGGAGACGGCATTACAGAAGGATGAGATAGTAGTCGAAAGGTATAAAAAATAGCTAGGAGTAATTCGTGGACAATCTCTCTCTTCTATAAAAAAAAAACGTAATGATTTTCCCGAGAATATTTAGTTTAACCTTGATTTTAAAGCCTGAAGATTAATGAACTGTTTGTTCTATTGCGAAATAAAATGTCAAAACCAAGGCCATTCTTAAAATATGTTTCTATCGAGTGAAATAAATATATTTTTATCAACAAGTAAGACTGAAATAATTTTAAATTCATAATTTTAATATTTATTGAAATATTTCAAATACAAACCAGAAATTTCTAAACAAAATTACTCTTTAAATGTAATCTACAAAAACCCCAAAATACAAGTAAGAGCAAAAATTAACAGTATTTAATTGCGATGCTTCAACATGGCGATCATAAATCTAGCCAGATAGGAATATTTTGGTGATGGAGATGTGACATTTCTGCTCAAGAGTTCTGAACATTCATCGCTCGTTGGATCATAAGAGGAACAGAAATTGTGTGCCATGACCATTCCCATCATATCTCGAAGCCTTTCGTACTGTAGGGAAAGCACCTTTTCCACAGGATTTATCTACTTGCTCGTAAAAACAATCATAGAACTGCATGTAGTAACTGCAAACAGAAATTGCATTAATAAATAACTTTGATTATTTCTTAATTTGATAGAATACAAAGAGAGTTTACTGACCAACAACCAGCAGGAATTCGAGATTCCACATCGTTTCCCATAACTTGATTTATAATATTTGGTAAATCTTTCATACAAACCCGATGAGTGTTCTTCACTGCATCAGATAAGCAAGGAGCAATTTTCAGAAAATCTAAATAAATATGAATTTAATCGAAATGTGGTTAATGTGAATTAAAATAAATATTATAATAAATAAATTTAATATTAAAGAATTAAAGTTGAAAGTATAATTTGTTTATTTTCACGATTATAGTCGAATCTCTGAACAATGGTTACTGTCGAGAACGTAAAAAAATAGACATTGTTGGGAGTGGCCGTTATTTGGAGGTCGGACTGTATTATTACTGTTTTAAGTCTAGAGAAAATTTTGTAATAGAAAGTTTAGAAAATATCACTATAAATATTTTTTTAAAACAGTACAAAAATTTTAAATATCTAAGTTTATTTTATTATTCGCATTTTAGCGTTATTTAACGTTGCAATGGCATCTTATAATTGTTATTAAACACGTAACTTATAAAATAACTGATATAAATATAATGTACTGTACGTGTACATGTTATCGTGTATTTATTCGCGTATTAGAAATGTATAGTACGCGTACTTACAAGTAATTACATAAATAAAGTCTTTTATATGGCAAATATATAAGTCCATTAACAGGGAAAATATGGTAATTGGTTAAAAAAATGATACCCACAAGATTTTCACATTTTTGAACTCAAAGGACCTTCTTGAAATGTCGAGAAATGCAAAACTTGGGAGTGCTTTTTACATGTATAGATTTTAATGTTTGTGTGTGGGGAAACACAAACATTTTATTCACTCGAATTTCAAGCTTAATACTTCGTCTTCTGTGCTTATTTTCGAAAATTTCTGAAATTTTGCAGAAAGGGTTATTTATTACGGGGATTGATGCTACTAAAGTTTCGTAGTTAAAGATCGAGGGAATGGGAAATATAAGGGGTCGTGTGTCTCGAGTGCGGTCGGACTTAATGAAGATTTTACTTGTTATTAACGTTTACAATATTTTTAATATAAAACTTATTCCTACCCTGAAATTAAGCTTTTTGCCATTTTATAATAATTAATAATATAAAATGTTTTAGAAATAAAACGTAAGAGATGGCGGCACACTCAGTTTTAAATGTGGTTGCGGTTAAAGTTACACGATTTGGCTACAATTTTCATATAAACTAGATTAAAGAAGAAGAAGAAGTTACACAATTTGTTTTTAGATATTTTTTATTATCATTCTAACCTTTACTCACAAATTGTAAAGCAAACTTTCCAATTAAACCAAAAAAATTTAAATTACTTTTATTAAACAGAATTTATTTGTGAGGCAATTTTTAATAAATTTATAATTATTGTTTCGTCATAATTTATAAATTTATATATAAATAGTTTTAAAACATTTTCAGATGTGTTATTAATTATGATTACATATATTTATATTAAGCTGCACTAAAAATACAAGCTTAAAAATGATAAATATCATCTTAAGAACTGCTTAATTATTCTAAAATTACATTAAATTTTCGTATTATTTTATACGAAAAGACAAAAAGACGCACTTTTTTCAACGGTACCCTATTTTTGGTACCGTTGTTATTAATCAAGACTACTGATTAACTTTATTTTCTGCATGATGTACCCTATTTAATCTATATAGAATGCCATAGTCATTGCTAATTGCTAAATTATTGTATTATCAGATCACGCTGAAAAATTAAAGGAAATGTTATACAGTAATATCTCGGTTTTCATTAACTTCGGTTATTGTGGGTTTCGGTTTTCGTCGATTTTTTCTACAAAAAATTTGTCTCGGTTTTCGTCGGAATGCCCGCGTGATTTCGTTGCTAATTTTGCGAAAACAAAGGGTGACCCATGCGTTTTCCTGCTCAGTGTGCCTTGTTTCTCGTGTGAGCATTACACTGCGCGTCTCGCCAAACAATTCCATTTCTTTCCTCTCCCTTTAGCTCTATCATTGGACCAAAGAAAGTTTTTAGAGCCAGCAGCCCTTCGAAGAAGAAAGCCTGGAACACGATAGACTTGAAGAAGGAAATCATTGAAAAATACGAGAGCGGCATTTAGATCGCTGAAATTGGCCGCATGTACTACGGGAACTCGCCATCCGCGATAAATTCCATTGTGGCGAAAAAGGAAGCAATAAAGGAGGCTAAAAGCTAAAACTGTAGCGAAAGGCGTAAATGTGCTAACGAAACAGCGATCGCAAACAATTGAAGATGTCGAACAGTTATTACGGGGATACTATAGATTACCACCTATGGAATTTCGGGTCTTTGAGTATATATCTGAACTCAGGAGACCGAGACGAGTTCAACGATACCCTACTTTTGGACCGGAGACGAAAAATAATAAAGTTATCATACTTTTTTCCAGCGATCGCGCGATGATAGGGAGTCGCGTCGCTCTCTCCGCTAAGTCGGCCTCGCTATCGCGATCGGGAGTCGCGTCGTTTGCCGTTAAAATTGTCTTTAGTAGACGTTTCTTCCCTTTTTTTTACTTTGTTCAAGAACTACCGTGAATCAATAACTAGTGACGTTTAGCACATGGCGGCCTGCCGGCGGCTCCCCTCCGGGAGGTCAGTCGGGAGCACGAACAGTGGGAACGGCCGCCATGTTCGCTGCAATAAGTAACACTAACCGAAATGGCGATCGCGCGATGATCGAAAGTCGCGTCGCTCTCTCCGCTCTCGTATCGCGTGTTTAACCCTACTGGAGATGACCGTAGTCCGACGTCATAGTTTGCAGACTTTACCGCAAGATGGCAGTACTATCAACTATGGCGCTGTCTTCATGAGAGCATTAAAAAGTATGATAACTTTTTTATTTTTTGTCTCCGGTTCAAAATAGGGCACCGTTGAACTCATCTCGGTCCCCTGAGTTTAGATATATAATCAAAGTCCTGAAATTCCATAGGTGGTAATCTGTAGTACACCCGTTATGATTAATTTGGATTAATCTAAAACAGTTAGATGGTGATTAGAGACTGATTCGAAAAATTCAAGAGCCGCACTGGCATACATAGTGTCACTAGGCGCAGCGAAGGTGCGAGTTCGGACAAGTCTGGAGCCGAAAAATTTATGTCCAATATAGGGAACCCGATCTGAATTAGCGGATTCCGCCCTGACGATTCGTCACACAGAACTAGAAGTCAAATATTTCTACACAAAAAACTCTAATCTTTATTCCACTCTCAGGGACCACTAATTTACCCTTCCTATCTCTCTCGTGTCCGAACTACTCTCTCTTACCCTCTCTTACCGTCTTTTTCCCCTCGGTTTTATGATCCTTTGCCTAAAATTCTTATTACCCTGTGCAAATGGACTGCACACGGATCGACAAAACCGCAGTTGAGGGAGGACGAGAAGATCCGATATCACTACATTCAAATTTAAAGATTGCGTAAAGGCTGAAGGATTCATTTCCCAACAAATCATTCATTTATTTTATATTAATTTCTTATTATTTTTAGTATTAAACACTATATCTATATATATAAAACTGAATGTATGTCTGTGTGTGTGTGTGTGTTTGTCCTTCATGCACTACCACACCATTTATCCGATTGCCATGAAACTTCGGGAAGTTGTTTAATACACTCCCACGAAGGTTTCTGGCACATGTGAAGACCACCATTTCCCCCCTTTCAAAAATATATTTATATATGGATTAAGCTTTTATGTCCAACAGATGGCGCTAACTTCCGACGACCTAAGTTTGCTTTTCTGTCAGGCATTATGCTTTTCTGTGAGAATGGACTGAAGCAGATCATTTTCTATCTATCTATATAAATAAAATATAACGTTCGTTTGTTCCTACCGATTCCTTTGAAATTTTGACGCAACGTTGCATTCGAATACGCACGTGTTTTTATATAATATACATGTCGAAATTCCCCCAGTGGGGGGAGATGGACGGGATTAAGGCTTACCGTGAAGAACTCGGCTTCTATTATACTATTTTACATGCGGTTTTTTGCGTTTTTAATTGCGTTTTAATAGGTTATGTCAACAAAATATACACTAAAAAGGGATTTTTCGATATTCCCCAGCGGGAAAAGTGACGGGATTAAGGCTTACTGTGAAGAACTCGGCTTTTATTATACTATTTTAGATGCGTTTTTGATTGCGTTTTAATAGGTTACGTCAACAGAATATACACTAAAAAGGGATTTTTCGATATTTCCCAGCGGGGAGAGGGACAGGATTAAGGCTTACTGTGAAGCACTCAGCTTCTATTTATACTATTTTACATGCGGTTTTTTGCGTTTTTAATTGCGTTTTAATAGGTTACGTCAACAGAATATACACTAAAAAGGGATTTTTCGATATTTCCCAGCGGGGAGAGGGACAGGATTAAGGCTTACTGTGAAGCACTCAGCTTCTATTTATACTATTTTACATGCGGTTTTTTGCGTTTTTAATTGCGTTTTAATAGGGTAAGTCAACAGAATATACACTAAAAAGGGATTTTTCGATATTCCTTGCGGGGAGAGGGACAGGATTAAGGCTTACTGTGAAGAACTCTGCTTTTATTATACTATTTTAAACGCGTTTTTGATTGTGTTTTAATAGGGTACGTCAAGAGAATGTACTGTACACTAAGAAGGGATTTTTTGAAATTCCCCACGGGGGAAGTGTTACACATTTATAATAGATACATTTTGAGCCACAACAACGCGTGGCCGGGTCAGCTAGTTCTCTATAAAATGTGTTTTTGGTATGTATTTTGGAGTGTCTAGAACGAATTAATTGGATATATATTATTAATTTACTATTTTAAAAAAATGTTATTAGCAATACTAGTATTGTAGTTAACGAAGTTAGTGGGGAATCCGTAGTGCAGTTTAGCAAGCAGCTTCAGAAAGTTTTTGAGAGTGGCCTGTTTCGAATATGTCGAGTCACCGCCACCCCGTTATGAGCCTAGTCGAATCCTCAATGAGCATGAAAACAAAACACTCTTAGGGGACAAGAGCCAAAATAAAACAAAACATCTAGCAACGAATTGTTTAACTTTCCCGGAAAAAGAATTTAAAATTGAGTGTACGTCATCTGTTACGATACTTTATTCTAAAAACTTTTTATATTATTAATCACTATAAAATGACAAGATGCTAAATTTTAAGGTAGAAATGAGTTTTATAAAAAAATTGTAAATGCTAATAACGAGTAAAAACTTCATTAAGTCCGACCATGCCGGAGATATGACACGTGACCCCCGTATAAAAGATAGACGGAGTTCGTCTACCTTTTACCGCCAAAATTTAATAGCACCAATGCCGATTATGCACAATCCTCATTGCATGATTTCAGAAATTTTCGACAAAAAATCAGGAGTTACTAAGCTTGAAATTCGGTGAACAAAATCGTGCCCCTTTCGCACACATACACTAACATCCATACATACAGAATAAACCCCCAAATTGTTTGCATTTCACGACGTTTCAAGGTCTCCCGAGTCCAAAAAATGTAAAAATGTTGAAGGGAGGTGATTTTTTGAATTCCTCGAAAATTTCCGAAATTTTGCAAGGAGCTTTATGTATTAGGGAGATTAATACTATTAAATTTTGATGGTTCAATATCGAGGGGATGAGAAGAGAGAAAGGAATTTATGTATCATATCTCATAGAGGGTCGGTTTTACTCGTTATTAGCATTTACAATTTTTTATAAAATCTCTAACCTTATTATTAAGCTTTTTGCCGTTTTATAATAATTAAAAGATTTTTAAAGTAACAATCTCATAACAAATAGCAAGTTTATTGTCGGGAAAGTTACGCAACTCGTTGCTGGATTCTAAAATGATATTTACTTACAATACTTGCATTGTAATTAATGATGTCAATAAGAAGACCCGGGTTCCACTTCGGACCTCAGAAATATTTTGGGGGTGGTCTATCTCAGATATGTATCGTTCCTCGTTATCCGCAGGAAAAAAGGCCCTCCAATGCCCACAGAGTTGAAAGGACATTATTACTACGTCCACACTCTTCCTTATATACTTAAAAATTTTATTATTTTATACGTGAATTTATTGTTTTATTAAGTTTTGGCAACGCAACACTTGGGCGATCTGCCTAGGGAGATGCCATCTGAGAGGTCTTATTAAGGGTAACTCCCTCCCTATAAATCGAGTTGTAAATTCTAGTTTTCAATCCTGCACTACGTAGTGTTAAAGCTAAGAAAAAAACACTGACCTCTCTGAAATTGGCTTCCTTTATCGCACCATTCTTTGTATGATAATTTATAATGATCTGACACCAAACCGTATACCATGGAGTGAATATCAGCAGCGCATCTTTCCATATATTCGTTTAAGCAGTCGAAAATCTTATTCTTCGTACTGCAAAATATCCATTAATAAAAAAAATTAATTTGTAGAGAACCATTAATTGATAGATATTATAATTTACTTAATCGCATCTCTTATCTAAAGCTTTCTGGTTGACTACTATCAAATTTCTACTGGCTGCTACCATTGACGGCAAGAAACAATAGTTTAATTGTTCCGTGTGACAATCTTTCTGGTAAGTAGGTACCAGCACTAAAAGAAAATATATATTATATATATATTATATTGAAGAATAAAGAGTAAATTCGATACACTTTTAATTAACTTACCCACTGATAAACAAAGCAAAATCGAAAGGGTGATCTTCATGGTTGTGTAAGTTATCCACGAGGTTTCCTTCTGTCCACAAGCAGTCTGAAGGTAGACTTGTCTTTATCTACTTTGTATTATACAAGTTAATTATTTCTGTTTTCTTGTTTTTAAGTGATATTTGTGAAACGATAAAATTTATTTGAAATTATAATTGATGCAAATTTGTGACTCAATTGCGTCCTATGCAGTAGGACCTGTGTAAATCGGAATGGAATCGCACTTTACCGAAGATATATAATATATATATATATATCGATAAACCTGTGTAAACAGAAACAATTCTACGAAAAAGAAAGGTTTTCTACGTTAAGAAAACCCCTGTTTAAAACGATAACTTGCCAAACCGAAAAACATAGGCCTATATATATACTGTATATATATATTTTTTTTCGGTTTGCAAGTTATCGTTTTAAACAGGGGTTTTCTTAACGTAGAAAACCGTTTTGTTTCGTAGAATATTTCCGTATAGACAAGTTTTGCTCATTTGCTGTATTACACAATGTAAGAATTGAATTTTAAATAGGTGTTTTTATCTATTTAAAATTCAATTCTTACATTGTGTAATACAGCAAATGAGCAAAACCTGTAGCAAAATATTTCAAAATATAAAAAATCAACTCGTTTGGAAGCTGGAAATGATGGGCCTAATTATATTATAGGCCTATTATTTTTTAAATAATTTTTTGTACTTATATTTTATTTTATTTATTTATTTTTGATTTTTGTTTTGTAAAATTTAAGATTTTAAAATTACAGTCGACTCCGCATAAGTCGACACCCCAAGTGGAAGTGGAAATGTGTCGAGTTATCCGATGTGACGACTTAAGCGAAATTGAAAAAAAAAACACAAAACTTCAATTAATAAAATGCAGTAGTGCGTTAAACAGTAGTATAGGCTTACAATACATTGTGTCCTCCATTTACAATTACTCTGTAGATGAAAAACTGAAAAGTTCGTTTAGTATTGTTTGTTTTGAGCACTTAACTGTCTCGACTTTTTTTTTTCAATGATCGTGAACGCCTTTAAAACATCATCTTCGCAATTGCCAATTGTTGGCTGGTAACGTCTAAGGATTCTTAATGCCTCTGGCATGAGAAAATGCAAAATTGGATTCTGGTGTGACGTTGATGTAGATTGTATACGTATTTCTTTTTGTTTATCTGTTATTATTTTATACATAAAAATACATAAAATGTTAAGGCATTTTTATTAATATGTATATATATTATTAATATTAATGTATTATTATATTATTAAATATATTAATTACATATTAATAAATAAATCGACTCTCCCCTCCCGAAAAAAAATGAGTTTGTACCACACGTACGGAGTGAATTCATTTTTCCAGGAGGGGGCGACGACTTATTAGAGTGTGGGACAGCAAAAGTATGTCGACTTATCCAGTGGTGTCGAGTTAAACGGTGTCGAGTAAACCGGAGTTTTTTAACATTAATGCCCATGCAAGTCCGCCGGGACCACAGACTACTTAACCGAGGGTGTCGAGTTACCTAGGTGTCGACTTATCGCGATTCGACTGTATTTACAAACAATTAATTTATTAATTAACAGTTTTTACAGAAAACTTAATTGATAAATTTGACACATAAGTGCATTAAGAAGTAAAGAAAAAAAGCTTTTGAATAAAATACAGTAAAATTTGTGTAAACCGCGACCTGTATTTTCATCTAATAGGTTTTTTACTGCACTAATCCGCGCCATCTCCAACTCATGCTGACGTTCCCTTTTTCTCTCATCTTCTACCCGTTACCCTTCAGCTTCTATCCGCTTTCTTTCCGCTTGTAGCCTTTCTTATTCTTCTTTCTGTTTCCTTTCATCAACTGTAGACGTCACAATTTCCATCACAAAATCTTCGAAATCGAGGTAAACTTATCTTTACCGGCTTTATATTATACAAGTTAATTATTTCTGTTTTCTTGTTTTTTTAAGTGATATTTGTGAAACGATTAAATTTATTTGAAATTGTAATTGACGCAAACCTGTAACTCAATTGCTTCCTATACAGTAAAACCTGTGTAAATCGGAATCCCACTTTCAGGTCAGATAAATCATTGCATCATCACATTATATGAACATTAAAGCAACTAATAAATCTAAATAGACAAACCTCCATTTTCCTCGTTTTTACTCGATGTTTATATATAGATAATGTCCTGTACAGAATAGTATTGAATATAAGATACATGATCCTATTATGGCCTAGTTAACTAGGACCAAATACAACATCTGACTGCTGCATTAGCGTTGTGAAAATAAAATGTTTTCCAGAAAGTGTACATTAGGCCATATTTGGAAATCGTGTTCCTTTTTATAAAGACTACACATACAATATCGTAATTAACACAACTTACGATTAAAGTAAATCTTTATTTCTTGATAATCGAATACAAAATAATCGTGATTTCTAAAATAAATTTACTTATAAACAATAAAATGAAATAAACAACAATTAACTCTGGTTAAAAAAACAATAGAAAACAATGCCTGGCTGCAATCTTGAATCGTATATCAGTTGAAAAAACCACGTGACTTCCATTGACCGGAAGTCACGCGATTTTTTAGTCTCTCTGACCCGTAAGCTTTCCATATTCGGTCTCGAGAAGAACTGACAGTCCGACAGACGACAGTAGGAATGTACAGGTCTGCAATTTGAAAATTGCGTTCCAATTAAAATTTACTCCATCCGTCTCTCTCTGTAAATCTTATAATTAAATATATTTTTAAAAATTTCGAGAGGGTTGGGACTTAATGAAGATTTTATTCGTTATTAACATTTACACTTTTTCATAAAACTCATCTCTGCCTTCAAAATTAAGCTTTTTGCCATTTTGTAGTAATCAAAAGTATAGAAAGATTTTATAACAAAATCTGACGGATGGCGTCGCATACAATTTTATTTATTTATTTTGCTTAATAATATAAAAAGTTTTTAAAATAAAAAAATCACAGCAGCCGGGAAAGTTACGCAACTTTCGTTGCTGGATTTTTTCGATATTCAATATTCAAGATGTCTCTGATAATATACTGGACGCTCTTTTCAAGTTCCTACTTTTTTTTTAAGAAGTCTGCTTCAACTCGAACACTTTGTCAGTCAATGAGTTAAAGAAGTTAATATAGGTTTATATACAACGATTTTCAATTTCATCCCTCTTTTATTAAAATACAGGATGATCATAGTAAAGAAGTAGATGTTCTGTATAAAAAAAACTACTGAGGATATCTGAACTAAATTTGCTATGTCCTGAGTATGTCTTTTCGATTTTCGAAAATAAACGTTATTTTAAAATTCAACCGCTAGGACGAAATTTGTCGCTGCTGTCTTCTTAGTGTGCATATTCATATTATGTACAGTACGTTCCAAAGATAAAGTCATAAAACGTTGTTCAAAGTTTTGTGACTCTAGGTGAACAGTTGATGATGGTCACCCTTCTTTTAAAACGGTGCACCGTCACGTATCTGCTTAAACATTTTGTTTTTTAATTTCCGAAATTCGTTAGAAAATCTACAGTACAAGTACTTAACTGCAAATTAAGGAAACAACAGCACCAAATTTCGCTCTACCCGCTGAATTTTTAAGTAAAATACTCTTCCTCAAATCGAAACCAGAGTATTTGATTGAAATTTGCCCAGTATTTTTTTCTACAGAGCTCTGAACACCTACTCTTAAATGATAATCACTTTGTATATTTTGAATACGAAAACATAAATAATTAAAATAAATAATTAGTGAAATAATTAATTGTTTATGAGGAGTAGTAATATTTAAAAACACGTTACATAATGCCAGTCCCTCAACGTTCGGTCCACCACTGACAGAGTGTATTAAACCACTGAACACCGGTCGTTGGTTCGCTCCTCGCCAACCGGCTGGCCACGTGAAATTTCCGGGTTTTATTCACGTTAATAGCATTAAATAGGGGAACGTTTCCAGTAGAAAGTCCTTTCGGAAGGAAGATTGCTCACGTGTCGTATTGTCGTAAACAAATAAACTAAACTCAACGTTTGGTAACAAAATGATTCGATTTTTTTTTCTGAAGTGTTATATAGAGATGTATACTGTTTGTCACTGCTTTGTACGTAACTGTATGCACACGTAGTAAATAAAATAACGTAATGTTCTCCCGTGCTGTGTATTATTTTTTAATACAGATAAGAGAGTTGTTGAACGAGGTGTCCATTACATAATTTGGGGAGGAGACAGCATTACAGAAGGATGGGATAGTAGTCGAAAGGTATAAAAAATAGCTACGCGTAATTGGTGGAAATCTCGTTCTTCTGTAAAAAAAAGTAATGATTTTCCTGAGAATATTAAGTTTAACCTTGATTTTAAAGCCTGAAGATTAATGAACTGTTTGTTCTATTGCGAAATAAAATGTCAAAACCAAGGCCATTCTTAAAATATGTTTCTATCGAGTGAAATAAATATATTTTTATCAACAAGTAAGACTGAAATAATTTTAAATTCATAATTTTAATATTTATTGAAATATTTCAAATACAAACCAGAAATTTCTAAACAAAATTACTCTTTAAATGTAATCTACAAAAACCCCAAAATACAAGTAAGAGCAAAAATTAACAGTATTTAATTGCGATGCTTCAACATGGCGATCATAAATCTAGCCAGATAGGAATATTTTGGTGATGGAGATGTGACATTTCTGCTCAAGAGTTCTGAACATTCATCGCTTGTTGGATCATAAGAGGAACAGAAATTGTGTGCCATGACCATTCCCATCATATCTGAAGCCTTTCGTACTGTAGGGAAAGCACCTTTTCCACAGGATTTATCTACTTGCTCGTAAAAACAATCATAGAACTGCATGTAGTAACTGCAAACAGAAATTGCATTAATAAATAACTTTGATTATTTCTTAATTTGATAGAATACAAAGAGAGTTTACTGACCAACAACCAGCAGGGATTCGAGATTCCACATCGTCTCCCATAAATTGATTTATAATATTTGGCAAATCTTTCATACAAACCCGATGAGTGTTCTTCACTGCATCAGATAAGCAAGGAGCAATTTTCAGAAAATCTAAATAAATATGAATTTAATCGAAATGTGGTTAATGTGAATTAAAATAAATATTATAATAAATAAATTTAATATTAAAGAATTAAAGTTGAAAGTATAATTTGTTTATTTTCACGATTATAGTCGAATCTCTGAACAATGGTTACTGTCGAGAACGTAAAAAAATAGACATTGTTGGGAGTGGCCGTTATTTGGAGGTTGGACTGTATTATTACTGTTTTAAGTCTGGAGAAAATTTTGCAATAGAAAGTTTAGAGAATATCACTATAAATATTTTTTTAAAACAGTACAAAAACTTTAAATATCTAAATTTATTTTATTATTCGGATTTCAGCGTTATTTAACGTTTCAATTACATCTTATAATTGTTATTAAACACGTAACTTATAAAATAACTGATATAAATATAATGTACTGTACGTGTACATAAACTCAGATGTTATCATATATTTATACGTGTATTAATTTATATGTTAATCTCATAGAACATTTACAGTATATTATAAGTAATTACTTAATAAAGTATTTTATATGGAGACTTATAACAGAGAAAATATGGCGATTGTTCAAGAAAATTATTTCCAAGATTTTTACATTTTTGGACTCAGGGGACTTTGAAAAGCTGAGAAATGCGAACAAATTGGGGAGTTTTTCCTACATGTATGGATGTTAATCTTCGTGTCTGCTGGAACACAATTTTGTTCACCCGCTTTGAAGTTTAATAACTCTTGTGCTTTCTGTCGAAAATGTTTGAAATTTTTGCAAAAAGGGTTGTTTATTAAGGGGATTGATGCTACTAAAGTTTCGTGGTTAAAGGTCAAGGGAATGGGGAAATGTAAGGAGTCGTGTGTCTCGAGTGCAGCCGGGCTTAATGAAGATTTTACCTGTTATTAACATTTACAATATTTAATACAATTTCTAATATAAAACTCATTCCATTTTTTGAAATTAAGCTTTTTGCCATTTTATAGTAATTAATAATATAAATTTTTTTAAAAATAAAATATTATAATAGATGGCGCAACACGCAGTTTTAAATGTTTCTGTGAAAGTTTTTAATTCGTTTCTAGATTTTTTTTTATTATCTTTCTAACTTTCACTCACGAATTGAAAAGCAGCAAACTTTTGAATTAAACTCAAAAATTTAATTATATTTATTAAACACAGTTTAACAAAAATGTAAGGAAATTTTTAATAAATTAATAATTATTCAATGATTAATTAATTAATCAATTAGTAATTAAATTGATAATAAAATTAGTGGGGAATCCATAATTTAGTTCAGCAAGCAGCTTGAAAGTTTTTGGGAGTGGCCTGTCTGGAATATGTCGACTCCCCGCGAGCCTAGCCAAATCCTCAATGAGCATGAAAACAAGACTATCTTAGAGGAAAAGAGCCAAAATTCAAAAAAAAAAAAAAAAAAAAAACATCCAGCAACGAATTGCTTAACTTTCCCGGAAAAATAATTTAAAATTGAGTGTGCGGCATCTGTTATGAATCTTAGAGGATTTGATCCCGGGATCCCGGCCACTTTTTAGTCCCGAAATTTTCGGGATTAAGTTTTCCTGATCCCGAGATTTTCGGGATTGACATCATTTAAAAAAATTTCAAAATAGACTGCATGAAGCGAAACGTTCAGTGCCAGTGCTCTTAACAGAATTGCTTGCCTATTATTTTAACATAAAACTTCTTGTATTTTGAACTAAAATAATAGGCAAGCAGTTCTCACTGGGTTACCGGTAATATACTTCATTTTTGTATTTTTTGAATTTTCGCGAGCGTCGATTTTCTGGCGTAGTCGAGAGCACTTTTGGTTGGCTGTACAGTTCTAACATAACCCTTCAAAAATTCTAATAAGTTATTCAATGGAGGAATATCATCACCCTTAAGTGAGCGCTCCCACCAGCCTCTGGTTGTTGCATCCAATTTAAATTGATTAATGAACATAAATAATATGCTCGAGAACTCATCTATATTCAAATTTAGAGCTTCTAAGGATCGAATACACTCTGTAGTCGATTAAACAAAATTGTAACACGTGTCAGGTGCGTTTATGTTATCTAGCATTGATGTACAGTCCACAACTCTGTCACACGTGTGTATATATGTGTGACAGAACGTATATGCACAACAGCATATATCAGCATATATAGGCCTATATGCGCAACAAATTGAGAGGCAGACTTGGTGATGAGACACTGGATGCATTGTTATTTCTCAGATCATATTTTCTCAATTCAAATTAGAATGTTCCTATTAGATTAGTTTTCTTTATATTTAGGAAAAATGTGACTAATATTATTTTTAAATACTTTTTGCTAAGAAACTTACTTTACTACCTACTTACTTGGTTGCAAGGTTGACTCTATCAATTTACATCATCTTGACCCCCCAGCCAATGGGCCGGGGGGTCAAGATGATGTAAATTGATAGAGGATATGAATTGTATGTAGGTAAAATAAAAACGATTCATAAATTTTTAATCATTTACTATGTACCGGAAAAGAAATATCTTAATTAAAACATTTTTTTTAACTTACAAGCCTAAGAAGATTATTTTAATTAAAACTTCAGCATTTAAATAATTTTTTCGAATTTCTAGAGGAGGGCAGCTGCCCTTCTGCCCCCCCCCTCTGGCGACACCTGTGCTAGGTTGTTATATGGAAGTCGTCTATTTAGTCGATGTTAAAAGAGATTTTTGTTAATTTTCAACGTTTATTTGCATAGTTTGTTACACAAATTGAAAAAAACCTTTATGTAAGTTTAAAGAGATTTCACTGATGCTTGAAAAAAAGTAACTTTGACTGAGTGATTTTAACTCTGGTTAGTCTGACTCTTAAGTCTGATTAGTTAGAGTGATTAGATTAGCTAGGTGTATACCGTAAAATACGTTGCTTTTTGTCTAAATTTTGGTTTGTTGATTAAAAGAGCTGATTTCTGTAAGATTTTCTTATTTTTTATTAACCCTCAATACCGATTGACTAAGTATAATCCCGAAATCCCGGGATTAGAAATAAGGGCCGGGATCGAATTCCCTAGAAGTTATAAAAAGTTTTTAGAATAAAGTATCACATTATTAATTACTATAAAATGACAAGATGCCAAATTTTAAGGTAGAAATGAGTTTTATAAAAAAAAAAAAAAGTTGTAGATGCTAATAACGAGGAAAATCTCCAAAATCCAAAAGTCCGTCCATACTCGAGATATGACACGTGACCCTTATATATCTCGCCACCACGTTTACCTTTTACTGACAAAATTTAATAGCACCAATGCCGCTTGTGCACAACCCTCTCTGCAAAATTTCAGTAAGTTTCGACAAAAGGTACAGGAGTTATTAAGCTCGAAAGTGGGTGAACAAAATCGTTTCCTCCTCACACACATACTCTAGTGGTCGGCGACGAAACAGATTGATGTTTGCATGACAACTGTTGATATAAAGTTAGTAGAGCTGTGCAGTTAATAACGCTGAAGCATGTTAAGTGTTTTGATTCAGAAAACTGTGATCAGGTGATGAGGGATTCTCCGCTGAACCAGAGAAAAATTTATCAGTGGGAATTCCGTAACTACTACGATTGTTTTATTGTTTTAAATCACGTATAAAGTACAAAAGTTTAAAGTTAGCAAACTCCAAGCTTTATTTATGTTAACGTCTTATGATTAAGTTTAAGGTTAAAATTACGTAACTCACTGTGAATGGTTTGCGTTTAATAACCTAGATACGAGGTTTTACGTTTATGCTTAATTTTCATTGTGAATAGGCTTTTATTTCCGTACCGTTAATCTTAAAGCGTTACTTACACCATTGTTTTTGTAAAAAGGCGAATAAAATGAAAATAAATATGGATTGGGATAGGTTATGAATTTACTCGCGATCAGCATTGATAGGTGCGGTCAAATATCTGTAGCACGTAGGCGGCTAAGAGTCCAAAACCGGCCTTGCACTAACATCCATACATACGGGAATTATCCACGAAATTTCCTGCATTTCCCTACGTTTCAAGGTCCCCCGAGTACAAAAATTGTAAAAATCTTGAGAGGAGGTAATTTATCAGTGGCGTGCCGTCATTGGAAGCGATGGAAGCGCCGCTTCCACCTTCCAATGACCTTCCCTTGTATTTTATAAAATATAAATTTTCATATTTTAACGTACTTTGAATTAATTAAAATTAATATTTTATTATAACTGCATTATGTATCTTTTACAAATTTCTATACTACACGTGAAAAAAAAACGATAAGATTGCTATTGTATATTCGAATAATTCGGTGGCGGAAGGAATGTCGAAACCGGGTCAGTTTCTAATCAGCCAGATTATATAGGCATTAGCACATGCGGTTTACAGTGTACCAACCTCACCCGGTTTAGCTGGTAGAAGCGACACACGCGTAAAGAGTCCGACTTTATATCCCGGACCGGTTGTGGGCTGTTAGCCGCCTGCTAGATATTAGGACACCCTCGCCCGATTATGTGAATCATGAGTAGACTAGATCAACGGCGGGCAACCCCCGGCCCGCGGGCCAGCTACGGCTCGCAGAAAGTTTTTATCCGGCCCGCGAGATCTTTAATAGATTATTAAATTGGAAAAATAACTAATTAATAGTTATTTTTCCAATTCTTTGTAATTTTCGAAAACGATAAGAGAAATAAATGTAGTAATTAACTTTTTATTTATTTATTTCATATTTGCAGACTAAAAAAATTACGAGTCACAAGAAGGCGTCAATTGACTACTATGGCCCGCGGAAAAAACGTAAAATTTATTCTGGCCCATGTTATAAAAACGGTTGCCCATCCTACACTAGATTTATAACTTAACCAACCGATAGGAATTTACTGGCATGTTTTTATGATAGTTCTGTATAGTTGACAGGAGTTTTAAAAAAAATCCATTAAAATATTTGATATATTTATTCTGCGTTTATTCTGCTCTCCCATCTTATATTACTTACGGATTTCAATGTTAAACCGGTGATATTACAATTTAGTATGTCCCATCTGTAAGGGGATGCAGAAAAAACGTGTACAATTCTAGTACAGTGTTAAAAAATTAATTGTTACTTTGGCAGCATCATTTACAACCAAATTTAATGAATGAGACGTACGAATGGTACAAAAAAAGCTCTAGAATTTATTTTCTTTAAATTTACGATTTATGTATCGGTTGTCATAAAAATTTCTTTCCACTTCTTTCCCAAGACTAGAGATATTCAAGTACAAAGTAACCGGTTTCGACTTATTTCTACTTAAGTAGTAGTTAAATAATTAAGCGATTAGGGAATTAGAAACAAAAATAAACTCTGATAAAAGAGCCGAAATTTTACTTAAACAGAAGCTTAACCGAACGAATCTCTTGCCGAGTACAGTGGGTCTGATCTCTTCATAATATTAGATGTAATAAAGACAGAAATTTTTCCAGTTCAATGAGAGTGACGAAAAGTTGTAAATTTGGAAATTCCTTGAACACTAGGTCCTAAAACGAAGTTAGTTAGAAAACAACGACGGACAATCTGTTAAGTTTAACATATTTAGATTTTTACAGCTACGGTGAGAAACGTTTTTAAAATTACAACAACCCCGTCGCGTCCTTTGAGATACTACTAGTGACGCGACAAAAGAGCATTTGACATTGACCGGTATCGGCACCCTCGGGATTTGGCACGCACACACCTACCTGGACCGTCTCTGATTCCATTCATTAGCCACTCGTAGGGAGCTATTTCACTAACTTGTAAGTGGATTGTTTTAAGATTTAAAAAGTAAAGAATATTTTGTTATTTTTATGTACGTTTCTTCACAAAGTTATATTTAATTATAAGTTTCTTTAAAAGTATATTCGTACAATTGAAGAATTGTTTTTTACTAAGCATGTATATTGGTCACACATTTTGTTTTACCAAGTAAGTTTTTCTGATAATTTTAATTTTAGCCCTTATATCGTGTGCTAGTGATATTCAAAATTTATTTTAAAAAGTTTTGGCTCAAGACCATATAATGAAAAAGAAAACATTATTAAAAGAGAAAGACCAATGCCTAAATTAAATATAAATATGTCAACAAAAAAAATTCGACATTTCCACGATAAAATTTATGACGAATGACGATTCTTTCGTAAAATTGAAGCAATTTGGAAATCAAAGCGGAATAGAATTTAACATTGGTAGACAATATAAAATAAATATTGAAAATTGTAACGAGATAATTACGATTAATAGATATATCTAAATTAATAGATGTTATGTGTTTTTTCTCAAAGCAAGAATTGGCATTTAGAGGGCATAGGGAATTTATTGAATCTAATAACGGAGGTAATTATATTGAACTTCTTATTTATTAAGTACGTCAGATAATCTATTAAAAATACATTTAAAGACGTATACGGTTTTTACTGGCTTATCGAACAAACGAATACGAACGGGCCCTGACGCGCAATTAATTGATTGCTCCTGTAAGTCGGCTTCTTACAGAAACACAGCTTCCCTATCATCAAATGTCACGGCACGCCACTGTAATTTATTGAACGATTTCCATACTTTCACTCTGTTATATATAACATGAGGGAAAGTAATAACATCAGTTAATATTTTCATGATTATTCAATTATGAAGTAAAATAAACAGAATAATTTTTATTATTATTTTATCGAGTTTGAAATAAAAGATATTGGAATTAATTTCTCTTTTTGCCTAGAGTTAAATAAGCGGAAAAGCGTTTAGATTTCAATGGAGAAAACAAGTTTCGATTTGTTTCAAGGCAAAATAAAAAAATAAAAAATTCTAAACAATGACATTGAAGAAGGAATTGCATTCGTTGTTGCCAGTACGAATTTCTTTCAAATATATTGAGTTAACTCTTATACTTGAGGGATTCTGTGCTAAATATTTCGAAACTTGCACCCAAAAATATTTCCCGGCTGTTATATATAACAGCGGGAAAGTATGGCGGTCAGTCAAAATTGACGAACCCGAAGAATTTTACATTTTTGGACTCAGGGAACATTGAAACATCGAGAAGTGCAGAAAATTGTAGTGTTTTCTACATGTATGGATGTTAATGTTTGTGTCTCTGTGGCAGCACGATTTTGTTCACCCACTTTCAAGCTTAATAACTCTTGACCCTTTCCTCGAAAATTTCCGAAATTTTGCAATGAGCTTTGTATATTAGGGGGAGTAATGCTATTAAATTTGTGTGGTTAAACGTCGAGGGTATGAGAAGATAAAGAGGAGTTCATGTATCATATCTCATAGAGTCGGACTTAATGACGGTTTTACTCGTTATTAGCATTTACAATTTTTTATAAAATTTCCACCCTTATTATTAAGCTTCTTGCAGTTTTATAATAATTAATAATGTTAAAAGATTTTTAAAGTAAAAAATCTCATAACAAATATCAAGTTTATTGTCGGAAAAGTTACGCAACTCTTTGCTGGATTTTAAAATGATAGCATCAACACTTGCATTGTAATTAATGACATCAATAAGAGGACCCGTGTTCCAGTTCGGACCTCAGAAATTTTTTAGGGGTGGTCTATCTGAGATGTCTCGTCTCTCACGATCCGACTGCCCATTGTGAGTCTGCCCGAATCCGCACGAGAAAAGGCCCTCTACCCACAGAGATGAAAGTGCATTTTTACTACGTCCACGCTCTTCCTTATATACTTAAAATTTTATTATTTGATACGTGAATTTATAAATCGAGTTGTAAATTCTAGTTTTCTCCGGTGTAAATCCTGCACTACGTAGTGTTAAAGCAAAGAATAAAACACTGACCTTTCTGAAATTGGCTTTCTTTATCGCACCATTCTTTGGTTACTAAATCACAATGTTCTGACACCAAACCGTACATCATGGAGTGCATATCAGCAACGCATCTTTCCATATATTCGTTTAAGCAGTCGTAACTCTTATTTATCATACTGTAAAATATCCATTAATTTAAAAAAATTAATTTGTAGAGAACCACTAATTGATAGATGTTATAATTTACTTACTCGCATCTCTTATCTAAAGCTTTCTGGTTGACTGGTATCAAATTTCTGCTGGCTGCTACCATTGACGGCATGAAACAATTGTTTAATTGTTCCGTGTGACAATCTTTCTGGTAAGTAGGTACCAGCACTAAAAGATAATATATTATTTATTTATTTATTTATTTATTTATTATATTAAAGAATAAAGAGTAAATACGATACACTTTTAATTAACTTACCCACTGAAAAACAAAGCAAAATCGGAAGGGTGATCTTCATGGTTGTGTAAGTTATCGACGATGTTTCCTTCTGTCCACAAGCAGTCTGAAGGTAAACTTGTCTTTATCTACTTTATATTATACAAGGTAATTATTTATGCGTTCTTGATTTTTTTAAAGTGATATTTGTGAAACGAAAAAAATGTATTCGAAATTGTAATTGACGCCAACCTGTGACTCAATTGCCTCCTATACAGTAAGACCTGTGTAAATCGGAATGGAATCGCACTTTACCGTATATATATATAGAAAACTGCTCAATTTCGTAGAACTTTTTCCGTTTAGACAGGTTTTGCTGTATTACACGATGGAAGAATTGAATGTTAAATAGGTAAAAACGGTAGCAAAATATTTCAAAATATAAAATATAAACTGGTTTGTAAGCTAGAAATGATAATTATATTATTTTTTAAATAATTTTTTGTACTTATATAATTTTATTTTATTTATTTATTTTTGATTTTTGTTTTGTAAAATTTAAGATTTTAAAATTAATTTACAAATAATTAATTTCTTAATTAACAGTTTTTACAGAAAACTTAATTGATAAATTTGATGCATAAATGCATTAAGAAGTAAAGAAAAAAGCATTTCGAATAAAATATAGTAAAATCTGCGTAAACCACGACGTATATTTTCATCTAATAGATTTTTTCTTACTGTATTATTCTTTACCTGAGAAATAATACCTGTGTAAACCGGAATCATACCGTACCAAAGTTATTTCCGTTTGTGCAGGTTTCCGTTTTATTCAAGTTCCGGCTTAGACAGGTTCTACTGTATTAAATGTATTAAGTAAAGAGAGATAAAAATGTATCTAATTAATTAATTAATTTCTCTGTAAACAAGCTTTAATATTGAAAATACTATTATCTTATCGGATAATGATAATTTGTAACATAATTACAGTAAAGCGTCGATAAGTGGAACGTCGGTAAGTGGAATGGCCGGAAAGTGAAACGATTTTCAGTCGGACTGTGTCGTGCTGAATCGAATGTTTTTGATACTAAATTTACTTCTAAAGTATAATTTTCATGTTTTTTATATTCTTTAATATATTTATTTTGTTTGTACAAAATGCAGAAATAATTTTTAACGATACGATAGCCTCGATGATTATTATAAAAATTTTCGTTAGGCTTAAAATCGACGAAAATTCAACACGAAGCGACACGCAACGGAGAAAAATTCAACAGGAAGCGATACGCAACGGAGAAAAATTTGAACATCGGACAGGTTAATGTATTTTTTCGTACAAAGTCGGAAACTGGAACAAATCATTAACTGGAAGGACCCCAGTCCCCAATTGGTTCCACTTATCGACGCTCTACTGTATGTTAAAAATTATATTTAGCATACATTAAAAAACGAAATAAATATTGAAAGTACATGTACTGTACTGTACATAATAATAATAATAATTTTGTCGTGAGAGACTGAACAATAATGCAATTATTATCAGACTTTCAAAGAAATTTCCAACTACTGTACTGTTTGCATGATATTTTTAACGTTAATTATCAGTTCCTAGAATTGTGTGGAATTTGAAATACTGTTTATTTTAAGTAATTCTATATTAATTCATAATGCATATTCAGTTAAACCTGTTTATAATGGAAACCTACCAAACAGGAAAAATGAGCAAAATTCTGACTTACACAGGGTTTACTGTAGTGTAATTCCGAATTACACAGGTTTACTGTATATATTTCATCTTTCTGAATGAAGAAATAATCGACAGAAATGTAGGAAAGTGTCGTTTTTTTATGGGTTATCAGTGACATGAATGTTATGAATAACTGCTAACCTTCTATCACAGTAAACAGCATGTGAAAAAAATGTTTTCCTGAAGTATTAAATGCATCTTTCTAGTGTAAGAAATGGGGCCAAGGTATCAAGAGAAGGAAATGAAAAATTGGTGATTTTTAACGTATAAGATCCGACTTAATCCTAAATCTGGGTCACGGTTATCTTCAGTTATCTGCGATTAATCGTAATTTATATTTTATTAATCGATTGAATAAGGTTTATTTTTTAATAACAAAAAAAAACTTTCAACTTAAAATTAAACAGGCACTTAATAAAATGTAAGGAAACAAATAGAATTTATTATGATAAAGAAGTTTTGGAATTCAGCCAATGATATCAGGAAAAACAAGTGGATTAATTAATTTTAGCACGTAATTAATTCAATGGAAAAGATCATAAATATTACTTAGAATTGGCATTATATTTATTTCTGTTTCAGTATTAAGTAGTTTCATCCATTTGGCCGCTGGTCGGCCAAATTATAATTGTAAATGTGATTTAGATACGTAATTTTACACCCTCGAACATCATAAAGTTTTGTACGTCTTTTTGTATTGACGCAATACTGTATTCTATAATATACTCGTGAGAAACCTTCCAAAAATAAAGCAATTAAATATAGAAATAGGCCTATACTGATGTAATTGTTTATGTTAAAGCTTTGCTCCCCCGAAAAATTTCCTGCGGTGGCCATGCTGCTTACAGAATTTATTTAGAATTTACAACAATCAAGTCAAGTTAAATTAAAATCGATGGATGAATCGGCCAATGGAGATTTGAATTTAGCCGTGGTTAATGAAGTTTAGTAAGCGAATTTATTAAACAATACAATTAAGACTTCATCACTTTTACAGAGTTGGATTCGAATGTTATTCTCAGCTATTTTGTTTTAATAGGCAAATGTTTATTATATCCAAACGGCTACTGACGGGAACATAATAAAAGTCATTGTTTACAGGTGGTCATTATTAGAGGTTCGGATGTATGTACAGTACTTGACGAAGAAATCGAAGGTCATATGAATCATCAAACAATCACGCTATATGGACATTAAAGCAAACCTAATAAATCTAAATAGACAAACCTCCATTTTCCTCGTTTTTACTCCATGTTTATATATAGAAAATGTCTTGTACAGAATAGTATTGAATATAAAACACATGGTCCTATTATGACCTATTTAACTAGGCCATAATAGGCCAAATACAACATCTGACTGCAGCATTAGCGTTGTGAAAAATAAAAGTTTTCGAGAAAGTGTACAGTACATTAGGCCATATTTAGAAATGTTGTTCCTTTATAAAGATTACACATACAATATCATAATTAACACAAATTACGATTAAAATAAACCATTATCGTTGAGAATCGAAAACAAAATAATCGTCATTCGTAAAATCAATTTACTTATAAACAATAAAACAATAAAATGAAATAAACAACAAAGAATTGGTTAAAAAACGATAGAAAACAATGGAACTGGCTGCAATTTTGAATTGTAGATTAGTTGAAAAATGACGTGACTTCCGGTCTGGACCGGAAGTTCGTAGATAGTTAGTCAGGGTTCCGACCAGTAAGCTTTCCATATCCGGTCTCAAGAAGGACGGACAGACGGACAGACGGACGGATGACAATGGAAATGTTCAAGTCTACAGTTTGAAAATTGCGACCCAATTAAAATTTACCTCATCCGTTTCTCTCTGTAAATCTTATAATTAAATATATTTTTAAAAATATTAAAATGCATAATATTAAATTAAATTAAAGACAAAAATATGAAGATTTAAACAAAATTTTTATTATTTACCTGTTTTGAATTATATAAATAAGGAAATTAAGAAGAAAATAGGCTACAATCGACGTTTCTATACGTACAATTGACTGTATAAAAGTGAGAGGAAAATGCATACATTTATATATATATATACATGATACATCTTAAAATCGTCATGACACTTTTTCCGTCATCAAAACAAAAACAAAAAAATTGAAATTACGGCACTAAAACTCAACGAAACGTCACGAAATTTTTGAACACGCGAGCGAAGAGAATAAGGTATCACGAGGGGGAGGAGGATTGAGTCGCCATTTTAATTTAATATTTGTTAGTTTACTTATAAAGTTCGAAATTACTAATAGTTATTTTTAAATATTTAACGTGCGAATTATTTAAAAAAAAAAAAAAAATACTTTATTCCGTGCGAATGAATTTAGTTATTATGCCTGAAATCACATGATACACAATAAAATATTTTTAAATATGAGATTAATTTATTTGATTTTTAATATTATTTTAATAACTTTATGCAAGTGAATCATCATATTTTTATTTTATCGTCATAAGGAAATATATAGGCCTAATAATAGATGTGTCCTTGTAATATTTTTGTGTCAGTAGATACGAATAATGTTTTATTTTAATTATTAATTATTAAATTATTGAATTGATTTAATAAATCAAATCAATTATTTAAATAAAAAAATTAATAAAATTATGACTTTTTATTTAAATATTTTAAATTATTGGTATTATTGGTAAATTTCACCACGTGGCCAGCACGTGGTAAAATTTCACATACTGGTCACGTGGAATTTTTTCGGGGTTATTCTCGCGTACAACATTTGAATAAGGGCGGTTAATTGTAAAAAATACTTCTGAGAGGTCTCTATAGTTGGAAAATCGCCAAACTTTTTACACTGTCATGGATTACTCGATTTTCTTTTACCCCTTTTGTTTTCTTAACACAGGTAATAATAACAATTGTGATTATTAATTAATAAATTTGGTGAGCTCGTATTAATTCACGCGCATAAAAAAAATCTACTCAATTTGCAAATTCACACCTGAAAACTAATTTTCAGGTGTAATTTTCACACATCTGACTAATTTTCGACCGCTAAAAAGGCTTTATTAACCCCTAAGGGGATCGATATTGACCTCTTTGGGCACTCCCGCTATAGGGGATGATTTCTTTCTATTAAAAAAAAAAACCTTAAAAACTCCCGCTAATGCGGATTTCTGCAAACTCAGACCACCTCAATCCCCTATTTGCTCGATTCTACTGTGTCTTGGATGTGGATCTTTAAAACTACCCTACAACATTCAAGTCTCCACACAAAAAGTAGTTCATTAACATAAAAACTTTAAATCTCTATATTTATTACATTAATGGCTACTTTTAATGTAGATTTGACGCGTTACGCACCTATTAGAGGGGGCCTAACTTACATTACAACGTTCAAACTTACATTCATCTCTGTACAGTACCTTTGTGGATGTAGCCACTAAGCGCTATGAATGAAGAGCCAACTATTATGTATACAGTATACTGTACAGTACATGTGTATAAGTGCGTTTGTCATATACAAATAATTTTCCTGTGTTTATTTGAATTTTTAAAATTATAAAGGTAAGGGGGATCGTATTATACGGATATTCCTTAAAAATAATTCGAAAATAAGCAGGAAAGGGTCCTCTTAGATTCCCCTCGCTTATTATTTTCGAATTATTTTTAAGGAATTAAAGTTATTTTATTAAGTAATTACTTGGAAAATACCGCTGATCTCAAATATAATAATAATAACTAAATAAGACATGCATTTTAATTAAAATACATTATATAGCGTGGCATTTCCTTGTATACAAAAGCCAGTTTATTTTAAATGACGTACAGCACGTCATCAACATTCAAGGATTCTACAAAGTATGTTTGAAAGTAAAATTATTTTAATAATAAAAACTTCAAATAAATTGTTACTAACTGCTTTTATTTAAGGGTTTTTACTAGCGCTGTACTAAACCAATATATATATATCGAGTTTTATATCGAGATTTGTTATATCGAAGTCTTTACTCTAGCCTAGTCACAGCACTAGATCGGGGGGGGGTGCATAACTTAAGTGTTATTTCGAGCCGCGTTAGCTTAAATTGCCTTTAATTAAACAGTCTGCTTAAAACATACTTTTATGGGCCTTAAATATATATTTGTATGTAAATTAACAATACGAAAAACAATATTAAACTTAAATACATCACATAGATTTAAATTATAATAAATGCATTACATTTATTATGATATTCGAGTGGAAGGTATTAACCTAATTAAGCTGTGACTTGTTTACCTTTTCTACGTTATACTATTTGTTAATTTTGCATAAAAAAGTAAAGAAACTGTTAATATTCTGGAGTCTCAGTGACAAATTAACCTATTTTCTACATTATATACTCAGAAATAATATATAAAAATAGTTTTTGGCGAATTTATTTATATTAAGTTAATCTTACGAGAAAGTGTTTGACACATTTCTTAATCTTACGACGAACGGCTTTTACATGTTACATTGATCCTTACATTAACTATAATAAAACTGGATGTCCTTACTTTCTAAATAATAATTACCATAAAAACTATAAGTGTAATATTAATTTAATGATATCAGATTTAAATATTATGAAAATAATCACAAATTCCTTGAATTTAATCTTATTACAAAGTTTTGAAAAACTTTTATTTTTGTCTAAGGAACACGCAACGCATAATTATATTTTTTAAGAAAAATTTGACCTCATAATATCACGTGACCAGAAGAAAAATAGACGTCAGAAAAGCATAAAAATGGAGAGACAGTTGCCTTGAGCCATCCAGTATTTGTCTGAATTCAAAAAAGAAACGTCCAAAGTAACAATGAAGACTCTTTGCTTTCTTCTAGCATCTCTGGCAACCGGTAAGTACTTTGAAAATTCCACATTTTTAATTAATTTCTAAAATATTGCTTTCATTTCTGCAGTTTTGCTGGCCAGCGGGCAGCAGGAATGCCACACCTCTCATTTGGATACGTGTATAGCGCCCATGCTCCTGAATGCCAGGAAAGAACTGGTACCCAGAAATGCCAAAGAATTGGAAAAGAGATGCGAGTACGTACGGATGTACAAGGTTTTTTTTCTGAATTAATATTTAAATTTTAAAATAAATTAAAATAAAAATTTTCTAGGCAAAAGAATAAAATGTGGAATTGTGTGGATAATTACATGGAAAAATGTGTTGCCGACGTTCATCACATGATGATGAATTTGGTGTTGGACGATAGTCGCATGGTAATGGATGAATGGTGTGAGAGTGGAAGCGATTTCCAACGTGGTAAGTAAATAATTAATGTATCGAATTGAATAATTTCTGATTTTCACGTGTCCTCATTTTCATCACAAATATTAAATCGTACGAGAAGTCACGTTTTCTGTTACTTTGGTGTTTGTTCTAACTCAACCTGCATCTTTATTGGGAAAATTTCAAATTGCGGACCTATACATTCCCTTACATTCCCATGGCAGCCATCTGTATAGTCCATCCATCCTTTTGTCTGTTCGTTGTCCTTCGTTAATTTTGTTAGATACATAAAAATCGCGACCATATATGGAAAGCTTAGGGCCAAAAGAATTGGCTTTTCATATCTGAATCGTGATTTTCATCTATCTAATTCAGTTCTCGAGATTAAAGAAGTTCAGACAAACAGTAGAACTGTATAGGTCTACAATTTTAAAACTTCAGCTTAATAAAAGTGTAAGTTACATTAGAACAAACTAAGTAGGAAGTAGTGATTTTTTTTAAAGTAATAATACATGTATTATCTATGGAATATAGTTTTCTATGGCCAACAAAATTTGGCAATTTTAAAACAAATTAAAATTAACTAATTAAATATCAGAGAAGTATTGATTATATCGTATTATAATCTAGCAGAAATTTTATTTAGTTACTTATTAATATTTTAGATTATTTGAAAATTGCAAGTTGTCTATCGGATGCAACCAAGAATGCTAATCGTCAATGCTTGAGGAACGTAGAAAATGTCATCTATCAAATCACGGGAGACGACATTGAAGCTAGAATACCTTCCGGATGTTGGTAAGTGTAGGAATTATATTGTTACGCTATCTTAACATTGACACGTGCTTGATTTTCGATTCTTCTTACAGTTGTTTTAACAAATTCTACAATTGTTTCTACGAGCAAGTAGAAAAATCGTGTGGAAGAGAATCTTTCCCAATTGTTAACAAATTGACACGTATGATGGGCATGCATTGTGCTCGTAATTTTTGCTCTTCCTACGATCCTTCCAGTGATGTGTGTTCAGACGTATTGGCTAGGAATGCCACTGCTTCCGAGAAGAATTCCTATCTTAGTAGATTTATGATCACTATGATGAAACAAAGCAATTAATTTGCTAAAATAAATTATTATTAATATTTTCTTCCTATTTTATAACATTTATAATTACTACATGATTTAATTTTGAAATATTGAAGTATAATGTATACGTTTATTATTAATAAAAGTCGTTTTTAATTGTTATTTGTGGCACATGTTCTTGTACGAAGCAGACTAAGTGTAGATTTATAAAAGTTATCGTAATTTAAAGTGATTAATGGAAAAGTTTTAGCTGAAATGATACATAAAACACTAAAAAGTTTTAAATTTATCGTAAAATTTTCATCTGTCAACAATTTTAACAGGAATATTTTTAAAGTTTACCATAATGGGCTTGAAAAAAAGGCTCTCTTGGTACCTTTTCTAGGAAGGAAAGAGTATAAAAATGTAGTAAATTAAATTTGAACGTTTTACTTTAAGGAATGTACCAACTGAATTTTATTTAATTATAAATTATTGATTAATATGAATGGAATAAGCTACACAATGGCTGAATTTAAGTGAACAATCGAAATGGAGCCATTCCATTACATCAACACTTTAAATTTCGTAAAAAATACGATAAATTGAATATGATATTATTATTTTATGTAAAATTTATCATCATTCAGAACTCAGAAAATTGTAATAAAGTACCAATTTGAAAAGAAACATAAAGTTTCTCATAGTGTTTACCATTTACAATTACCATTTATCAGTAGTCGAGTGGATAAAACGATTGAACACTGATTGGTAGTAACTGTAAGAACCACGTGGCCAGCTCATTGGTCAAGTCACGTGGAGTTTTCCGGGCTTTCTTCACGTGTCATGATACCTAAATAAGAGCTAGTTACTCAAAGTGGCTTCTCGGGAGGTATCCCCCTTGGCAGATTGTTCATGTGTTGCACTGCCTTATTCTAACAATCTGATCCTTTGCAGTTATTTACTAATTCAGACACAATTTCTATTCAAAAACGGGATAAAACATATTTAAAATACAGAAGAAACTCGTTATAAAGCTTTTCAAGGAACCGATCTTGATATTTTATTCTACAAATTGAAGCTTGTTGTTTGTTCAAATGTAGCCTTGATCTGTTGAACCTACCCATTCAAGTAGTCGTATGATGCTTATGAATAATTGTTAGTTTGCTTATTTTGTAGCTTGAAATAGATTGACAGAGGTTTAAAATATCTAAACATTATTAAATTTTATATAATAAAATAGCAAAATAAGCGAATGTATTCTCAAAGTCAGTTAGTATATTATTAATTAAATCTCGAGTCGTATGAGTAGCAACGTCAATGTCTTGAGAATATCACGTAGCACCAACATGCTCAGTGTTCGTGACACGTGACATTCCCAAACATTCATCTTGCTACTTCCATAACTGAATATTAGGCAAAGGGCGAGCGGTGTTTTCCACGTTTACAAGTGCTGGTGGACTCTATCGAGAGCCATGCAGATTCAAATGTGCAAAACTGTGATCAGTCACGTAGTCATGTAATTAATCAACAATAATATTTTTAATAATCAAAATATCTTTCATGTGATTGATATTTGCACGGTGATTTTACGTACATTTTAAGTGCATGCGTGTAATTTGGCGCGTGATGGTACTGTACCTTCAGATAAAATTACTATGTATAGGGATTTTAGCACGTGTATGGGGATTTTATCTGAAGGTACTGTACCTTCATATAAAATCTCCATACACGTGCCAAAAAGTACTAATCATCACAATTGATAAGAAAAACGTTTTCGATTAAAAATAAACGGCGTGAATTTCAAGCAATATATATATATATATATATTATACAGTACAGTACAATAGATTATTAAGAAAATAAAAGACAGTATATAGAGCATCTCAGAGAATATCTCACATTGCTATTTTGATAATTTCCAAATATGATCATAAATAAACTAATTGTTTTCGTATTCATGTTTAAATCTTTAAAACCCTCCAACTTACAAACATAATTTTGATAAACGGTATGAAAAAAAATCTCAGATAAAGTATGATCACTTACTTCATCTGAGATTGAGTGATTAGTAGCTTCATATAGTTGGAGAAATTGATTTTCATTTCTTCCTATTCTTGTTGCTAAATGAGACTTTCAGTGAGCCGTTTTTTATTGCCATTTTCTCGGCCACCCAATAATGCCAAAAGTGTTAATAATTGAATCTTTAGTTTGGGCATATGCATGTGTTCTTGGTAACAAAACTTGTATAATGAAAGTTGAAAGCATAATGGAAAAAAACGCCCTTTACCTCATGTTCATGCAAAATTTACAAAAGCCGGTCACTCAGACACATCGTTTCTTCATGTGTCTACTGGAGAAACATTAAAAATACAAGTTAAAGTGCATATAAATTTGAATGTGTTGCATGTATTTCTCCTTGTGTTCCTCAAATCGAAGAATCATTCTTCCAAGGTCACATGGTATCGATGAATTGCCACGCAATTGTATATGTCTTCAGTATTTTCGTAGCATAGCAGCTTCACAAACAAAACACGTTTAGGTAATGTGAGTTATTTTTAAGGTTATACTTTGCTAATCCTTTCTACAGAAATATAAATTAATTATAAAAATTTAATGAACTTACATTTTAAGAAACTTCCAAGAACAACAAATCATATAAATTATAAATGCGCTATCTTAAGGATTATAAAAACAATTATAGAACTATGCAATTGTGATTGTAGAATTGCGAAAATATAATTAAAATTTTGAATAATTAAAAGATTTTCGAGAATTTTATAATTGTACAGAATTACGAAATTTCATCATTTTGTATAGAAAATAAATGTGTATTTGTAATGAAATTCAGATAACAGTCTCAATTTATCGCAATTCATTAAATATACAGAAAGACTTCGCTTAACACCGATTCGATATAACGCGGTCTGCTCGAAGCCTTAGAAAAAGCTTTAAATTTACGCTAATTTAAATTATCGCGGCATTTCATCGATTCGTATATAATACGATTATTTACGAGCACGAACTAATCAGAAAAAGGTGGAAAAAAGAGGTACTTTCTTTAAATCTATGTTTGTTTGGTGCAATTTTGGAAAAAATATACATCACGGATGCCATAGGCAATATCGGTTTCGCTTGGCCAGAATTAACCGATAAATGCACGAACGAAGTGTGGAAGAAGTGATGGCTGAAGCTATCCAAGAATTCTCAACGAGAAGAGCCTATCGCTGTATCGTTAGGTTGACCAAACTAACCTAATTGATACAGCAGGACTAAGAGATGTAGACGAGCAGAATATTGAGGAATTACTGCAGGTTTCTGGTGAGAGCTTTATCAACGACGACTTTCAAGAACTGGCAGAACAAGGAATTCATGTAGAACTGGAAAATAGTCATTCTGAAAACGAAGAATTCAAAGAATTTCTCTACAGATTTCCATAGTAAAAGTTTGGTAACGAAATCGTTGATCAAATTGTAGCGAATGATCCAGATTTTGAAAGGAATGCAAAAGTAAAACGAGGCGTTTTGGATGCGATCTTAAGAATTTCAGCAAAACCTTCATCACAAAAAATGAACGTCACATTTCTGCGTGCATATGTTTATGTGTTATTTAACGTATATTATTATACAAATCAATATAAAAATAACTCAAAATTAAAGTAAACTTTGTTTATTGTTTTAGGTTGCGTGTTCCCCTATCCCTATTTAAATTGACCTCGTTTAATGCTGTTTCGTTTAGCGCTTTGTCGTCTAGGAACGCATCCCCCGCGTTAAGCAGGATCTTACTGTACTTTTATATTTATAAAAATGTATGTAGATAATTGTTAAAACTGAATACCCACCAGTAAACAAATGGATGAAACCTTCTAGTCGATGCTGATTTGGCGCCTGTTTTAGACATGTGGTAAAAGCTTACAGAGTTTTACGGGCTTTTACATGACTAATTCCTAAACAGGAACCAGTTTCTCATAGAAAGTACTGCCAGGAGGTCCCCTTGGCAGATCGCCCTTGCATGGCATTATCTTATCACACGAAACCTTGAAGTGAAGTTACAAAATTAGTCATTATAACGAAGCAATTAAACATGCTCAGATTAAACTCTGTCGACTTATTTGTTTGATTACGTAAACTTTTCTTATTATTTATGTATTATATATAATATAATATCATTTAAAATCTATATTTACTGGGATTTATGCGTTGAATTTTCAATAAATTCAAATATATAGTATATAAACTGAATAAACCTGCTAAAATCCTTAATAACATTAAGAATAAAATTATAATCAGTGAGTAAAGATAAATAATTCTTTAATTAACACTTAAATAGGAACCAGTTTTCCATAGAAAATTTATCTTAAAGACTATTCCCCATTGGCAGATTGCTCATCTCTTGCTTTGGATTCAACGCGAAGAGATGAACAATGGTAGTTGGTAGTTGGTTGTGGGTTCGCGCGTAGTCAACAGGCTGTCCGCATAAAGTTTTCCAGGTTTTCTTTACGTTAGTAAAGAAAACCTGGAAAACTTTAAAACTTTAAAACTTTATAACCTCTAAACAGTGATCAGTTTCCCCATAAAAGACCCAGGAGGCATCACCCATGTGTCGGTCACTTTACTGTATACTAGGGCTTCTTAAACTATGGGTTGCGACCCCATTTGGGGTCGCTTAGCGAAATCTTGGGGTCACGAAATTTTAATGCAAAATATTGAAAATAATTTGTGAGAGTTTGAAAATGGCATGCTTTGTGTCGTAGGTTTCGTGAGTTTCACTTTGTGTCACTTCTGGTGCAGCGAGACAACGATTCAGCAACACTGATTGTAGTGTGAACTAGTGTAGTGTTGCTTTTCAGTGTATTCAGTTGTCTCTGTTCCATTGTAACACAAGAGTGAACTGTGGTAGTACACAATTATTGTTTTTGCAAATTTGTATATATCTTCAATATATATGTATATTTTCATTGTATTTCATATGTATATTGCAAAATATTTATATATCTTTATTTTATATATTTTTTTGGGGGGGAGTCGCGAAAAAAATCACAATCCTAAATGGGGTCGTGAATACAAAAAGTTTAAGAAGCCCTGCTGTATACGAATAAACCAAACCTCAATACCTATTCTGATGTTCATGAAACTCGTCGCAAAAGTGTATTATTTAATTAACAAATCTTATTCTGAAAATTTCGAATATGCTTATTGATTTTATTTCTAGATATTTATCAAATAAAAATGAACAGCCAGATTTTTATTGGGCTATATGGCTTAATAATTACTAATCAATTCGGCAGGAGGCCAGCCTCTAGGCCGCCATCTCTTGTTAAATATAAGAATTATAAAGAAATAAGTTAATTAAATTTAATTTTAGAATATTCTGGAAGAGATCGGAAATGAGACTTGAAGCTAAAACTCCTGTTTGCTGTACAGATGCGTTTCTAGTTGCGACACTCGAGTCTCAGTGTAATCTTTTAATTAAAATTAAATTAATTAATCAATTTATAATTATTATATTTAACAATAGATGGCAGTCTGGAGGCCTGCCTTTTGCCAAATTGCTTAATAATTATAGTCTTATAGCTGATGAAGTATCCGGTTGTTTATTTGTTATTTGAAATATACAGCGGGTTATTAGTATGCGGGAATAATTCGGTTTGCGAATTATTTGTGCATGCTTATGGTAAGATAGACCAACAGACAAGCGGACAGAGGAAATTTATAGGTTTACATTTTTTTTCAAATAATAGCCCAATAAAAAGAAAATCGATTAGCTTTTATAAAAACAAACTTGAGGATTATCCCTGTCTCCGTGTTATCCTTCTCTCCATTACTGGTGATTAGTTCGGATAATCGGGAATATATTGTATTTACCACCTATAGTCCCTTTAAAGGGCCTCACAGAATTAAAAAAGTTCCTTCAACTTTGTGAGGCCTTCAGTCACATCTTATCTAATTTATACGAGAATTTGATGTAGATTTTATATAATTTAAGTTGATATCATTTAGTTAGGTTGTTAAGTTATGGCAACGAAACATTTGGGCGATCTGCCTAGGGGGATGCCTTCCGAGAAGTCTTTTTAAGGGAAACTGGCCCCTATTTAGGCGTTACAGACGTGGAGAAAACACGGAAAACTCCATGTGGCCACCCACGACCGAACTCTCAGTGTTCAGGGTACGAAGATCGCTTGGCCATGGTGGACCTGCTATCTTTCAGATACTTAAAGAACAGTAGGCCTATGATGTTAATAAGTTTGATATTATGAAAGACACAAACTTGTATTTATTAAATTCGATTTATTATATAGCCCATGAAGATAAAAGAAAAAAGTATTCATAAACCTTTTAAATTGGAAGTTAATAATCATAAAATGAAAAAAAGGATTGATTATCTGAACCAAGTCAGTAACAATCTAACAAGGTAAGAGTTCTTCTTAGAAGGTTCTACCGATTTTCTTCTAAATAAATCTGCACAAATATCGCCGGAAGAGTCATAGGAAGAGCAGAAGTTTCGAATATAATTCACAGCTACGGTTTCGGATATTTCTGAAAATATCCTCAAAGATTCGTTTCCACACGATTTTCCCATCTTTTGAAGAAAACAATCGTAGTATTGATTGAATAAACTAAAATTGGAGAAGAATAATTAAAAACCGCATCATAAATAAATATATACATATATATTAAGCTTATTTATAAAAATTTAAGGAGTCCAAGATAAAATATGTATTTTTAAATAATACGAACAATTACTTATTGTGACATCGTCACAATGCCAGGCTGCAATTTTTAATAATATTTTTCATTTATTTAATTTAAAATATATGCCCTCTGCCTTAAATTAGTAGTGGCTTGCCCCTGTACATCATACTTTTCCTTTAACATTACAGTTGTACCGGTCATCTAACACTTTTCAGAGGAAAATTTTGAATTGAAATAACACGATTTTCGAATTTCATCAAAAGTTTATATACAGTTAATCGGATCTTCCTGCCTCTATGGTTTCCATATTTGGTTTTGCCTTTCATCTATCTAACTCCGTTCTCGAGATTAAGAAAAGACAGACGGACCAACGACAGTGGGAATTTATGTCTACAAGTTTTTCAAATTGCAGCTCAATTTGAAGAGTAAATACAGATAAAATTTGCTTTTTCTTACATCCTTTCGTGAGCCAGTGCCCGAGTGGATAAAACTATTGAACATTGGTCGCGGGTGTCTGACTAACGTGGCGTTTTCCGGGTTTTCTTCTTCATGTGTCTAACATTGAACTGGGGTCCAGTTTTCTATAGAAAATCCACCCGTGAGGTAGACTGATAGTCGCTTGGTAGATTATCTTATCAAATCAATCTTAAACCCTTTTTAACCACAAGAATACAAATTAATACGTTTCTTTTGAGACGCTTCCATTCTTCATACAATTACATAAATTGATTAAAAGTCTCTCTGGAACCAGATTTCAGTAAAAATCTCAGGCAAGGAAGAGTCTCAAAGAAAAGGCGATTCAGTGTTAATTGTGTTCTTGTGTTGAAAAAGATTTTAGAATACAGCAAATTTTATTTGTATTATTTTAAAATATATATTAATATCTTTAACAACGTTTATAATTCAATTTACAGTAATAGTTGCATTACACTTACCAACAACCAGCAGGTATTCTCTGATCTACATTGTCTCCTGTTAGCATAAATATAAGATTATTTAAATTTTTTCTGCACTTTACAAACGAATCTTTAGACACTTCTGACATGCAGCGGCTTTCTTTCACGAATTCTATAATACATATATAATTTCTATGTAATAAATATCGTACATAGACATAAATTAATTTAAGAATTAGAGATATATAGAAACTATAACTAAATCTTGTTATAAGTTCTGTATAGTTCTTAATTTAGAAGGCAGTATGTAAACATTATCCACATAATGCTTACAGTTCTAAATTTAAGGGCATTTCTTATTTACCTTGATCATACAAAATACTAGGGAATGGGGAATTATGAAGGATGAGGAATAAAGATTAATTTTATAGGAAATTCATAAGTTTAACTACAGGGTGTACATACGCCCTGGTAGAAAAATTAAATTACTCAAAAAGTGCAAATTCAATTAATTAAGTAAATGGAGTAAAAGATGCAATCTTGAAAAAATGTTTGCCGTCAGACATGAATTCTGAAGATTATAATATGGTGTCTGGCTGCTTCTGGAGTCTTTTTCATTGCATCTCTCCATTGGAGAACTTGCTGATTTTTCAGAAGAGCATAGGGCATCTTAGTTGACCCTATATTGCAAAGTTTATGTGGTTTAAATCGGTGCCATATGAAGAATCACTCGATGACATCTTCAGCCTTTACCGGAGCTTCCACAGCTATCAATCTGGAACCAAATACTTCTTGAGAAGTGCGAACTATCCCTCTAACAACCCCTCAAACACAACATATTTCTAACAAACTGATCAAAGATTACAGTGCTGTTTCTCCAAAACATATACCTCACCCTGCATAAACATCAATAACTAAATAAATATAAATATAATACATGGACTATATACTTATTTGCAACGTGCTTCTATAATTGCAAAATTCTTCCATCCGTATGCGAACTTTTTCAGACAACAAGCCGAATATTTGTTGATCAAGCATAGTAAAACAATTCTGCATGAAGTTATCGGTACAATTCCATGTTCTATTCAATTGTCTAATAAAAATTTCATTAATTATTTCCAGAAAATTGCAATATTCATTAATATAAATTAATTTAAGAAATCTCACCTGCAAAAGTTATCCAATTCATTTTGGTTAGCGGGTATGAAATTTCTCATCGAAAGCAAAAATGGAGCGATACAATAATCCAAGTTTTCTGTATGGCAACGCTCTTGATAACTTATTGACTCTGCTGTGAAATTAATTATAATTTTATCTCTGATTTTACAGCTAAATATTGCTCATGTACACTTACCAGTTGCAACGTAGAACAAGAAGAAATAAAGTATTTTCATACTGAATTGCAGAAATTTAGATCCGAAGTAAGGTGATTTCAGAAACGAAATAACGTTGTTTATGTGAAAAATTGCTAATTAATTTCCTTATATACGAGGAAAATAAATAAAAAAATATATACATTTTTATGGGAAAAAGCATTGTCCAGAATAAATTTTCTTCTGGTTCTGTAAAATTTTTTTATTTATTTTAATTTAATTGCTGAACTGTCTTTTGAAATGCGATATGGTAAGTCGAATCGTCATCATTTTTATTTCCTGAATGTAATTTCTGTCTTCACTAAAAATTACTTTAAAAATAAGCTATTATTAGGAACTTTGCAGTAAAAATGTCTGAAAAATTATGTAAAATGATAAGATTTGCTTTAACGAAGCTGAATAATTTATACAAATATTCAGTGTTTTTCTTTCTCATCTAAGTATTTGAAATTCACACGTAATTTAGGTTTAGTAGTAATTCAAAAAATGTTAGAGTTTTTCTGTTTGTATAGATTAGTGTTTGTATGGTTAGTTTGTGTATGTGGGGCACGTTTTGTTTTTCCAATTTAAGTTTGAAGCTTAATAACTTCTTAAGACAACAAACAGATAGCCTCATATTAACCCATCACTCGCTAACTTTCGTTTTTAACATAACAGGATGAGTCAAAAGTCTCTTGCAACCCTTTTCATTCCAAAGATATCAGAGATGTTAATTTTGTTAATGACATGTAAAACAAAATCACTGTTACACCTCATGAATTTAAAGTTGAAAATCCTAAATTTATATTTAAATTTGGGAAATGGTTTTAGACTAATTAAATAGTTCTCTTTAACTTTGTCATTGGAAGCTTTCCTCATCACAGGAAGACGTCCTGTAATGAGGAACAAAGACTTATACTTTAAAAATAATTACATAGGCAAAATATGTAAGCACCGTGTTTAAACACAAGCAAATTTGACTGTAAAAGTGTTATATAATTACATCATCATAAGTATTATCTCACAACGAGAACACAAAAGCTAGTGATGTATGGAAGGAACCAATAATTAAGATTAAAATTTGTGCTTGTCTTCTTTTTACAATTTTTAAAAAGTCTTCTTTAATTTAATATTTACTTTATCTACTGTAATACCGAGATATTAAACTAAATATTATTACACTAATATCAGCAGTGGCGTAGCGTGGGTGTCAGCCGCCCGGAGCGGAAGAAAACTTCGCCGCCCCCTTATTTAGGTATTTTTACATGATATTATTATTTATTGTGAAATTTTGCCGCCTCCTAAAAGCGGGGCGGGCCGCCCCTGCTGCCCCCACTACTCTACGCCACTGAATATCAGACGCTTTGGGAAATCCGAGATCGAATTTGGGCTTTAGAAAAAATCCAGGATCTTTTGAAAACGGTCTGTCTCAGGTATGTCAGGCCCATCCTCTTCCTCGCCACCCGACTCCTCCCTGTGGGCCTGTCCGAATTCACGGCCGAATCAAATTTTAAAAAAGCCCTCTTAATGCTTAGAGGGATGAGAGACAAAAAATGAAAAATATTATACATTTATATGAATAATATTTTAATAAAGCAAGGCCAATTATTGTCTGTAACTCGACTTCAATTTTTTCTATATTTTCCTTCCTCTTATTTCTAATTTATTATAATTACCCATTGTTATAGTTGCATTATTTAAAATATTACAGAAGAAACTTTTTTTATTATAATTTAACATTAGTAGAAAATTGTGTTCAATCTGCAAGGTTAATTTTATTTCTCAATAAATTATTGTATTTAAATTTGTAATTTATAGTAAAAAAATAAATAAACTTTATTTGCATTTTTTAAATTTTAAGAATAAAATAAAATCCAAAACACAATTAATTTAATTATTTTCTAAATAACAATTTGATGTTGTTAACTTATTTCTTCAAAGATTTTATTGGTATGTAAGATTGTATACTTTGTTCGCTAGACTTTTGTTATCCTACTTGACAAAATGGACCCTCCAGTTACTTGAATCCCATTTTGTCATAAAGGGGGCAAAAGTATGCAATCATACATTAAAGTACAAAATATTGGAAATGGGTAATATCAGTATTATGAAAAAGTTTGTCCATCACCACTTGGTGGACTTGGCCGAATCCATAATGGGCATGCTAATGGAGGCCCTCTTAGTGCCCACAGAGCGGAAAAAGTTAAAAAGTAAGTATTATGAAAAGGCCAGAAGCTCACAGAAAGATCTTTATTGGTGCATTTGCACGGGAACCCAAAATTTGAAGCTCAGCTGCTGTTCTTAAATGTTTATGTATTTATTTTTAATGTATCGATTCGAAATGGTCAAACATATAATATACAATTAAAGATATAGTTTTGTTAAGGTCGCCAGTAGCGGGATAGACAAAACCACCACGTGGAATTTTCTGGGTTTTCTTCGCATGTGTAACAACTAAATAGGGACCAGTTTCCCTAGAAAGTCCCCCTGAGATATATTACTTCCTTTGAATTTTGATTCCAATACAAAATAAGGTATTGGAATCAAAATTCGATAAAATAACATTAGCGATTAATGTTATTTTTTGACATTGCTGCAATAGCAATGTCTCATACTAAGAATATTCTATTTCCATTAAGAAAAATGAAATCGCCTAAATGCTATAGCGCCATCATGCGGCTTAAAGGAGAACTGAGGAGCCATCTCACCGTAGACTGTATTTATATCTAAAAAGGATTAATTTAAGTTCTTTACGAAATAAATTAATTTTAAAAGAATTTAGACACAAAGCTATTTAGATAAAAGTTTACAGTATTTAAAAAGTTGAGAAATATGGATGCAGAACGTGAAAAATAAATAATTATTCAATAGAAATGACCCGTAACCCTAGAAAATATTTTTTAAATGGTCATATTACGTTAGTCATAATATAATTAATGTTTATGTCAAGTAATTAATATTATATGTGTGTATAGGTGTTTAATAAATAAAACATTATAATTAAATTTATTAATAAGTTATATTTTCATCAGGCATGTTCAAAACTGAAACTAATTTATTTGTAAATTTAAAATATTATTTTATATATTACATATTTGTATTTAACAAAAACAATGAAATTTTAAACATAATACAGAATTTAATGACATGAAGGTTCAAATTAATACCCATAGATGGCACTATCATGCCATCTGAGTATCAAAACCACGATGAGCATCGAAAAGGGTCTCTAGTGTACAAGAGTGGAAAATAATAAAATTAAATATATATATTTTTTATTATACAATAATAACAGCTCATGAACCTTTATACATACAGTATGTAAGAAATTTTTGTTATTCAATTGATGTTACAAAACTATGGAGCAAACAAACAATACAACAAAATATAGGTTATAGGTCTAAAAGATAAAAAGTGCATAATATATTTTATATTATTTCATTTACTTATGTACCCAAATTTTTATTAATTCGAAATGGTTTTAAAATGAGTATACCCAAGTAGACCCCAAGCAGCCTGAAGATATCCAAGAAGACTACTATCAGCCTTCAAGACTCCAATTAGACTATAATTAGCCTGCAAGACTGCAAGTAGCCTACAGTTAGCTTTAAGATATGTCTTAAAAGATGTATGTCAGTTAACACATATCATAAGAATGATTGTAACTTTCGTTATGCACGCGACCTCTAGCAGATGGCGTTAAAAATTTAATGCTTTTTCTACGGGGAAATCATTTACCAAAAATTCCCGAAAACGGAAGCAGATAGACAAAAACTGTTTTTTGCGTTACAATCCTATTTAATTATTCTATTAACATGCGGTTTGGAATTTTGAAAATCAAATTCGCTAATTTCCTATTAATTTTTGAAGCCGTAGAAAATTTGAACTTTCTGTGATAAAGATTTTTGACCCAGGAGGACTTTCTTTCTTATTTAAGTCTTAGAGAAGTGAAGAAATCCCGGAAAACGCCACGTGACCAGCTCGTTGGAGGATTACAAACCCGCGACCAAGTACCAGTGTTCTGTGGTTTTATTGACTAGGCCACGTTGGGGTGGGATACGTCAACAAGAGTAAATAGAATCAAATTTTATATTTTTATACTATTTTGTAATTTTTAAAATAAATAAATAAAGATCGAAATGTATTTTATAAAATTGCATTTACTAAAGACTTCGTTGCTTTTCCTATTATTGGGTTTCAATTAACAAATTGCAAACCTATACATTTCCATTGGTCGTCCGTCCATCTGTCCACTGTCCTTCGTTAATCTCGAAAACAGATACGGAAAGATTTATAGGAATTTCAAATCTGGACCGGAAGTCACGTGATTTAAATTCAAAATTTTTATTTAAAATAAAATACGGTTAAAAAATTAAGCCCGGCATTGTGACAACGTCACAATAAATAATACGAATTTTTTCTATATGTTTTTTTGAATTTAAAACTTCTAAATATCAAGATTAATTATTAGAATTTTCTATGTTTTATCATAATTTGGAAGAATATATCAAGAGGTGGGAGACAAAGGGGATCACGTGTTGTATCTCGAAAGGTTTTGAACTTAATGACGATTTTACTCGTTATTACTATTTACAATTTAAAAAAAAATAGAATAAAACTCATCCCTACCTTCAAAATAAGCTCTTTGCCATTAAACAATAATTAATAATATAAAATAGTTTTTAAAATAAAATCTCAACAGATGGAGCCACAATAATTTTTAAAATTTTTTTGCCAGAAAAGTTACGCAACTCGTTGCCGATTTTTTAAAAACTGTTTTCTTTAATATTTATAATATTTTTAATGCAGAATGCATTATGACTCACCTTTATATTGTTGAATGTTGGCATGTTGATCCATGTGTCTTCATTGTTCTTAGATTGTAACCGTTAAAGCATAATTAACTCATGGTTCTCACACGTATATTATTTGCACGCATCCAAACTAAAAATATCTTTGCATGCCAATGGAGAAGGCTTCTAAATAAACGTAAAGCAATTAAAGATATTAATCCCATAATCGATCAGACAATAGATACATTCGTTTTATTGTCTTATTTGATGCTGAATCAAACAGATTTTGAGTCACGTTATCCTAAAGTTTGCCTAAAATTAAACCAAATTTATTGTATAGTTTATTGAATATGCAGGATATTTTACATTGTAAGGTTACGTTAACTGTAGGCGTTAATATAATATCTCTCTAAATAGTGCCACCCACTTACAGCATCAATGAATATTCGTGAACGAGTCCTTCTGATGTAGGACTCTTCAATATTTACGAATTAGTAAATTTAGTTTAAATTCTTACTTCTGTTTTGCGCAAAACTCAGTTTAGTGTTAATTTTACATGTGCTAAATCGAAATTTGATTGCATTCGTCTTATCAAAATACGTTTTATGTGCATATGTAAGATGTATCTGTATACACAAATGAATGTAAAGTAACCGAAAAGAACTCAAAATTATCTAAATATATTTTTAAATTTAAATTATTATTATTATTATTTTGTCTGTTTTTTAAAGAATTTTATGCCTCAGCTATTTATTTTAAGTTGAAAAATAGGGCAGTGAAACAACATTTACAGGGGCTGCATTTTAACTTTCTTGAATTTCATTTTACTAAGTTTTATGCTAAATAATACTATTATATATATATAATAGTATTAGTTATATAATATATATATATATATGCACATTCGGATTATAAACACAAGGAGGCCCTAAAATGCAGTTTTTAATGTAAAATATGTGCTATAAAGTTACATAAATTAATGCCCGTTTGGCAAAAAAGTCCTTTTTTTTTATTTCTTTCTTTGATTTTTCGTACGTTTCGGAGTGAGTAGGGTCTTGCATTTATAACTGAGCCCTTCAGTCAGGCCCTGAAAATACGAAAAAATTCTAGAAAACATAGAAAATTATGACAAGTTTATTGGTAACTTTAAAACTTTAATTTAACTTTAAAATTATTTATTATTTGTTAGGAGAATCTATAGTGTTTAATGACCCATCTCTCACTTCCCAAGCCTCCAAAATTTGAGATTTTAGGATGAAAAATGATGAATGGTGTTTAAATCTATTTATAATTAGGACTCATAAATCAAGCAAATTAAGACAGGGAACTATTAAAAGCAACAAGATGATAAATGTTGCAATTAGTTAGGAATTTATGAATTGAATGGAGAGATATAATCGAAAGAATGATTTATTTATATTATCGTTAATTAACATAAGTTAAATGATATAAAAAATCCTGTTTGTAATGTACAATATAAGGCTATTGTAGTGTGATGTATTGTAATGTTATGCTAAGCTTTATATTGAATTTTTATTTTTATAACACGGTCAAACCTTCAAACAACGGTCACTAATGGAATATAAAAGATGGTCGTTGTTCGGAGGTTATTTTATATGCATTGTATATTCTACATTAGTGTAGTGACCTGGCGTATCATCTCCCATTGTTGTTACGCTAATCTTTATATCACGTTTTTATTTTTATAATGCGCTCAAACCTAGGAAGAACGGACACTGGCGGAAACGTAAAAGATGGCCGTAGTTTGAAAATCATTTTGTATGCATTTAAAAGGTATTTCCTGTATTTACTAGGCCCGGACACACAATAGAAGGGATCTAAAATTTAGAGTTTTATGTGTAAAAAACCGTCAAATTAAAATGACATAAATTATAGAAAACGCAAGGAAAACAAATTAAAAATGAGTTGCGTAACTTTCCCGGAAAAACATTTTTAAATTGTGTGTGGCGCCATCTGTAATGAAATTTTATTTTAAAAACTTTTTATATAATTAATTATTATACAATGGCAAAAGGCTTAATTTTGAGGATAGGAGTGAGTTTATATATATATATATATTTAAATGCTAATAATGAGTAATATCTCTATTAAGCCCGACCTCACTCGAGATATAACACACTTCTCTCTCCCTCCCTACCCCTCGACGTTTAACCACCAAAATTTAATAGCATCAATGCCCCTAATACACAAACCTCCCTGCAAAATTTTCGAAAATTTGGACAGAAGACACAGGAGTTATTAAGCTTTAAATAGGGTTTCAAAATCGCGCCTTCATGCACACACTGACACCATACATACAGAAAACACCCCGAATTTTTTTACATTTCTCGACGTTTCAAGGTGCCTTGAATCCGGAAATGCAAAAATCTTGGGGGAGTACTTTTGATCGATCGCCATTCTTTCCCTCTGTTGTATATAACAGCCGGGAAAGTAAAAATAAACAATGGAATAGAAAAATTTAAAAATTAAAATACAGTTTAGAGGCGATCGTTGTTTGAAAGTGTCCGTTATTGGCCATCTTCCAATAACGGCAGCCATATTTTTCAAACGTTTGTTTTCAAATTAAGTACAAAATAACCTTCAAACAACGGCCATTTTTTTCCATCAGCTGTCACTTATACACAATGTGGAGTTAGTAAGTGTTGCGTGAGAGGAAAACAAATGACCATGATTTTATCACCGTTATCTTTCATTCCTGTTCTTATTTGTCTTTATAATAATTCTAAATAATTTATATTTATTTTATTGTATTTTATTATTAAATATTTATTGATTTAATACAAATAATAAAATAGTTCTATAAATCTGCGCTACTTTCGTCTATTATACTTAACATATAAACAAAGAATACAGGCTTATAATATTAAAATCTGTACTAGAAGCCTACATTTATTTACATGAAAGTTTATCGAAAGTATCTACATTAATTATATATTTTTGCATCTAAATTATACTATTTTATATGATAAAATACAAAAAAACTATTTTCACACATGTGAATTGAATATAATATAATGTAAATATTACATTATAGAACAAAAGCTATTAAATTATTTAAATTAGAATGCAAATATATGCATAAGCTATATAAAACGGAACAAAGGATGAGGATTCAGTCACAAGTAACAATAAGATGTGAAGCGCTTTTCTGTATAAGAAAGAAAATCAAGAATATTAATAGATCATAGAACAAAATATAGTGTTAATCTTCAGTGTAATAATAGACGTGTTGACAGTAATGCCCAATAAAATTCTGTTTTTTTTATTTTTTTTATTTTTTAATTTTTAGCACACATTCAACAAGGGAAAATATTGGGAGAATATGTTCCCTTTGTCCCGTATGAATAGATGCCTATGGACGAAGAAGCTCCCACTGCATTTGTGACGAAAACAGTAGAGGTTACAAACAATCTAATCAATACACTATTTAAGATCTTTCCATGCCTCTGAATTGAGCAGTTCATGGGCCCAGAGGACTTAGCCTTAATTATTATTTTATGATTGGATAGCCAATAGGTATATGTGGTATCGCTCTGGAGAACCCCGGATAGAATCCAGATGGGTCCCTTTGGAAAATTCCAGAAATTTTTTATGGATGATCCGTCCGGTCCCCGTCCCTCACCACTCGGCCGTCTCTTTCTGGGCTGGCCGAACCTATATTGGATTTGCTAAAAGTAGCTCCTCTCAGTACCCATAGGGCGAAAAGAGTAAAAAGAAAATTAAGGCTTTAACTATAATACTTTCGGTAATATGGCGGTTTTAATATTCAGTAGTAATGGTCACATTGCATTACATTGCGTATTCGAACAGCAAACCTCATATAAGCACTTAAGAGATTAACATATAATGTGTTTATTTACGTGTGGTAGTGGTATGATTCAAATATGCCACGTATTCTTGAATATCGAAACTTCAGTATTGTTGAAAGTAAATCCCAGTTCTAATATATATATATATATATATTTTTTTTTTAAGTATGGACCGATGATAAAATAAGCTGTAAACTCATATCATTCTGTAAGTTGTATCTACTGCTGAGGAATTTGTCGGATTCCATGGATGTTATCTTTGGAAGAAATGCGTCAATTATAGGTGTTGGCAGTTTTATTCAAATAAAAATGACACTAAAAGATCTTCTTTCGCCATGCGTCTTCCCTTTTTATTGAAGCAAGAAGTATTAGAATAAATGCCAAATGGTATTCACTGTACCACTAGATATCTGGTAGCTTTGGCTCATCTTGTAAAGAGTAAAATGCAATAGACTATTCAGATTTTTTTACATTGTTATGAAGAATATATCAAATTATCTTGATATTATATATAATGGATTCATTAATTCATGGAAAGACGGCAGTGGAACGTTTTCAACTTGCAGTAAAGAAATCAACATGATTCTTAGGTCTGAGACTTACCACACACCTAAGAATCCAAAATACTTCAAATCGAGTAATCATTTTTATGAAAGACCATGTAAATAATTTTTCTTCTTTCAAATTTCAGAGACACACAAACAAAATTGCCATTGTTTTCATAATTCAGATTAACAAACAAAACTAGAACCATCACATTTTTCTACTTGCAGAGTAAGGCATGAAACATCTTTTCCTTTTTATATCTCAGTCATTTATAAGCTTGTGAAAGTTGTGTCTTATGCAAATATAAAACGTTCTCTCAGCTCGAAGCGCCAAATTATCCCTGGTGATTATTTTCGAAACTAGTTTTCCTTGCAGAAATGTCTTCCAAATATTCTGAAGCATATTCGTATTAATCTACAACTAGTGTCTGAGATTTAGTTTTGAATCCTATCATAATATTTGTGACTTTTGTGCGATTCTTCGTTAGTAATTCGGATCTGTGATTCATATTTTATCTTTCATTTACGATCATTAGTAATCCAGTTTAAGAGATATTAATTGCTAATTAAATAAAAATGAAAAAAAAAACATTTTTTGACGTCACAATACCAGAGTATTATAATTTCTGAGTCAATCATTACTCGAGCAATACGTCACAATACACTAAATCAGGTTATTATTCACGTTTATGATGCCAATTATATAATAGATACCGACAAAAGAACTATTCAAAATGCATTTTGAAAAAATTAACTAGAATTTAATTTATAAAATACAATGGATCTCAATAAATAGAGTATGACCAATCAGTTTGCTACCTTGATTTTTTCAGTCTGGAAATGAGTAAAGAAAAATAAATATTATTTTTTATTTAGTAGCTATACATAATGCATCTTCAGATACACAAGGCAATTGAGACCTCAATCTACCTCTTTTGGCATCAGAAATTGAACCCGAGTGAGCGAAAGGCCTCTAGAAATTTTCATAAGCGGTCTGTCCCGGATGTGTCAGGCCCCGTCCCTCATCATTTAACCTGGCCAAACCCATAATGGGTATGAAAAAAATAAGTTCTTTTAATGTGTATAGAGCCGAAGGAGCCAAAAAAAGAGAAAATACTGTCACAGTAAATAAAAATTCCAACTTGATAGAGTTGTCCATTGTGAATTTTGGTTTTATAACAAGTTTATATATTTCATTTTAAATTTTAAAATATTTTTTTAACTTAAAGGTTTGTTCTCAAATCTAATCTAAAGAATAATAGTTCAGTAAGAATTATATAAAAAAATTTAAATTAATTTTGTAATATAATAAAATATAATTCTTTTATTATTTTTTGATACAGGCAATGCCACAGAGATGTAGCAGGCAATGCCATAAGGATGTAAAGTCTCCCTCAAGCAAATATATCCGGATAAAAACATTTAAAGAAATTATTTTTATTTATTTTTTAATTATTTTAACAATAAATTTTGTTTTTTAAACTAATAAATTAAATCTACAGTGTTACAAAAGTCTCCATACACAGACAAAACGCATCAAAGTTACATAATTCTGTATACTTAATTGTCGCATGTTATACACTAGTGGAGATGTTCCCTTATGTCTGACACATGGCATGTCTGATGACTAGTCACAGGCCTCAAAGAACCTCTGTAACGCAGAAAATTAACATCAATCACACGAAAAGAAAGAGCATTGAGGCATGTGACAACCTGTTATCACACCTATTGTCATGAGAAAAATGCCTCGACATGTTTATAACATATCATGTAACTTTGGTGCGTTTTGCCTATGTATGAAGACTTGTCATATCCTATATTGTTTCATACATGTTATGAAAAAAAACTTTATGATAACTTTCTGGTTTTGGGCACTAAGAGGGTCTGTTAATAATGCCCATCATGGGTTTTTGCCAAGCCTGGTTGTGAAGAAGGGGTCCAACATATCAGGGACAATTCCTTGGGGTTTAGATCGCCCGGATTCGATTCTGCATCCCTCAGAGGGGCAAGTCTATCACTATGAGGGATCCAGACCTTAATCGATTAGACCATCCGGTCATCTTCATTTTGGATTTATAAATATTAATAATTTATTTACAAATCTATCTACACTAGGCAATAAAAGTCGACTTAATACCAGAAAAATTTTTCATGTTTTTTGTAGCCTCAATTTTATCTGTACATTTTGCATTGCCTTTGTTTCCTTATCACTTAATTAACTTAATTATGCTTCGTCTAATTGTTATAAACTTGCTTAAAAAACTAATTACAATATTTTTTTATTAATATAATATTACTAAATTATATTTATTTATTTAAATATAACAAAAAATTTGTCTTAACCTTGGGTAGAAATTAGACACAATTAACTTTACCCTATGGCTTATTTCTGCTTTTTTTGGACAGTCAAACGGGCATGAAAAACAGGAAAATGCAGTTTTTTTCTCCTCTGAAGAAATTAATTTAAAATTTTAAAATTCTAAATTCACAAATTTTGACTTTATATCTATAAATATATTCTGTAGTATCTTTCTATAATTTCAGTATCCGGGAAGTTACTTTAATTAACATGCCAAATATAAAAGTTATGTGCATAATCATGCAAATTATGTTATTTTGTATGTTTAATTTGGAAATTATGTGACTTTATATGTTTCTTCCCATCTAATTACAATAGGAAACATCGAAGATAATGAAGCTAGTACATCGATATAGGTTATTCTTGACCCTAAAATACAGGTCAACTTCAATAATACTGAAGTAACTTCCATGGCTTCTGATGAGTGTTCTTAGATTATCACGTTTAAGAGGATTAGGATTAATATATGGATTATCTAATCTATGTAATACTGTTTTCATGATTAGATTTTAAGAGCTGACCTTAGAACAGAGGTCAAGGATAAACTTCAGTAATTCTGAATTACTTCTATTCTCCTGTGAACGACATGTACTTATATTTTAAGAGATTTCAGTTTAAAATGTAGATTACCTTACACATTAACCCATCTTAATAAATTATAAACAGAGAATTAGATATAAATCTTTCTATGTCTTATAATAGTTTATATAATAGAGCAAGTAACCTGGACATATGTTTGGTCTTATATTATCCGGGAGAGTATTATGCAATGACCTAAATATAGGACCTATAGGCCTAGAATAAGTACTTCCTGAAACGCTTTCCCTGAAACTTCGCTCTGGGAAGTGGAAATTGATACTATAATTGACCCACTTGAGTTTGGCTCGTCATAATTGACTCATAATGGAGTTATCCGGACAATAGATCAACTTAAATAAATTATATAAGTTTATAATTCCACTGATTTAACTGATATAATTCTTTAATTTCTTGAGGTTTTTACGGTTAAATTTTTATATAATACAAATTTGTCAACGCTGTATAAAAAATTTTCATTTATTATTTTGACTTGTGTCCCAAGTTTTATATATTAAAGTTAGAATTTCAATGTATTAACATCTAAATAGAAGGCATCCACACCCTTAGAAGATCGCTCCTGTATTGCGTTTCTTCCCAAAATGTGTATGAATTTCATCACAATGGCTTTAATAAGGGACGTAATTATGACCAACCCGGTATAGGCAAACTTAGCGAAAAATCAACGATCAAATACTGTTAAAACCTTAATGCTCTGTCGAAGATTTAATGGTAAAGTAGACGAATACATTTACTTTAACAAATTAATAAAGAATTATCGAAAAAAGTTTGAAAATCTTTAGAAAAGGAACTCTTCTATCCCGTTTTATAATTAAAATAAATATATATATATATTTAATTGTCAATTATACAGTGAATTAGATAAAGGAAGTATAAAAAATTCGTATTAAATCGATATTTAAGTTGGCTATCAGCTGTATCTGGTTTATCGTGGCAGGTGTTGACGACTTGTCTACTGTAGGCCTGAGTGTCGTTCTGGTGTCTTCGTCTGATTAATATGCATGGACGCTCTAGCAGCTTCGTTATTCGGCTGAGGACATTCAGAAGGCGAAAAGCCATAACTTCCATATAAATTATGAGAAAGAAAAATATTGAAATCGTAGGTAGGCGATAGGAAGACATCATCTCCAAACAACGGCCACTTTTTATATTCCTGTCAGTGGTTGTTATTCAGAAGTTTAACTTTATTAATATTATTTTAATTAACATTTGTAAAACATATTTGGATAATTTTATGCAGTAGCTTTTAAATAGGTAAATATTTTTTTAAAAGCAGAGGAGTACTTTACAAAGTATTGATAGAAGCTACTAGTGCTTCTATTAATACTTTAACGATATACTTTCTTAAAATTTCTTTATATTTATCTATTTTTAAAGCATTTAACTGTCAAGAAAATTTTCCAGAAAGGTGACCTTTTCTTCAGTTATTAATTACATACCAAGACGTACGCAAATAGAATTTCTAAAGATATTTCGAAACAGGTAAACGAACTGGAATAAAATTTCAAAGGTGTTGGCGATTCGTAAAATAGGAAACGATTCAAAAAAGTTCAAAGTACTCTTTAAGCTGTCATCATAAGTGCTACTCCATTCATACTTTTGTATTTCAAATACATAATTTATTTAATATTCTATACAGATTTACTCCTACTCTATATCTTCCTTATATTTAGCTGTAGGCGTGATAGTTTTTACGATTGACTCAGCGTGTCCTATTTACCTTCCTCTTCTGAAACGTTTACCTACTGACCAACTTCTTTAGCCTAAGGCTAATGTTTCGTAACCAAAGGTGAAGATTCTCTTTTCCCACGTACTTACTGACATATTGTTATACATTTCGAACATACTAAAGTAAATATATGTACTGTTTTTTATATTAAATCTATTCGCTAGATGGCATGGGAGGACTACGAAATAAGTTGTGTGACTGCAAGTTTAAATCTTCCAGAAAAAAAATATAAATTAATTTTTCTATATTATCAAATAGGAAAGACCGAAAAATAAGTATATTTTAGTGAATTAAATATAGATTAGTCCTCTTTTATAGTAATTAATCTACAGATATTGTTAAAATGCAGCGATAGTTTTCCATGAACCTTCAAATAACGATCATTTTATGTTCTCGTCAGGGACCGTTGTTAAAAGGTTTTGCTGTGTTATATTGAAGAAAGATGATGATAAAGAGGATTTATTATTGAATTTATTCACGTGTCTACTTAAATTGGAACCAGTTTTCCCATAGAAAATCCTTTCCCGAACATTCTCCTTGGCAAATCTTTCCAAGTGTTGCGCTTGCCTTATTCATCAAACCAGATCAAGCCATGTCTTCCGACAAAGTTAATACTTCTAGAATATTTCGTTAAATAAATTTAACGTTTATAATAATAACTTTTAAATATTTAATCAATTTAAAAAAAAATTACTGTGAAATTATAATTATCTAAGTTATAAAAAAACATTTATAATAATGATGAGTTATGTAATTGGAGTTTCATATTTTTTAATGTTTCTTCACTCTTTGTTGAAAAAAAAAATATTACTCAAAATGAACGTAATTGCTATTTTAAGTGTAATATTAGTAAATTTAATAACAATTTTTTAGCTGAAATTAATAAAATGACAGTTTCTTTTATCACGAAGAAAAAAAATAAGATTGAGTTAAGAAATATAAACGATTTATCGGTAGAGCAGAAAAAAAATGTAAATTTTGAGATATTTTATCACAATTTATTGAAAATATATAAAGCAATTTTCCAATTTTAGCAAAATTTCTTGATCAATGAGTGGAAATAAGCGAATGTTCAATGAACCGAAGTGAAAGAGCAATCGAATTGACTTCTTGACTCAATCTTCGATAGAAGTTATTTTCAGAAATTTGCATTTTGTATTTTTGTTTCCGTAAGTCATTTCTGATTAAACGAATATTATTTCTGCATAAAATAATCTTTTTTTCCTAAATAAAATATATATTTTTTTTCCTGCACAAAATAATCTTGATGAAAATACTCTTTTGAAAATTGCGCATATTTATTTATAACAATTTTTTACTATATACATATACATAAAATTAACAGCAAAAAGATATAAAAATTTCGATAAATACTCTATTATTATTTTCATAAATTAATTTTCAAAAATACATTTTATTTGATGTATTAATTTAATTTTTTAGATATGTAATTTCTTATAGAATTATTATTAAATGAGGTTTTATTTTATTTAATTAACTTATAATGTTAAAAACATTCATTTAAAGTAGTTAAAATGTAGTAATTAATATTTATCATCACTCCCTGAATTTCATGTTCTAATTATGTTTTCTATTTACTTGTCACGCTTGTAATTGTCATTCTGACAACTGAATAGATGTAAAATATCAATCCATTATTCAAGTATAATTACTTAAAGAAGTTTAAGTTAAATAGATTTAGAATAGTTAACACCTGTTCAGTATGAAAGAAGAGCACGAAGAGCCGCAAATTGTTTTAAAAGTTGTAATTAAATTTTATTTCAAATTTAATTACAACTTTTAATGGCCCCTACTATGGGAAACTGGCTCTTATTTATGTATACAGAAGTGAAGAATATGGAAAACTGTCTCCTAGTCATATGTACACAGGTGAAGAAAACCAGGAAAACTCCGCGTGGCCAGCCCGTTGATGAGGTGCGAACCCGCGACTAACTATCAGAGTTTATAGATGTTATATACTCGGTTACTGGTAGGAAAAACTGAAATGGAAAATTAATAAATATGCTAATATAATGTATATAAAAATATTCACATATTTTGAAAAAACACAAAATCTTCATTTCCTGTCCTCAAATCTATAGGAAAAACCTCGATATGTAAAAGCGTTTAAAAAACAGTTCCTAGATGGCGGCAAAATCACATTAAGTTATTTTAAAATAATATAATGTGATTGACCCCTCATCGGCCCGGGTGTCTATGAACCCGAAATACATTCCCATATTTATAAAAATTATATTTGAATAAATCACGTCCTGATGTGATAAACTCTTTTCATTTATCCGTGATCTGATAGATATTCATTTAATGTATATTTGGACTAGAAGTTTACTTCATTTAGTTAATTAATTAGGCTTTGTTACAGAAATTAGCGAAAATGCTATAATTTTAAGTTCATCACCGTTATTTTACTCGTTCGTAAAAAATAATGCAGTTTTCTATATATAATCTGATAAGATTATCACAGACTCGTGTTCTCGTTATGTTTCATTAGTATTTTCAATATATCCCGATGAAACGAAGAAACATTTGACTCATTTTACAATAACTGGGAGATCTTCAGAACGTAGAGATTAAGCAGCCAGTTTGAAAAATATTTCTACATATTTGATGTCATTGTTATAATTACCACGAAGTCAAAGAGATTGTCCAGTGTAAACCACTTGTCAAAAATATTGTAGTCCCTTCGATGAGGTTGTTAGTCATTATATATCTCGCTTCACTTCAAGTCGAAAAGAGTAACCGGTGTAAAAAGAATGAACTGAACCGAGACAAAAGAATAGAGAATCTCTATTCTGCCAAGTACAAGGTACAGTACAATACGTTCACTAGAAAACCGGAAAATTGTTATTAAAAGCCAGGAGATTGAGCAATAGCGTAATAATTTTGACACACGAAACTCCGAGGCAACAGTAACTGTAACTGGCAACACTGTTGATGCACGAGAACATAAGACAACGGACCGATAAAATGACGTCGCCTTCCAGCAGTAAACGGCGTAGTGTTGTAAGATTTTTGACATAAACCACTTGGCTAGATTCTGTGTGGAGAATCTTCCACAGAATTGTGGCTGTTTTTGCAACTTTAGAATTCTACTCGTACATTTGTGTGCGATTCGTGTAATCGTCTCCTTAATGTATCTTCATGTGCCAATGCATATCGATTGATTTATTGCAAGAGCCAAAAGATGTCCATAGCCTAGCTGAGTTTTTCAATGTCGAAAGTCATTTATTGGCCAACAAGTTACCTGATATGTTTGCAGCCTGAGTACATTTTTTGAGAATTCCAGTCACATTGTCAATTTTGAGCGCCTTTTTGTAAAATTAAATAAAATGCACAGAAAAAATTTAAAAAATGATTGTAAACTTTAAAATAAAAACAGGCATTCTGGTTTCCGTCTAGTCCATGAAGAAATTTCTGGGCGGTAGCAATGCAGAAAAATTTATTCTGAAGTTTGTGATTTTGATATGGAGGCACTCTTAACTATTTGCTTCCGAGCCTACTAACTTGAAGTTACCTCATTGAATCTGACCAAATTCAATGTTGCTTATTGGCCAAATTTGAACTGGATATTCTCAATTACTTTCTATAACAAGTCCTTCACTATTTTGAGGAAAATCTTCAGCAAAAAAATATATATATATTGATCTACTTTCAACTTTTACTTGAAACATATTAAATTTTCAATAATTATCTTAAACAAATTCAATAGAAAACTGTAAAGTTCAGTAATTCATATTAAATTGTCCAATTGTTTACTAAATATAAAAAATTTTAATATTTGCATGCTTTAAATATGAAGAAAACAAACAACTTATATTATATTTATTAACATCCTGAATGTAAAATATAATTAATCTTCGCGCAGTGTCTCTCCAGGCACCATGTTGTACAATTTTTTCAATGCCAATAAATTTGATCATTGTTTAATTTCCATTTTTTATATAGTAACTTGTTTAAGACAATGATAGATATAGATATTAAACTGTGTTTATATATAGATGTATTGTCGCGTGTATTATTATCGTTACTACATTTTTTTAAGTGACGTGACGGCTTGTAAATTGCCTAATAACCTAATAGGATGACTTGTACTTGTGTCGAGTGCACATTGTCGAATTTTGAATTAAGATAACATTGAAGTAACTTCATAGCTACACACTCGATCGTGCTAACTCTTCGTTCAACCAATTACATTTTTAATAAGGTATAACATTAAATGCTTCATGATTTTCAGTTTAACCTTTTCTGTGCCACTTTATTTGTATTTTACAATGTACGGTACAATGAAGTGTATTTATGCTTCTTATAGACGTACAGTACCATATATACATTAACAGTGGATCCAGAAGGTGGAGGCCGAAATTAATTTCTTAATTAAAGTATAATCAAAAATTGCAGCCCAGTATTGTGACGTTGTCACAGTAAGTAATTGATCGTTATGTTACTGTCATTTAATCAGTACTTTACATGAATTATATTACTCATTAAATGTATGAGTAACATTAGTACTAGAAAAAACATTACTAATGATTCTCTATGGTTTGTCACGAAAAGAGATCCACGAGGATGACAACATGAATTATCACACGGAATAATACCAACCCTAGTGACGAACTAATTTCTGAATACTGATACTAAGCATTCAGTAATTACAGCTGAAACATTATCTACTAGGTTCTATTAAAAGTTCTAGTGATGTAATAGGGCAACGCAGCACAAGGGCTAAATGGACTAAGAACCTTGCAAGATAATTGCCTCGTAAGAGACACTCTGTAGGAAACTAGTCCCTATTTAAGTGTTGAGAAAACCCGATTGGAGGTTGGTCAGGTGCGAACCCACGACTTTCTACTAGTGTTGTTATTTTATCCACCCCACCACTTATTGGCATTTATATTTAATGAAAAAATGAAAAAATGAGTTTAATTTATTGATAAAGATTATTTAATTTTCATATTTTATGTATTTAGAATAATGCTTTCACCGAAAACGATGAAAAACTACAATAATGCGAATAAAAACGTTGTGTTTACGTTGTTTTCTATATCTATGTTTTCATTAATCAAATCTAAATTATTTTTGAATTCATATTAATAATGCTAATGTTGATAAAGTTAACAATACCAAATATGTAGAAATCATTATAGATGACAAACTCCGTGTGTATGTGTATGTGTGTCAATAATTTAATTATTACAGTAACACGATTTACTGATTTTACGCACTGATAAAAGCATCGTAAAGTGTCTATACAAAAATCAGTACGGAATCCTAAATTATATATGAAATTTTCATATGGGAAACTACACCAACGTATAATTTATACCACGATTAACCATTTTGAGCAAGTAATCTACAGTTAATTTACTCCGATTCCTATGTCTCTTTGTATTATTTTGTTGGTTTCTTTGCTCATGTAACTTGTATAAAAAGTCAAAATTTACGTAATCAATAGTATATTATATATTAAAATTATATCAACTCTGGCTAAGGTCAAAAGACATCAAGTACAGGAGTGACAAACTTATTGACAGGCTAGTCATGTAAATGGAGTTAAGTTACATTCTATCTTCACTGATTATCTGAAAAAAGTGAAGAAGAAAATGATGAAACTAAAGGTTAAATCGAAACTATATCTTATATATTGTTAAAATATGACAAATAGTAATAATACAAACTGTTTCAAACACGAATGAACAAAACATGGCTACATAAATAAGTCAACTATATTAATTTCGTTGTATTTTTTAGGAATTCAATAGTTTAACCGGAATTTATAGAATATATCAGAAACTGTATCTATTTATATTCTATAAAAATTGAATTACTTTACATTTTACCTATTTTAAATTGTAATAATGTATTAGACATTATTTTAAAAATAGAATAAATAATAAAAAAATATGCTTCTGTAGGAAAATTTTTGCGTGCAAGTTGATTTTTGAACCATGTCGCAAGGAGGATGCAGGCGCTGATAATGCGGTTTTGTTCCTATCTATTGGTCTTTTCATCAGCGATATACTACTAAAACGATATTAAAATTAGGGGTTTGTAATTTCTATTCAAACATAGATGTCCCGGAAGGGTAAACTTTTGAACTATAGATCACAATAAGCATCCATAACGAATTGTCTCATAATAATTGCGTCTATAAAATTTATTTTAAAAGGACATGAATATTTAATCTCAGTAAAAAGTACCGGCGGATTTAAGGGCGGATATCCATGGCACGTGCCCAAGGGACTCAAACAGAAAATAATAAAACTAAAAATAGAGAAAGGGAGAAATGAAAGAAAAGAGATAAGGGACAGTGACTACGTTATCCTAAGGGCAAAAAGGATAATTGCCTGGGACATCCACCAACAGAGAATCCAAAATCAATATTTTATAAGAAAATATTTTTCTTAAAAAAATTCCCCGAAGAAAAATGTCTGAATTCGTATTTGCCTTGACTTCCTAATTCAAATTCAAATACATGGAGCCCTCTAATTCAAATTCACCTGGGCTTCATGAAGCTACAACGCGCCACTGATAAGGGAAACAAAATACAACAGACTATATTTATAAATTCCATATTTCATGTACACTTAAAGTACAGAACGTTACAGTAGAATTTCTTTACAGATTTTTACAATATAGTATATAAATTTTTAACATTTAATTTTTATTTGCAAGAGCCTCAGTCGCTACAGGAGTCTCCATCTGCGAATGTCCAGGGGCTCCCACATTAAATTCGTTCCTAGTTCTAATTTATCCTACCAGTGGTCGAGTGGATGAAACCACAGAACACAGCTTAATTTTAAGGGTAGGAGTGTGTTTTATAAAACATGGTACATACTAATAAGTTGTAAAATCTTCATTAAGCACCACCTCAATCGAGGTATGTACGACACGTGACTCCCATTATCTCCCCATCCCGTCGACCGTTAACCACCAAAATTTAATAGCATCAATCTCCCTAATAACCAAACCTCCATGCAAAATTTCAGAATTTTTTGACAAAAGGTACGGGAGTTATTAAGCTTTAAAGCGGGTGAACAAAACTGTGTCTCCTCACACACTACAGAACATCTCCCCGAATTTTTTTTTTTTTTTTTTTTTTTTTTTTTACATTTTTCGATGTTTCGAGGTACCCTGAGTCCAAAAATGTATAAATATTGGGAGGAATCAATTTTTAATCAATCTCTATACTTCCTTTCTGTTATATATAATATCAACGATAGCAAAAATTGTTATTTTTCAAATAGTTCAGCTCCTGCATACAGTTTAAATTTATGAAAACCGGAAGCTGAACTATTAAACAAGATAGGGCTATTAAACACTTGAAGAAAATCTGGTAATTAGCCTTGGGTAGCTCAGGCGCGAACCCATGACTAATTACCAGGGTTCAACGGTTTGTAACTAAATCTTCTACATTATGTTCTGTTAACATTGCAACGACCTTTCTTTCAAAACAGTAACATTATGAACAGGTGTTCGGTACACATTGTCTTTGACATAACTCTACAAGAAGACATTCAGTGGGATTATGTCAGATGATCTAGGGGGACAGGGAGTTGGTCTCCATGGCCAATATATCATGTTGGAAACACTGTATCAAGCAAATTACGTAAGAAAACTGCCCAATGAAGAGTGCACCAACCTGTTGGACCTGTCAGGAAATTAGTGGTTATTTTTGTTTTTAAGGATTCGTTAGATCCTTTAGTCATATACTGTACATTCGACAAATTTAACTCCCTTATCATTCCAACGTATCGTACATCGAAGGCTAAGTACACTGAAACAACATTGTACATCACTATAGATAGGTCCTGAGAAATCATAATTGGAGAGTAAGGCACCTACCCTGGCTATAATCTTGATCACCACAAGAGAAGACAAGACAATAAAGATTAGGGATCAATGTTGTAGAATTGAAAACGATATATTTTTATTTAAAATATCAAATTTGTTGCTTGTATGTTATTAGATTAAAAATTACATTTATATGTTAATTAAAATACCTGCTTTATAGCTTTAAAAGTTAAGGAAAGAAGTTTAAACAGTTGATGAACTTCCTGTCGAACTTTTGTACGAAAAAAATCATCATTCTCCCTCGCGATTCAACCAACCAACGCATTCAAAGAATTGTGGTATATGCGTGTTAAAATTAAATTAATTGCACACTTTAATTTATCATATAATAATATACAAATATGATGCGTATTTTAACAAGGGCGAATAGGTTAAAGCGCACCACAAATGATCATGGATCTAGAGATGTACAGTACGAGTATAAAGATCGAGAATGGTTCAGATTCTTCACAGTCGAGGATCGAGAAAAGAGGTCCAGATCCTGCACGGTAAAACATCAAAAAGAAATATCTTAATCAACAAAGACTAAGAAGTCATTCAGGAAGGAAGAGAGAAGGAGGAATAGATTGGTAAAAATTAGAAGGAAAGTTTCATCCGATTGACAGCAGAAAACCATAAATTAAAATTAAAATAATATAAATAAAGATTATATTTAAAATCAGACGATCAGAATACGTTACTTTTATTTGTTTTTACCAGTTACACAGATAATGAACTTCATGAGAAAGTTGATAAACAAGTATCTTTATAAAATTTTCGAAGATAAATTAATTTTAAGGAAAATTCTAACAGAAATCGAAAGATGTATAAAACGATAAATTATATAGAAAATATAAATAAATAAATAAATATTTTTTCAATTTTTCCAAATGGCACAACTGCAAGATGATCTGATAGCGATCACTCCCCATGCGATATCACCTTTATCTGTATAAATTTTCCCATACGTCCAAGCGTGATTCTCGTAACAACTGGAGTTCCAAACCTAAAAAACAAAGCAGAAAAAAAATTAAATTAAAAAATAAATTTCACAAAAAGTAACCTCGTAAGCATTTTGATTATACGAAAGAACGTTTAAATATATTTTTCTACCATTAAATTTTCTATGAGTAACCGAAAAATTAACCCGGAAGAAATGAATTTTCGTTTCCTGTTTGAAAAATCGCCTTTAGCAAATCGAGGAACGATGCTTTAATCCTTGACCAAAGTGAATGGTCTCTCTATCACGTGACACGACAAAAAGGTATATTTACGTCCCTTGTTTTTTATCAGCTCACGCGATCTTCATCGTGCCAAGGTCACGATCACGTCATAAAAGATCACGAAAAAGTAATCTTTTAAGACGAATGCTTACACGTAACATTAGCCCATTATAACCGATAATTTAGTAAAATCTTTTTTTCTCTTAAATTTTCGAATTTTGTCGTTAAAAATTGATAAAAATTGAGAGAAAATGGAAAATTGATTTATATTTACATACCAAAAGCGTATTTAATGAGAAATTGTGCAAATTTTAAAGGATTATTACTGATCTGGAGTACCTGTTTATAATGCACTCAGTGCACATTATACATTATTAATTGCAAGTTATTAATTAAAAGACATCATAAAGTTTATTATATCGAGATTTTTATTAATTTTATTTATATTATAGCTAAAAATTATCAAGAGTTATATCAACGTTCACAGTAATGTCAATTCTGTAATATTTTCCCATTCTATTTTTATAAATTTTAAGGTATTATTTTTAGTTTTTTTTATTGGAAAATAAGTACTATAATTTTATTTTGAAAATCATACATGCATGAAATGTAAGATAGTACTATGGCGTTTTTACTGTATATAAATTTATTATCGAAAATTCTCATCGTTCTCTGTAATGAACGAGTAATAAGCACCATTCAGTGGCGAGGGATGAGAATTTTTGATATCTTACTTGATATTTTTAGCCACTTCGAACTAATTTCCATGCATCTAGTTTGAGTGGATCTCTGTCGTTATGGCTTCTGTTATATATTTTAAAAGCAGAAAATATTATGTAAAAATAAATTATGCAAACCAGGCAATTTCATAAGGCTGTGCTTTATCTGACCATTCCTGATTAATTTATATTCAACGATATTTTAATCACACTTCCTATTATTTAGTTTTTCGCCTGCTTTCAGAAAGAGCAAATTACTTGAAGAAACGATAAATAGTTAATTAAACATCTTATTTACCTATATAAAAACTAATAATTTACGAATGAAGACAGATAAATGCAGTTATCTTCTATATAACCAAGTCGATACGAATGACTTTCGAATACAAATAATAACGGAAACATCAAGTACAAATTAGGTTGATATAAACGTTGATACGCCACTTCACTCTTAGGCTAAATTTGTATGTATAATGAAACATTTAACTCCTCTTTTAAACAATAATTTATTGCATGGAATGGAAAAAGCTGTACAGAATATTTATTTGGATCAATCCATAGATCCTCAAACTTATATTAGAGAAACGCTCGTGATTACATCCATAGATCCCATCATTTCTATTGGAGCAATGCTATTTATTACATCCTAGATTACCGTATTTATATTAGGGAAACGCCCCTGATTACGTCCAAAGGTAAATTACTATGTATTACACAATCATTAACCTTTCCTTACATGCACATAAACAATATAGTAAATGAAAATTATGTCTGTACTCTGTTTAAACAATCCTGAAGAATAACCGAATATTCAATAAATATTCGCGTTACTTGTCAGTATTGTTTAAAATAGACATAAACATAAAGATTGTAACGTACATAAAGAAGGAAAATATTGCTGTTAACACTTCAGTACATCTTGCTTCCAATTCAGTATCCATTTCCGGATATGAAATTGCTTATTTTCTCGAAAATATTTATGAATATTAACCGGATTTTATCAGAAGATCTATTGAATATTATTCGTTCAAAAATTATGTAGTATAATCATTATCTTGACAGCACACTTGTGCAGTGAAGCCATCAATTTCTATATTTTGGCAATTTTTCCTCAAAACTGTAAAGAGCTCTGTAAGCTATTATGATCTATATAGAACCGTAATGAATCTTTCACGGTTGTGGTTTGCAAGAAATCATCTGTAACGTATACTAACGTATATAACGTATGCAACTAACAATAAGGAAATCTTTTACGTGATTAGAAATTTATGAAATTTATTTTGAGCTTAATGAATTCTTTCCATCTCTAATGCCCATTATTTGCAACGTAGAGGCAAGATCATATAGCATTACAGTTGATCCTCGATATAGCGGATTAAGAGAGCGGTGATCTGATACTGCCAATTGTCCATTATATTAGAAGATACTGCCGACAGGCGTATTTAATAATTACTGTGAAGGAAAAAGATCACAATACTTCTAAGGGGGACGTAAACAATAGTCCTTTCTATAGGTCATATCATGCATTAACGATTTCAAATACTGTATTTCCAGTCCGGGTGATAATCTGGAGTTATTCGTGTATCACTTATACCACGTGGTAACCTCAACACGTTCAATTCGAGAGTATGCATGGCGGGAAAAATACAAGAACAGCAGTTATGTATTCCGAGACCGTGTCGTCCTTTTATTGCTTTTTATCTTCACTACCAGATGCATTAATAGTAGACATAAAGCATTTTTACATTATCTTTATTCTGGATCCTCTATAGGCCGATACGCGTTCGGGGCAAAGACCCCTCTTCTGTCGGCATGACTTGTGGGATTTTCCTCAGGTGGTGTTGACACATTCTTTTTTACTTGTAAATAAGTAATTTTTAAGAAGAATGTGTCAACACCACCTGAGGAAAATCCCGCAAGTCATGCCGACAGAAGAGGGGTCTTTGCCCGAAACGCGTATCGGCCTATAGAGGATCCAGAATAAAGATAATGTAAAAATGCCTTGTGTCTATTAATGCACCTAGTAGTGAAGATAAAAAAAGCAAAACAAAAAACAAAAAAAGAACAGCAGATTTGAACTATAGTTTATAAAATGCGTTACGTGGGGGGTCCGTTAAAACGAGGATTAACAGTATAATGATTATGATTTAACGATATATTTAATTTGAAAGTATCATCGAAAGTTAAATTATACACAGTACCTTCAATAACGATACCTCCCAACGACGGCCACTTTTAAAACAGCGACTACTTTTCAGGTATCTATTATTATTACTGGAACAAAAATGTATTCAAAATACCTTCCAAACAACGGCCATGATTTTTTTTGTTTGTTTGTTTCTATTAGTGTCCATTGTTTAGAGGTTTGGTGTATATGTATTCTTGTATGTAAATTGAATGACATTTAAATGTAGTATAGTAACATACGTATACATATGTATACATATGTTACTATGTAATGCACTGTACACGTTGCAGATTTCGAAGCCTTAAAAGACAACATCACACTGCATGTGAGAAACATTAGAGTATCAATTAGGATTTACCGTTTAACACACTTCATCGACTCTAGATTTTGTACCTTCAGAATGGGGAGTTCACATTGAGTAGTATCCTCTACAATGGCGGAAATAAAAGCGGGTCAATCGAAACAAGGCCCGAAACCAACATGGATCCGAACATGTCAAGCAAAAATTCTACGACCCATAATCAAAACAATTGTTTTGATCATGAGTCGGATAATTCTTTTTGTCAGTCAGAGTTAAAGGAAGCAAGTCTCATCCTATGTTGAAGGGGATGAGAATGATGAGACGATGTAGAATTTCGGTTCAATATGCCTATTATGTGAGCATAAAGGATAGAAGGGAGTCTGATTCTATCTTTGATTAAACAGAATTTTGTTTTTATGTATCCCAAAGGAAAGGAATAATATATGCAAATAAAAGAATAATTTGACAATCGTAGTCTATAAGCGTTGCTTTTTCATCTTAATTCAAATCAAATACGGAAATAGGACGATCGTGATTTGTGTATAGGTTATATTCCTGAAGCACACACTCGTAAACAAAAGTTAACTTCAGTTAAATCATAGAAATTGAGTATGTTCGAAAAGTATAGACTCATTATAGTACTTCATTTTCGTAGGAAAAACCATGGTTATCAGAGATTTAAACCTGACAAATGGGATTACCACATGGAATCTTCTATGAAACTAAATGAAGCTATTAATTGCGACATTGTCACAATGCCGGGCTGCAATTTTTAATTATATTTTTAATTTATTTAATTTAAAATATGTGCTCTCCACCTCAAATTAGTAGTGTCTTGCCCCTGTACATTATAGTTTTCCTTTAACAATAGAGTCGTACTGGTCATCTATCTAACACCTTTCAAGGAAAATTTTTGAATTGAAATGACGTGATATTTGATTTTTACCGGACGTTTTTATATCTTTAATCGGGACCTCTTGTCTCTATGGTTTCCATATTTGGTCTCATCTTTCTCTATCTAACTCCGTTCTCAAGATTAAGGAGAGACAGGCAGACAGGCGGACGAACGTGGTAATTTACAGGTCTATAATTTTTTCACATTGCAGCCCAATTAATAAAAATGTACACATAACGTTTCTATACGTGTAATAAGTGTTTTATTATTTTATACTTATTATAAACGATAGGATAGAACTAATGGGATAAGGCAAAGCGACATAAGGATTGCTTGGTCTTATCCCGACAAGAGATAACCTGCCAAAGAGGAGGAATTTCAGTAGGAAACTGGTCTGTATTTAAGTGTTAGATACGTGAAGAAAATCCGGAAAACTGCACGTGACCAGTCCGTTGGTCAGGCGCGAACCCGCGACTAACTACAAGTGGTTAAGAAAAATAATGGAATGAAATTATAAAGAATTTTCAAAGAAAATGTTTTAAAATGGATTCTAAACCGAAGACAGTGTACGAATTGCTGAATAAATTAAAAATAGGCATCTGTTAATTGTTAACCAAGATTTAGACGTCCACGTGGTAAGTAACATACCACTATTGTCAATTCCTGTCACATCATGTACAGTATAGTACAGTCGACCGATTTAACTATGTATCAAATTTTGTCATCTATTTGTAAATTTTATTCTGAAATATTTTATAAATAGCTTTATATAATACAATTTAACAGAGTTATTCCTTATTTCTGTAGAAATATAGAATTTATAGACACTCTCTATTAATATGTTAATAATATGAGACTAGTCAAAGTAACAACTGAATAATATATATATTTTCGGATTTCAAATAAGATTTACTGAAGTAAATTTAACAATATTTTTTACATAAGACACAAAAATATTTGAAAATTACCCTATTTACAAATGTTATTTTTTACTTTAAGAATTATCGAATTTAAAAAAGGTTTGTGGTCTGTATAATCAGATAACCTACGAGGTTTGAAATTTCCTCATTACTTTATTTAACTGTGCAGAATATTTAATTAAGTAAAATTACAAGTTTGCTTACATTACCTGCTGAAAAGTGAATTTTTTTGATATTTCTTAACCAAAAACGGGCATTTTTACCAACTTAAGATGCCTCTCAACAGGATCTTCTACACTGTTTAAGAGTTGAGAGAAGACCCGGTATAAACCACATGCTAGTCAGGTGCAAACCCACGACCAATCAATGTTTAGTGGTTTTTATTCATAAATTAATGATGCCAGCTTAAAGTATAGTAAAATCATAATTTGGTTTATGTAATTCTTTTTACTTTTATTATGGATTTCCCCTTATGACTTGACTTCACTGTGTGGTAAGGAACCATTGAGTTTGAAATGTCAGTAGCACTGTTTCATATGACTAAATTAATTAAAATGCCGATAAATACGTCACAAAACTAAAAATATATGTAGAAAATAGATATGTTTTTATATTTAAATTTATTTTTTTTAAAAAAACGTATTATTCATAATGAGGATTAGAAAGAAAATAGGGATGTGAATATGTTTTTGATGGAATGTGGATTTTGCATGGACGTGAGAGATGAAATATGGATTTATAGAGGGAATTTATTCTTAAATAATGGATTACAATCATAAAGGAAGTAATTTTATTGCTGATTTATAAGAATATTATTACAATTCATAAGCACAATAATATCTTTATAAATACAGTCATAATGAAATTCGTAGTTTATCTTGTCTTTGTATGGATTACATTACGGCTAAATTTCTTTATTCAGATTTAATAAGTCATTTTAAAGCTTATTTAGTAAAATATTCACATATTTAGAGCTTAGTAAAATATTGACTTTATTAGAGCTTTTATTTTCAATTATCAATCTCCTTAAGTTCATTGTCTTGAAAATCGCATACAGGTCGTCCTGTAATTTAGCTGAAGAATAAAATAACCTGTAGCCTACTATAATATATAATTTATTTAAAATTTTAATAATTTTCTCTTGTATTTATATGCTTTAGTAAACAATTTATAAGTGATACGATTTTTATTTTCTTCAATCTTACATATACTGTACGGTGTGGCCATCATTGAACACCACTGGACACTATCGGTCTCTTGACAAACTCGCTGGTCACGTGGAAACTCCACGTGACCAGCGAGCACGTGTGAAAGAGGGCCTGCACCTCTCTGCGATAGATTGCCCATGTAATGCTCTTGCCATTATAATACTCTTCCAATGCCATAAAAATATATAAATAAAAGATGGCCGCTCCTCTTGTAGACCTGGCCGATCCCATAATTGACACGGTAAAATACGCCATCTTAGTGCCCACAGGGCAGAAAGTGTTAACAATAATAAATATTGAATTACATGTCGATTAAGAAGTTTTTCTAGCACCAGGATCCTGGTCCTCCAGAGTCACCACTCTGAAGGACCAGGGTCCCGGCGCTCGAAGAACTTTAAGAAGTTTTCAGAGATAGACCTGAATATGTGGGGCCCCATCCATTGTGGCCCTGGCGGATCCATGATTGGTATATTTAAAGGGTCCTCTTGGTGCTTGCAGCACAATGGAGTCGAAAATTAAATAAGACTAGTGGAAAACAAAGTGAACAAAGTATACGCCTAATTAAATTTTTAGAATAATTTGAATTATTCTAAGAAATGTAGCATTAAAAATGAATCGCTCATTTTAAATTTAACTTGGCTCTAAATGCAATAATTCTTTATTTCGAACGCTGGAACTAATGAGAATATAAAGAGTTGTTGTTAGCAATAAGTCAACTGGTTTAGGGTCATACACTTACAATTGGATTATGCAGTTTATTTTTTATTTTTTATAAATTTATAAATAACCTTATTAGAATACGTTCTGTGACAAGGAAGAATAAAACGAATTTATTTTTTAAATAAAATTTTAAAACACAAAAGTTTAATTGTAAAATTCTAGTTGTAGCTCTGGGGCATTTTTCAAAATATATCCTAAGGCCCATTTTAATTATAGACTTAGCTACTTTAACCATTGAATTTACTAATGAATAATTTATTTCTTTTTATAAAATATGAATCGTATTAATAAGTAATAATTTAGGCCATATAGAACTCGGAGTAGAGTGGGCCCTTTTTTTTTTATCGGGCCTCTTTTGCTATTCTTTCTTCGAAAAAATGAAATTCGTACAATATTTCTTTATTAATAAAAATAATCTTAAAGATTTATTTTTTGTTAATAAAAATAGACCCTATGTTTCTTTGGGTCCTGGGGAAATCCCTTCAGATCCCCTTCTCGAAAGCCCTGGTAACAGTAACGAGTAACAATAACGAGTAACACAATAATGAATAATGCAACACGAATTACAACAAGAAGTAACACAATAATGAGTAATGCAACAATGATTGACAACGCCAGGTAACAAAATTTTAAAGCGCTGTTGAACTGGCTTGGATATACTTTCGTATTTACAAATATGTAACCTGTTTATAAATATAAATAACAAAATGTATACTTTTAAAACTAATTTGCATAGCACGTTTACTTCATTTTCTAACACTTGAAAGCTCTTATTACTTTTAGCTTTGTTTATAATAATACATACAAGAGAAAGTGAATCTTGCTCATAAATGACGTCAGAAATAACACGTCACTTACGCGTTTTCTCCTTTTAAATTCACATAAATAATATTTTCCCGTATTTATAAAGAATTTAAATGATATTCTAACAAATTTATTTTCTTAGCGTCGTTATCCTTTATATAAAAGTTTGAATGTAACGAAAACGTAGTAGATCCGCCTGCACTCGATCGCATTTTAACAGGTTAGTATGCAACAAATTTTAAAAATAACTTTAAAAGGATATTGACAAATAAACATTTAACGTAAGATATATATTTGGCTCGTAGCAAACGATCCGAACGAGATCAAAATTCAATAATCGGAGGAAGTAACCGGAAATTTCGATTAATAATCGGAAGAAGAATAGAATAAAACATGGAGACAAAGACTTATAATGCCTAAATATATCTCTATTCTACCTTAGGCACATCCAATTTAAGAAGAAAATCGATTTGTCCTGACACCCGAAATCGACCGGAACGTAATACATCCTCACTCATAAATCTCCTATAGAATTCGACAGAGAATTGATCACAAAAATCCGCATTTTTTAAATTAATTTCCATAAAATATATATTATATTATTTAATTAGACGAATTACACGTTTAAGACGGCGATAAAAGTAAAATAAACTGTGTTATTGATAGAATTTTTCGTTATTAAATGAATTTAAACAAATTAAATCGTTAAAAGCATTCATTTTAAACAGATTTAAGCATTAAAAATGTTCTAAATTACATTTAAACTAGAGCAGTAAGGCTTTGTACGGTACTTACTTCTTTTGTTTAATTTTTCTTATTAAGCTTTTACCCGTAAATTAGCTTTCGCGCCTTTAATATAAGAGCTACACGCAACATCCGTGCTAAATTTAATATAAGTCGAGTGACCGTTGTAATGGGCTTGTGTTTCCTAGCTTAGTGACACGCATTGGGTCAGAATTCTATAACGTCATTTCATGACACGGACTAGCAACCCGAATGTCGTAAAGATATCAAGAAAACGCAGTAAGGTCAAATGAGGGCGAAGGAGAATTTTCCTGGTAGATGACACGTTTCCTTGTGACGGAATTCTAGAAAAGATACGTTTGACCCAACGCCATTTTTCTATATCGCGAGGATTACACGTGTAAATTACTTTAAATTTATTTACCTTGTTGTCTATACCGCGACAGTTGGACGTTTTCTTGTTGTCTAAACAGAAAGTTTCGTAGAAAAACTGCGAAACGTTAGCACCTTGTACGTATATACGTTGCACCACAGGGACGGTTTCACCGTATGGATTGAATGCCACGCTCTTGATGGTCCACTCGCTACTACTCGGACATATCTCTTCTTCCTGATATCGTCTTTGTTTACGAATTGCTGGCTTGTTTTCCGCAAATAACACAATTCCCCCGGTTATAGGGATCTTAGACTGCGACGTTTTAGGTGACAAAATAGGGATATCCGAAGGTACTAAGCGACAGTAAGCTATCCCTAAACACGTGATGAAGAAGCTTCGTAGGTACTTCATCTGCAGGGAAAAAAATTAAGAAAGTGAAACTAGAGAATTATATTTTATTCACTTAATTTAAATTAGTGAAAGTTTAATTTATAACAGAGTCCAGGCTTGATCGCTTTCTTCGAGGGTCGATCGATTTATCTGAAGGTTCGATAAATTACTAGAGATTATGGACAAATTTATTTTTATTGAGATTTAAATCTAAGTTTTGAAGGAAGTTTCACCAGTGGCCTAGTCTTTTATCAACTGATGAAATTCCTACTGGAGGTGGGTTCGAGCCTGACCAACGGGCTGGTCACGTTGAGTTTTCCGGGTTTTCTTCACGTGTATGGCACCTAAATTGGTACCAGTTTTCCACAGGTTGGTCACGTAGAGTTTTCCGTGTTTTCTCCACATTTCTAACACCTAAATAAGGGCAAATTTTCTAATGACTGTCGTCCTTAAAGGCACTATATTGGAAGATACCCATATGTTGCATTGCATTATCCTATCAATCAAATCCTTAAAGGGGGTCGACAAGAAAAACGGAATAATCATTTTTATAGTTAACACACGTTTAAATTCCATTAGTGAACTTTTTTTCAATTTACAATTTCGACAAGTTTATACGCTTATAAATTAAAAAATAATTAAGCAAGGCCTGGAATGTTTAACACAATTTAACCTGTTTTAGAATTAACATAAACGTGAACCACGAAGTATGGCTTGAACTAGAGGAAATTTAATGCTTATTTTTTAAAAAATAATTTATGAATTCTGAATATATTAAAAAAAATTGCCTAAAATTTACGGAAGGAAATAACATTTTTCAATTGCAGACTCATTCGTATGCATAAACCTAAGTAATAATTTACGTGTTTCCTTATAGTAATGACTATCAAACGGCAAATTAAACAAGTTAAATTATCAAAATAAACATAAAATTATTCTATATTAAGAGTTTTCATTTCTATTATTTTTTAAAATAAAGTGTATGTTAACGAATACATTTAACTTATCACTAGTTTGCGGATGAGAGACTCCACTGTTGCCTTTCAGCATGCATAATGATAATGATTTACAGTGAAGCTTCTAGTTTATTTTTTAATTAAAATAATAATAACAATAATAAGGACTCACACAGATCTTGAACAACTCCAAAGGAAAACAAGAACAACGCTTACTAAGCTTATACAACACCATTCTAAATTCTTCACAGAAAGATTAACCGTTCCACGTAAAGATGGTGGACGTGGCCATATCGACATAGTTAACCTTCACTGCAAACAAGTACGGACACTGCGAGAGTTTTTCTACAAAAACAAGAAACATCACAGTTACATAAAGCAGTAACTCTAGCAGACTCAAAAAACACACCATTAAATTTACATTCACAACGTATGGACACGACACAACATATAAAAAGCATAGACACCATTAAGCAATCGGGGGCACTCCGCAGGCACCCCTACGACCTGGTCCAGGATTCTGTTGACAAAACTGCGTCAAAGAACTGGTTAGCTCGAGGGAGTTAGAAGAGTTTATGAGTATCATACAGGATCAAATCATAAATACTAAACACTACAGAAAATACACACTCAAAGATACAAAACTCACAAACGACACATGCAGAAAACGTCACATCATGCCACAAACTATACAACACATCACTTCTGGTTGCAAACTCTTGGCACAGACAGCGTATTTACTTAAACATAATCAAGTAGCAAATATAATACACCAAGAGTTTGCAAAGAAACATATTATTAGACATCCACAAACCATACTACAAATACATTCCGCAGACAGTATTGGAAAACAACACGCACAAAATGTACTATGACAGAGCCATAATCACAGATAAAACAATTTACAACAGACCAGACATCACACTCATGGACAAACACAATAAAATCACATACATTACAGACATATCCATTCCAAACACTCACAATATACAAAACACATGCACTGAAAAAATCAGCAAATACACAGAACTCGCCCAGGAAATAAGGCATCTGTGGAGGATGGATAAGGTGCTTATTGTACTGTACCTGTCGTTCTCTCCTCTACAAGTGTCATACCACACAAAAGCCTGGAAACATTACAATTGAATAGAAACACATACATCACACTAAGGAAGGCCAAGTATAGTAAATACGTGTTTTATTGTTAGGAAATTCTTGACCACAGACACACACACCGACACACTTATTTAGTTTTTGTCTTGTTTTGATTGCTATGCCTTGACTCTGGTCCGGCATAGTACACAGCCACCGGTGTCAAACCGAGTATAATCCACTAAACTCAACATAATAATAATAATAATAATAATAATACATTTTTAATTTAGTTAGATAACGAGTTCAGAACGAATTTAAACCGATAAACTGTAAATATGACCTGAAATAAGAGAAAATTACTTACAATTAAAAGGATGAGGATGTAGAGAAGGTTATGAAACACAATTCAGCAGTTTGAAAATCGAACAATGAGGGTTTTTTCCATTTATCTATTCAGAGAATTCTAATTATTTTAATTATAGAAGTATATGTTTCGATAAAACATACTCCGGGGATATACTCTGGAGGATAAGCTATCGGAAATAGAATATTTGCTCGGTTTAAAATTGTGTTTCTTACCTAATGACGTTTACATGGAAATGTAAAATGTTACATAAATATTGTCTAGAAACCAGAGATAATGTGGAAATTGAATAATCTTTTATAGCCCTCCCTCCCCATCCATTTCTTAATTTACATTTTATATACCCTTGCAGCAGGTCTTCCATATTAAATCAATTCTCTCATCAGTTTCATATAGCTCGTCCTTCATCATTTTATTATAGTTCGTCTCTCATCAATTCCCTCATCAATTTATTATAGACCTGTAAAGGTCACCTTAAACTGAGGTCATTTTTTCGGAAATCTTTTTTTGGGGGACGAAAATTCATACAAAATGTTCTCTAAAAAACGGCCATTTTTTAATTTTAATGTTATATACCTTTGCAGCTGTAAGTCCTTCCATATAAAATCGAGTAAACATAAATATGTGTAACGTAATAAAGATTCGAACCCGTGACCCGGCAAAAAAAAAAAAAATTAACAAATTCGGTACGGTTTATTACTTGAAATAAACTGAATTATTTGGAAAAATGTTTCGAAAATTAATGAAAATTACAATAAAATTAGAAAATTGGACTTTGAAATCAGGTTTATTTGACAAGTTAATTAACTTATGGAATAATTACTGTAATTATATCTTCAAGACTATTCTTGTAAAGTTTATTACAGTTTTTATGCTTTTTAATATTGATATAATCAAAAGTTAATTAAGAAATTACAGGTAGAACCTTCGATAACGACCACCTCTCAACAACGGACACCTCTAAGAGCGACCAGTTTTTCAAAAATTTGTTTTAGATAAATACATACAATAACCTCCGAGAAACGGCTTCCATCAGTTGCCGTTGTTAAGTGGTTTTCCTGTCTAGATTTACTTGTATATAGATCTATTCAACACAGTATATTTTGTATAGAGTGATACTGACTTGTGAGCTTTTATGCAAGAGATTGGGTCCTAGATCCAGTTAAGACCTTCCGGGCCCTAGTCACAGAAGAGTGGAGCCCTGTAACATACAATTATAACGGTAAAATTGCTTTCTTTTTTCCAATTTTGAGGTCTCCGACACCAAAGACTCTAAGCACGCGCCTTACGTGTCTAGTATTGACACTACTTTAATGATACAGCCCTGTCAGACACTACTTTAATGATTTCCAACCGTCAACATAGAAGAAAATATTCAGGAGAAAGCGAGAAGATATTCAAATTTGCGTACAGAAGGGAACACACAAATAATAAGAGACGTACAAAGCTTATGGGGCCTCTATATACCGGCCTCTTATGCCTTTTTTTCAACAAATAAAATATTAGAATGTATCTCTTTATTAATAAAAAGAAGTGTTAAAGATTTTTCATTAAAAATAACATTAATTTATAGGGGACCATTATAAGTAGGGGAACTTAGGTGAAGCTGGACCTTATAAAAGGAGTTTTTCCCGTGGACCAGGAGAAAAACCCCCACTCACTCCCTCTCGAAGACCCTGCAGGTGGCTTATAACTAGCACTAATAGGGACTTTGTGTCCACTCCAGATGCGAGATAAATAAGCTGAAGACCTAATTTTTAAAATGATTTTTAAGGATAACTCATCTTTTCCCCTATTTAATGGCTGTTATTATTTATTTATTTACCACTATTATTTTTACTAATGACGTAATTGATGTCGAAATTTGTCACGTTAATTTCCATGACCTCTAGTTTCATCTTATCGCACAGTACGCATATTGTTTCCAAGTATAATTCGGACATATTGACATATTTATGTATACCTACATTATATCTGTTATTATGGATATGTAGGCCACAATAAATCTATAAAACTATAATAAATATGAAAAGACCTGAATATATTTATAAATAATTTAGTAAATAATTTTGTAAAGGTCATTTAAAGTTTCCTTAAGGCATTTTTAAGCTTTAAGAAGAAGCGTTTTAAAGAAATTTTTTCATATAAAATTATAAAATACAGTCAAAATCTCGGTATAAACAGCATCACCCCGATATACCGCGAGTGAATTTTTTCCACTGGGTATTAAATAGAGAATGCTTCAAAGATTCAGTCTTTGTACATTACTAAAGGTTCGGTTTTGCTTGCAAAGGGCATTGTTAACGCCAAATCACCTGACTTTAAACCCCCTAAAACTTCAAAATTGTCTTTAAACCTCATTTTTTAAAACATATAATTCGTATTGTTCCAGGTCTTTCGGTTTAGCGCCACATTCGATTTAGTACCAATTTCGGAGGGAAGAAGTGCGGTTACGTTATATCGAGATTTAACTGTATTTTTGCAGTTAATATATATTTATACATACACAGAATATACAGTCAAACCTGTAAACAACGGACAACGGCCACTGACGGAAACAGAAAAAAATGCCTGTTGATTGGAGGTGGGCGTTATTAAGAAGTTATTTTTATAACTTTTAAAAAGAAACGATCCTGAAAATGTGTCCGCCGTTTAGAGGTGGTCGTTATTTGAGGTTTTTATATAAGTTACAGAGAAAACTAATTATTCTTTACAATTAAAACTCAAAAGAAATCAATCATTAGAGATGCGCTTGACATTGAACCAATTTTAAATGGAAAAATATCAACAGACATGAAAAAAATTGAGGAAATTACCCCTAAAGGATATTAATTAGCATATATTATCTATTACAATTACCCAAATCTGGGTGTATTTTTTCACCTGATTTATTGATCTGTGCGAAGAAAGCACGTCTTCTAGTTAATTGTCTGACTGATAATGAGCTAATACTTCTTAAATAACAGAATGTATCCATTGTCTCCTTTTTCTTACAGTTTTTTTCTCCCTCCCTTCTTATAACGCATAAATTTTCCTGTTAAAACACTACGATTTTTTTAAAATTGTAATAATAATTGCGTCTGTTGATGTTTTAACCTATTTTTAATTTATCTTGTTTCCTTTTTATGAATTCTTAATGAGCTGTAATTGTAAAAACATCAGTCTATCGCTGTGGAGAACCTCGGGAATTTTTCGGATTTAGGTCCATCCCGGATATATCGGGTCCCACTCTTCATCGTGGGCCTTGGGGCTAAATGGCGCATATTGGGGACATTACAGCAATAAGGAATAAGGATTGTATTATTTTCTGAGACCCGATCAATTCGCTTCTTTTGGCCCCTCTAGGTGGGCGTGAAAGAATCCATTATGGATATGATTAAAAGGGCCCCATGTTAGTGCCTCTTAGAGTCGATTTATACTCTTGTTTTATCTTGTATAATTGATATAAGCACTTAAAACTCAGAAACTCAATTATTTACCTTCACAATAAACAGAAAATAATGTATATTAGAAGTTTATTTATTTATTTCCACTTCCACTGTCTAAATCTATAGTCCTAAACTCATATTTCGTTTTCTGTAGGCAAGTAAACTTCGTCACTTATCTGATTCTATATCTAAGAACATAAAAAATGACTGGTTTTTGCTGTTTTTAAATAGAAAAGTGATATTATCCTCCTGTATAAATTAAAGAACTATGTACGAGTTTTTTATTCTGATTTTATGCAAGTAATATTACCTTTTAAAGGAAGATGTGAGAGAAAATTGCATTTTCTATCACACAGAATGACTTCTGTTTGTACTAAAATTAGTTTGTTTCATCTTATCTTTCATGCTGTGTTCAATTTAATTTCAAATTTTCATTATTTAATGAATAAAATCAAGTTTTAGTTAGAAGAACGATAGATATGAATATCTCAGTGTAGGGCCCGGGGCCTTACAGCCATTGTATTTTGAACAAATGAAATACATAAAATGTCTCTCTACTAATAAATAGCAGAGTTAACGACTTAACGAGTTAGCAAAAAATAACATTAATTTTATAGGGGATGGAGCCCTATAAGTGTTATGTTTGCATTGCACTGCTATCCAGTGGTGTGTTATGCTACAGGCGAAACGGCAATTACCCGAGGCCCCATCAATAGGGGCCTCCAAATCAATCTTTTATAAGAAAATATTTCCTCAGAAAAATTCCCCCGAAGAAAAATTTCTGAAGTCAACACTGTACAGTAATTCAACTTTGCCCGAGCCCCATGAAGCCATAAAGCACCAATACTCAGCCCCCAAGTACAAAAAACTTCGTAAACTAATATCGTATAACTGTAAAAGTGTAAAGTGTTATCAACACTGGTGTTGTTGCGGTTACAGTAAATGTGGATTCGCACCGCGTGGATTATAGAAGTCGGTTTTACGTGACGTCGGTCACGCGTGTCCTCGTTATATACCTTGACAACGATTCAGTTTATATCCGAAAGACGAGTATTAATGGAAACTCTGACGATCTTTCCTTTTCGATCAGTCTTACATAAATAGCCCGGGGGTTAGCAAACAGGTTTTAACCTGACGTCGATGTATCTGTACCTGTCGGTCAAGTTCAAGGTACGGTTCTCGTCTTCTTAGTTAGGTGTTCGTCTGATTCCGAGGTCGACGTGCCTCGTCGTATATCCGTAATGGTTCCTTCGTCACTGTATTCTTGCCAAAAGCGTGCTCTCGTGCAGTGTCCAATGTGACAAGTATGCCTATACCTAGTCTATCGACTTTCATACCTTCTATAGTACCACTAGCTGCTATTATTTACCTACACGTGTCGGAATGGAGCGTACCTTTGAGCACCGAAACTTGGGATTATGAATACGATTATATAATTGGTAAGTCCTTTATTCATTTCTTAATTAAGTTATATAGTAAAGACGGGGAAGATTTTTCGGCGTAATTCTAATTAAGGTTGGTTATCGAACAGTTTTCGGAAGGCCAATGCATATTCGGGGTATAAATTGCCTGTTGTAGATTTAGTATTAAGTTTAAATGGAAAATATTTATGTTTTTATCGTCAAAATCGATCTCGAGCTGTATGAAATTAAGAAAAAATCAACCGAAAATGTATTTAAAAAATGCAAATATGTAGGTTAAATTCTACTTGGGAGGGTAGCAATCAATTGATGTAGGCACATTCAATCGACCTTTTTTTTCTTTTTAATTTTTAAAATAAATTTTTTGAAAGTAGAAACGAAAGGAGACAATTATTTTCATCAATAAAGTAAGGAAAATTATGAAATAAAATAGGTTTTTAATTCAATTTACTGTATAATTTCCGTTCGGCTTCGTACAGTTTAGGAAAGACGGTGAGAAATTCCACTTTCGTGACGTCACGTAAACGTTCACGCTTCCCAAGTACGCGCTCGATGGTTATTTTTAACTTCGTTAAAGAAATTATCTAACAGAGTGAAAATCAGCCATTTGGAAAAAATGTAATTTAGACGATTCCTACTGTTATAATTGTCAGTGACAAGCCTTTGTATAGAGAAGAATTACGATTCGTTCAATTCAAATTTGTATCAGAGCATTTTTCCCTTATGAAATGGAGTGTTCTGGATAATTTAGTCACGATGTAAGCCCCATAAAATGCGATAAACAAAGAGTTTTAGCCAAGTAGTAACCTGTGATAAGGGGTGGAGTAGCACACTGCGACACTAACACACGAAAATAGCGCACGTTGTAAGCATTATCAGTGAAAAAATTTACGTATATTTTTTGTTTTAAGAGCGCTTATTTGTTACCGTAACGCTACGTCATTAGTCGGTTACGTAGATTTCATAGAGAATAATTTTTTTCGCCATAACGTGACTTACATGAACTTCTGTGTAAACTCTCTTCACGAAGTTCTTATAAAACCGGAATTTCCTCAAAGACACGAATACAATTTGCATTTTCCCATTTACGATCGATTCAAATGACGTTTTTGCGAAGAAAAAATAATAATTTGTATACGTAATAATCGAGTGAAAACAGCGGAAGGGTAAATTTTTGCACGTGTTCTGCTTCGGTCGTCATAATTATGCTGGTGAAGGTCGCTATAACTTGACACACAAATGAAAATCAGCGGGCGTAACTGCTCGATAATGTTTTTACTTATTACAAAGTCAAACGAAGGAAATAAGAAAATGTTACGCTTGGAAAATGCATAGAAAATTTGCGATGTAACGTTGCTCAATAGGAGTTTATTAGCGAGCAGGAAGACAGTTTTTCTTACACGTTTCCTGTGTTTCTCGTTTCTCTACGATACAGGTTACTTGGATCCATTCTTCTTCTCATCCTACTCGATTCCAGGTTATAAAAAAAAATGCTATTTTTCAACGTTTATAAATTAAATTAGCGTACTACTACGAGAAAGTGATATGATCTTTTTTTAAGAGTTTCTCGTTCTTCCTTATGAAACTAACTTCAGTTTGAAGCGGTTAGTTTCGAGTTTACTTTACGAATTTTTTCAACTAATAAAAGAAATTATCTTTGAAGGGACCACTAATTAAATTTTCAACAATTTTCTGAAGTGTATTTACCTTTGCCATTGTTAGACAGAGAAATAAAATACCACTTACTAGGCTAATTTTATATACTATTATACAAATACATTAATGTTTTTTTCTTGCAAAACTATCAGAATTTTCAATAGATTAAAGAATACCTTTTTCTTTTTTTGGGGGAAAAGAACTGCTATTGTTATTTTAGAGAATGCTTCCGAACGAAACCTCATTATTTCTTCAAGCAAACTAGTTCTTTCAACATAGTTATGTGATCACGAATAGTTGATATTTCCGGATAAAAACATCTTATTTAAATTATTCAACCTCAAAACTAAAGTTTAAAAATGTTCTAATCAGATAATTAGTCTTATTAAGATTATAATAAAATTAATTACGTTTTACTTAAGATACTTAAACTTATATTGTCAAACAGAAATATATAGTTTGCCTTATACAAAGTTCAAGGTATTCCCTATACACCGTTATGTATCTAGGTATAAAGATGGATCAATAAATACGACAGCATGGCGACAATAAACCAAATAAACTATACCTTAGGGACTCATATTTCATGTAAGAGGAAGGACTAGGCCACAAGTTATAATCTAGTTTCAAGTAGTGTTTTTTTTTTACCATATCTTATCTTCCTCGTTGATAATGATGAGCATAATATGCTAAAGAGAGATAAAGCATGTGGAAAAAAGGATTACAACCATGCTACATTTTAATCTTGATTAAAGACGTTCCTATCTAAATGAAACAATGAAAACTCTGTTCAATGCATTTGTAAAGCTATTAGAAAATACATAGAACAGAAGTAAAACATAAAAGAAATATATGTAAAGGTATGCTGTAGATAAGGTTAGTGAAGAAACTGCATTTAGGCGTATGTTTAATATTATTCCATTATAAATAGAGAGAGAGAGAGAGAGCATATATATATATCTCTATCGGGCATCAAAAATTTGAATGTAATGAGAATTTACTGGTAAATTTACTATATTATATTATTATATACTGGGTGATTACAATTAAAGTATTCATATAAATATCTCTCTGGATAACATCAACGGTGAGCCAAAGATGAAGATCCAAAGATCCAAGCACCAAAAGTGCCAACAGTGGCGAGTTTTGACACTGTTCTGAAACGTCACCATACTAAATTGCAGGACGGTATCAAAACTCATCACTGAGACACTTTTCGCGATTTGTATCTCAAACGCAATTGTAAATTTTACCTCTGGCGGGACTTAAAGAGTGTGGTTTATCGAAGATATTTTGCAAATTTGGCAATTTTAAAAGACAATATCGCTCTGCACGTAAGAAACATCACAGAGAATTAATTACGGTTTGCCGTTGAACACATTGCTAATCGCCTTCAGGTTTTACACGTTTAGAATGGGAACCACATTGAGTATTATTCTCTGCATCGCTAAGGTCTTTGTATACCATGTTCGTTGCTAGCCGCTCCGAAAGTGTCAAAATAGCGAGGTTTTGTTACTAATATGTTTTGTCCTGAAATGTCACTATATCAAATTTAGTTGCATTTTGACTCCCAAGATAGCGTTGAACAGGGATATACATCAATTATTATCACCCGATATAACTTTAATTTATTCATGTAAGTACTGTACATTTCAAGTTAGGCTCTACATGAGTAAGTTACATATTTCAATTAATTTTGCTTTACTAAACAGTAGTTTATATTATAAAAGAAGCATGTTTGGTTTAGTTACATGTAATATAAAACTCATCTATAATTGTATAATATTGTGCTTAGAACTTATGACAAGTCCCTGGGAACATGACAAAGTCTCAAATTAATGGGAGTCGAATTTAATCTCGAGGCAAAGAAAATCAGACCAAGAGAACAATGTAACTTTATATACAGTTATTTTAGCTAATAACGGCGATAAGTTTATAGAAATGACTTAAAAGATTTATTGTTTCATTCAGTTTTAGAATATCGATGATAAAGGACTACAAAAATCATTGAAATTATAAGACTGAGAGGATCGAGAACAGCAGACGGCTTAGTTAACCACAATGAAATACAACCCCAAAACCTATAAATACCTTTATTTAGGCTCATAGTAATGTATTTAACAGTATAAAATCTATAAAAGCGTTTGATTAAATCTCAGAAAAAGTACACCTTACTAGTTTGTAGCCATAAAAACAAGTTGACATATATACAATTAACATATTTGTTTTTGAATTAATAAATAAAAGTCTATCGTGACCTATCCCCATTACCCTATAAATTGCCTACACCACGACTAGTTTTAAAATATACGACGACGACTAGCCTTGATATAAACACTGTCATTGGGTCAGTATAAATAAAATTACGTTTTTCAATAAGGTTTAAAATGGGTCTTTAAATTAAATTATATATAAAAATTTATCTAATTTATGTATTAAATTTCAAAAAGTAATTTTGTTATTGTTTTCAAGAAAATGTGTGAAAAGAAGAAAATAATTCTAATTTCCTCGCTAGAAATCCTCCTATTGAATCTCGTAAAACAATTTGCATATTTCTATAAATATATTTACACAAGTGTTTTTTAAATTATATGTATTTTCATTATTGATTTACCTGTTATTCTTTTTTCAAGCCTTGTCCACTAGTGGCAGAGCGAACCTACGACCTGAACACTGCTCTTGGGTTCGCTCCTCGCTAACAGCTGTTCACGTGCAGTTTACCGAAATTTTTTCTTATAAAGTGGATAAAATTCCTGAACACTGGTAATTACTCGCGGGTTCACTCCTCTCCAATGCGAGTTTTCCGGGTTTTTCATGTTTGTAACTCCCAAATAGGGGTAGAAAATCCTCTCAGGAAGCATCCCTCTTGGCAGATTGTCCATGTGTGGCCTCGTCTTATTCCATCAATTCTATTTGGATCATGTTTACTTTCGTTATATTAATTAGGAACTTATCTTTAATTAATAATTAACTAAACAAACACTAAATAATGTACCAAAGCAACTAATCAATTATTAATTAAATATATTCAATTCTTAAAGTTCAGTTTTTAAGTTATGAATGAATATATCTTTCATTTACAAGAAATCTATATAAATATTTAATAAATTATTTTAAATTTAGTTATTTATTATAAATTTTCAGACGAAAAATTCAAATTTCATCGCTTGACTTCATAAGAATTTCAAAAATAATAATAATAATAATATACGAGTAACGTTCATCAATTTCTTACGAAAAGTAAAAATTTTGGGAACTCTCTTAAAGTAAACATACTTAATTTTAAGATTCAAATCTTTACATTTATAAATTATTAAAATATTTACACACTCTGGAAGAAAGATAAACGAATTTTCATGTAAACAAGTAAGTTTGTACGCGTGACACATCACAGTTCGATGGGTTCACGTGGTCGTATGTCGCGCTCTACCAATCAACAGATTTGCTTGACCAAATACATATAAATTTCTAAAACTAGTAATTGCAAATATGAATTTATAAAATCCGGTATATTTAAATTTTATCTAGAAACAAAAATGAGCATTTTATCGTTAATGTGTTGGCTTGTATTCAGTCTGGCATGTTGTAAAATATATTTGTGAGATGCTACAATTATTAATCATATGCAATGCATCTTCAATTCCTGCTCTATGAATAAGAATAGAATATATATGTTATACATACAACATACACACTTACAGAAACACAAATGCAAACAAATACATACATACACACACATATGTATAGCCTAGGTATACACTGTATATACCATTTGTAACAGTACTTCAAAGACCTGTTTATAATGAGATTAAATTCTTCTCAATGGTAGCTGTATATACGTAATGTGAATGAATGTCTCTTTAATCCGAATAAATAAATCCGGTAGACTTCCTCACAGCTATCTTCAGCTATCAGATAGCTGTGAGGAAGTCTACCGGATTTATTTATTCGGATTAAAGAGACATTCATTCACATTACGAGATTAAATTCGTTTTTCCTGAATTTTTCTCACTAATATAACAATTTTAAAATAATTATTCATAAGAAATTCTTCAAATATTTTATCATTCTTGTTCTTGTTAAGAGGTGGGCAAAATTACGACCGCTAGAGTAGTAAATGGCGCCGTTTTCAATTCAGACAATTTTGGATCTCTACTCATTGTGTTTCGTCAACACTTCCCCTTTTACGTCTGTCAACGTCAACACTAGCTGACGTCAAGTGCATCACCCTAGAGGTCAGTCACACTATTTGCATCACTACTGTCTTTGAGGCTCACTTTCTTCTCAAGTCACGTGTTGTGACACAGTTGACTCTCTTTCAGTCTCATCTATCAGTTCTTTAAACCCGTTTCTACCCCTCTTCCCCATATTATGTCTACTTTCCATTTGTCTTTCCTCATCTTCCGATGACTCACTCCCTTCTTGTACACGTTTATATTATTGTTACTATGTTATTTTATTACACTAGATACTTGCTTAAAGAAATGTTTTATATGGAATAAAATATACAATATACTAGTTACGCCAGTCATCAGTGGCATAATTAGGACCGGAATTAGGGGATATAAAACCCATTTACTTCTGTACTACTGTAAAATGTTGCTTGAAGAGGTGTAGGCTTATATACAAGTGTGTAAGTACAGTACATTTGTTACATTCAAATCATGATTTTTTTTTTCTCAATTAATTTAATTACAAAGAGATTATTAACAATTTGAACAATTAGCAAAGGGTGCAAGTAGAATTGGAAACGAAACGTTTGAAGCTTTTGAGGTTGCAGAAGAGTCGTGTAACCCCCCTGAAAACACCTAATAAAAAATGGGATATCGTAGATGACGTCATAATAGTAAACAGCTAGGTCATCGTCAACATAACTGACCTAATGCGTAATGCGTATATTGTTATATCGGTTGACGGCCACTAATAAGAAATACGGAATTGGATAACTGTTAACAGGGACCCGTATATAGATCGTGTCCTAAGTAAAAAACAGGCAATTAGAAAGGGTGAGAAATTACATATAACTAGGTTTGTAATAACATAAAAATTGAATTATGTGTACAAAATACATACAATTCAATTTTTTAATTTTTCTAAAATGGCTGATTAAATTTCCAAAACTGTCCCCGTGTGCATGACTACTAATTTACGTCTCTGAATGGTTTAAACCAGGCCTGGCCAACCCAAATTGTTTCGTGGCCACTTTGATCACGCGTAACATTACGGTGGGCCACAATTTAGGCAAACATGCTTTTAAAAAAGTAAAACAAATACAAAGTGAATAAGATTTTATTGTTATACCAAGAGTTCGTACTAGCACTTGCGAATTATAACAATGACACACGCAAATTTTCATTTATTTAATTGTTTTGGTATACACATAACGGGAAACAAAAGTTTTAATAGATATATAATATCGCTTAGCGGGCCACACAATTTAACGTGACGGGCCGGCCAGGCCGGGTTTAAACCATCTTTTAAATAGTTTAAAGTGGCTTAATACAGAAGAAAATAATAGAAAAATATGCATCCATTTATTATTTAATTGCATGTTAATCTTACTTTTTTTTTAAAAATTCGATGGCACTTACCTCTTTATAATTATTCTTAGCAATTACCCGTTAAGAACGCACAACCAATCAATTTCTTTTCTTCTTTATTACTCGTTATCACGTAGATTTCGCATAGAACTACCGATGTTTGTCAAATCACGCATCTTTTTATTATTATTGAAGATATATTTATCTATATTAAAATTAAGGAATATATTTTATATTAAATTAAATCTTTACTGTCTATGAATATTTATAACTTGATAGAACCAATAAATTATTATTTAGTCTATGATGATTTCAAAATAGTTAAACATTCATCATTTTCTAAAATCGGTTTCATCAATAAAAATAACAAAAAAGCTGTAAATACGCATAAATAATAAAGAATTAACATTTAAATTTAATATAATATTTATTATTATTGTTTAATTTGTTGGGAAAATATAATGTAGCCTAAAAGTCAGTTTAAAAATTCCTTCATTTTTTTATGAAGGGATTTTTCCCATAAATATTAGAGAACTCTTCAGTAAATTAACTACTAAACTGTTTTGCATTGCAAATAACGTCGCTATCACCAAAATCTCAAACTTGAACTTTTTTGTGTACTTCAGTTTAGCGCCACACTCGATTTAGTGCCAATTGTTGGCGCTAAATCGAGGTTCGATAGTAGTCATATTTAAAAAATTTGTACACACGTTTTCTTAATTAAAAATTAAGAAATTAGCAGAAAAATAAGCTTGTAACGATTCTAAATAGTGCATAAAATACCATTAAATATACGATTTTATGCCAATTTGTTTCGGTTAATTTAAGCTATTTTTTTTAAAAAAAAGAATTTTTTAATTATTTATGTTTAGTTTTTTCTTGATTTAATTCGTTTGAAACTTAAATTTAGATATAAATATACAAAAATAAATGTAATCTATCTGGGTTTAGGTTAAGTTGAAATTAGAATGAATAAGATAAAATCTTCTTTGATCTCATTTATTTAATTATGCTTAAGAGTTGTTTAATTACATTTAGTATCATTAATTTTAATTTAATTCCTTTTAAAATAATTTAAATTTTATGGTAATTTATTATTTTTAACATAATTTAATTGCGTTTGATCTTGTGTTAGGAAGTGATGAAATATTGTTAAGTAGACATTTATGCTCCTTCCTAACTAAAACTTATCCTTTTTAATAAAATAAAAAATAATTTTAAAGAATATAAAGACTTTATTTTTTATTAATTTTTTTTATAAAATAATAAATTTGATCTTTATATTTAATTCATTCTAATTCTATGGTCTGGATTCTTGAGCCTATCAAGGGTTATATATCAACACCAGTTTGCGTGGATGTAACACTTGATTTATGAATTCTTTTTCAATTATTTGAGTATTTTTATTCTATTCAAGATCAGATATATGTGAAGAGGTCTAGCAGACAATTTGGAGGTGTTTTTGGACTTAAAGAAACGTAGGATCTCCACTTTTTTATGACCGTATGACACGGAGGTTAGACACGTAAGAGGTTTGACAGTTAGGTTAGACACGGAGATGATGTTAGACACGTAATCCTTTAAAAACCGGAGACTCCGGGTCAAACCTAGACAGGTGGCAACCCTAAGAGGCCTCAAAATTTATTATTTTATACAAAAAACAAGTAATAAAAATTAAAATTACTGTTGAATAATAGTAAAAAATCTATTTTTTATTTATTTACTGCTTGTCTTTATATCATTTTACTGCATTCAGAGAGGGAAGATATTTGTGATCGCGCTCCTCACTTTTCTCATTTTCTACCCGTGCATAAGAGTTTAAATATATCATAGAGAAATATGCTTAAAATTGAAAATTATATGATTTTCAATCGAGTTATTTCTCCCATTTGTAAAATTACGTATAAAAATGTCGGACCCGTCCTTCGTCACTCGGCCACCCCATTGTGGGCCTGCGCAACCCACGATGGGCCTGGAAAAAGGCCTCACAGGGCGTAAAGAGTATCAATAAATAAATAAATAAAAATTGATGTATAAATGATCTACAAGAGTTGAGAAGAAGAGACTAAATATTTTAATAGTTTATCATCTTAAAAGTTATTCTTTCAGTGTGAGATTAGAATTGAATTTGAATTAATGGGATATGACAACGCAACACATGGGCAATATAGCAAGAGGGAGTGCCTCACGGGACGACTTTGTATGGAAAATTGGCCATATTTAGGTGTTAGACACCTCCCGGGAGGAAATCGATGCCTATTTAGGTATTAGGCACGTGAAAAAACCCGCGTATTATTTTGTGTGTTCCAGATACAGTTGTAAATAGCAATCATAAACTGAGTTTAAAACATTTTGTTTTTCTTCCATAAAATTGGTGAAAAAAAATATGATTAAATATTTAAATAATTGTTAACTAATTTTGGCCCACCCTCTCGGACAAATAAACAATAAACTATTCTTTCCTTTCCGATATGCAAAGGAAACAAAAGTCAGACAATGAAATATAAAAATTAAGGATTTTTTTTTCACGAATTAACTATAAAATTATTCTTTTATATTCATTCTTGATCTCTCGACACTATTTTTTCTTATTTATTTAACAATACTCCTCTACAATTCTATTTAATTTAATTACTTTAAATTTATAAACAAACTTGAGAAACATTAATACAAGCACTCTTATAAGAAATTGTACTTGATAAGTTTATTCTTCTCTTTACTAGAAATTCTATTAATAAATTCATATTAAAAGAATTTTAATAATAAAATTGTATGCTTTATTGATTCCGAAGACGTCTTCGGAATCAATCTTGTTTTAACGTCTGAAAAGTCGTCTGTACTGTACGTATGAATAATTTGTAACCTGTTTTGTCTCTACCGTTTCATTCACAAGTTCATCTTTCTATATAAAAATTAAAAAATCTCTATTTATAAAAGGAATCTTGGTGATCTTCACGCTTTTTTTAAATATGTTTATAATATCGTAAGTGCCTTTTGTATGATATTACTCTATATTAATCCCTGCTAGTTTAACTCTTGAATAGGCCTGTCTCTCTTCGAATGGCTTCCTCCTTGGCAAATCCCCCACGTATTGAGTTGCCTTATCTCATCAATCCATCTATTCATCCTAAGCGATTAAGGCGTTAGCCTATTGCTCTACGGGATCCGAATCCGTGGGTCGAAAACCCCAAGAAAAGGTAATGAAGGAGAGCCTGTGGCTGGGCTAAGTGCGTACCCATTTAAACGCGGCGTATTTCTTTTTTGGCGGCTACTCACGTTAATTCGTGGTCACGTGATTCCAACTTCGGACCACCTCATCGCCTTCCGTTTTGGCGGAAGGGGAGATAGAGCTTGGGACAGATGAGAGAGAGAGAGGTTAAGCTTCGGAAAGGGTAAGGTGGAAACAGGAACGGAGGGTCGGAAGAAACTGTGGGTCTTTTGTGAAGGAGATGGACTCTCGATCAATTTAGAAATCTTGAGCAGTGCGAAGAGCTTGTAGTGGATTTCAGAAGATATTCTAGATGGAGAGCCTGGGTTCCTCTCCAGCAAGGTCTTCAAGCCTACTGAATTGACGTGACATCCCTTCTCCTGCGTGACTTAGTTTTCAAGACATCAGTTTAGCGTGATGGGGTTTTGCCACCTTTATAAATGATACATTAGTTCTGTATATAAATTTTCTCAGTTATTTGTTAATAAGCCATACAATCTTTGTGATGTTATCGTTTGGCGGAAACTCAAAAAGAATAGGAAACACATATAGCACGAGAACCTTTCTGCTGAACTTCAAATTTCTGCTGCCTTAAAAAGCTTCACTCGAACTTTTATTTTTGGTCTTTCCTAAATCTTCACTGATGGTTTGTCTCGGATGTTTCAGACCTCCTTCTCACTATCCGGGTTCGGCTAGGCCCACAATGGGCCTGATAAAATACCTGCTTAATGCCCATAGGACGAAAATTGTTAAAAAATAAAAAAGTGCAGTTCTATGTTATCTTATTTGAAGAGAATTAAGATCATTTGAGATTAACAAAGTTAAATATGTACATTTTTCTTCTTCATCATCAAGAATAAAATTTATCACTTCCTCATTTTTTGATAATCATTTTCACAGTTTTATTGATACTTATTTTCATCCGAATAGTTCCTCATATAAATAATTTGATCATTAAATTATTTATATCTTAGTTTATATCAGTTACTAGGACAATGTCATTAACATATTTTATATGGTTTACATATTTGTTGAACATATGATTCCATTCTTTACTAGTTCTGTTACTGTTATATTTTGTGGAAGTTGAAAAGGTAGGATGATTTAAGCTACCCTTGAGTTATTTTACGAGTAATTAGTTTGTTATACTATATTATAGCATAGTTTATGAGAAAATATTTGATTCCCGTATCAAATAACTATTTGTATTAACACTCCGATTAACTTATTTCTGTTAACGGGGTCAAATTTTTTCTTAAAATATGTAAAATAACAGCACAAATTTCCTGTTTTCAATAGCATTAGGCTATACTTTGAATTGTAAAGTATTACTATTAAATATCTTCTCTAAACTAACATTCAGTAACTAAGAATTGTTCATTAGTTTATTCAGTTCTATTTTGAATGGCCTACCAAATGGCTGGCCACGCGAAGTTTCCCCGGTATTATAAAGACTTGTTAAATATGCAAAATGTAATTAGCCTGTATTTTTTTTAAATACAATATTAATATCTTGTTTTCTAATTGTTATTAGCGCAGATTGGATGACTTTTAACAGAATTCTGTTAGAAAGTTGTCCTCACTTCTCTAGTGTTGTATGTACTTTATTAACATGAAATGTTTTATTTATTTTTTACTTCATTAACAAATGCACATATACCTTCATTAGTATTTTAAAACGACGTTTACGAGTTTGTTTCCTCGAATCGTTAATATGTTTTCTTTGTTATTACCGTGTAGTTAAGTAAAATTGTTATTTTATATTCTCCGTATTACTTCACTATTTCCTGTTCCTTTCTTTAAGTCTCTATCACCTAAATAAGGGCTAGTTTTTTATAGAAAGTCTTTCTGATAGACACCCTTTCTTTGCAGATATCCATGTGTTGAATCCAAGGAGGAGATATCCTCCTTTGCATGTGAGCGTATATTGCGTTGTTGCCTTTTTATTGATGTCTTGCAGCTTTTTTTTTTTTTATTGAAGATAAAGCCTACATAGTCACTAACATATCCCATATTCTCCAGAATCTTGAGAATATGGGTGCTGCTCAAGGCAGATCCAAAGGGACCAAGACATGTGCCGTTTATCACAGACTTTTACTCAATCACCTTAGAATTGCTTTAATTACTTAATCTTCCCTAATTGAAGTCAAGCGATCTTATATTTATGTTTATTTTAAAGTAATAAAACTGACTGCTTTGGTATCAATATAGTGCTTCAGCACCATAAGCATCTGTTGGATATGCCCACTCTATAAAGCTGAAAGAGGCAATTATTCATATTTTTTAGCTTATGTATTAAATATTAGCAACAAATTCCCGAAAATTTACTCAATTCGCACGTTTTTCTCCCTTGAAAAGAGATGTTTTTGCTTAAAAACATAGAATAAAGTGATTGAATATTTTAATAAATCGATTTTTTCTACTTAGTAAATAATTATAATAATTTTATTTAAAACTTTCTGAAAACTTGCATTATTTTTGTTTTTATTACTTTTTTTATTGTATTTTAGAAACTGTTAATACACAGAAAAACACCAGAAAACTAACCTATATAAGTAAATAAGCGTTAAATGATAATATAAATTTCTTGAATGATATAATGGATACAGAATTTAAGATAATAGCTATAATTATTTAAGAATGTTTACGCTAAATAGAATAATTGGAAATTATTTAGTGTAAATATTCGAAAAAAAAATGTGTAATTGTCAAAATTGCATTATAATTTACTTAAATTTTTATTTATTTCTTGGAATTTCTTGGTTTTTTTTATTATTATCTTCTAATAGTTAAAAAACACAGCAGACCCCGGTTTTACAACCCCTCCCTTTAACATCCCAGCTTTACTCCCCGCTTTACAACTAATATAAATTTTCGATTTTGCATTTAAATACTACTTTTGTCCATCTTAATGTGATATTAGTTAGTTTAAATTGCATAATCTCAATTTAAGACACGGAGAGTTTGAAAATATAAAAACTCGCTTTACGACGGTTTTCCAGAATGATTTGATGGGATGTGACAGCGCAACACATGTGCAATCTACCAAGAAGTTATTACTCCCTAGAGGACTTTCTATAGGAAAGTTGGCCCTATTTTGGCGGGGAAAAAACTCAAAAAATGTCGTGACCAGCCCGTTGGTTAGTGCACGAACCCGCGCATTTAGTGAATTTTTTTAATCCACTCAGCCATTGATGGGAAGTTGTCCAGGATGGTTTTTAAGCATACTTGATTTAAAATGTCAATAAATAATTTGCATATCCATTTTTATTATACATTTATCTAATAATTTTAATATAAAAACATTGCTACAAAGTAGTGCTATTACATAATCATAAGATCATCTAATTAAACCACCGAATATATTTTTAGGTCACTAGGATGTCAATTTAACGAGACGGATATCGAGCAATTGATGTCATAATTAAGTAGATTCCCCGCTTTAATAATCCAATTCGTTTCCTAGAAAGCTCGTCGTAAATCGAGCCGTTCCACTTTCCATAGACTGTGTTGTGTACATCGGTCGTAAAACGAGGGGTTTACTAGATAGAACGAAGGAACCGTTCAAAGTGTTGCTTTTAACATATAAATAACTATATTTATAAGGAATAAAGCTCAAAATTATCATTAAAAGTTTAAAATTATTAAGTGCATACACAATGATCCGAAACTATTGTATTTAACATAAGATCTGGTTTGATGAAGATCTAACAAAGGAGTGCTTTTTGAGGAAATTCTTCTAAGGAAGCTGGCCCTTATTTATGTGAAGAATTCCGAAAAGTCCACGTGATCACGCGACCGGCTGCCAGTGTTCAGTGGTTTATCCACTGTGTCACATTTCAGATAAGGAAGTCATAGGGAATTCCGTTTTAGAATTTAAATGCTTGTATGTTGTTATGAAATGCTGTTTCAGAGATAAACAGGATAAATTTTCATGACTTTTATAAAATATGTGTAATATATGCACGACTTTAACTGTTGAGAAGATGAAACACTACTCAAGAGATTCAAAATAATTATTATATTTTTATTTCAAATAATGCCTCTTGTAAGGGAAACATTCCGAATAAATATAGTAATTTTGTTCGCTTGCGTAAAGCACATAAATCATATGAACAGGAACTGTTTCTATCAGATTTTATGCTATTTTTCTTTTATTCTAGAACGGTCTTTTGTTAAAAAATATAATGATTATATACACGACATTTGGGATTATCTGTGCTTATAATCTTTTTTGGGAATCATTTATATACGTCTTCGAGCCGTTCGAGCTTCAATTATATATATTGCAAAAAAGAAAATTGAATCACATATAAAAAACAAGATATAGGCCTCTGCATATCTTGTAACATCACGTTGATAATTAAATAGGTTGTCTTCAACTGATAACAAACGTGGTTCCCAAAAAATTTAGTATAACACCAACGTTTTGAGTGTGTTTTATATGGCACACTTTGTGGCAAACGTATTCGTAAAAATTACTTAATACCGTATGTAAATTTCCTGTGAAAAAATTGATTTAACTATGATAGAGAAGCCATATAAAGATAAAGGTAAATTGGACATTCTGGTTTTAATAAAAATTAAACAAATTCTGTAATAACGTATGAAAGAAGTCATTGAGGAATTTTTTTGTTGTACTACATGTAAAATTCAGGTTATGCTAAGATATACTGTACTAATAAGATACATTCAGTTAATCTGTAATGTGTTTGATAAATGAAGAAGATAATAATAATTTTTATAAATGTATATAGTTATAAAAGTATATTTAAGGGGAGAAATTCCTCCCTCTCAGCAGAGAGCCCAAGTATTGCATTGTCTTATTCCATCGATCCAATCCAACTTTAGCCCGTGTTTTTAAATAAACAAACATCAATATAGTGTCAAAAATTAAAATTAGTAATACTAATGATCCGTTTACATTAATTTTAAAATTATTCTAAACCTTAAATTAAATTCCTTCAAAGATGTCACAACCTTAAACCTATCAACAAATATCGCGGGTTCGTCTCCAATAAAGTAAAAGTTTCTATAAAATCTGATCGAAGTTTTAAAATTCAAATTCGTATATTTGTATGCTTAAATATGCTTTTAATATAGTCTTTATAAATTTTTTTCTGTAGTATAAAATCAACTCCCAAAAGAACCAGTAAGGGCCAAGCGCTCGTAGTCAGTATCGGTACTCAAAGAAGATTAACGAATATCGTTAATCTTCTGTAAAAATCTCCCTATTTATCAATATTTTAAAAAATTTAGTTTTAGTTTTCATCTATGCAACTGTTATTGCTCTATAGTTTGTTTAATCTGTTGATTCGTGTAGTGGAATGGAATGATAGGATAAGGTAAAGCAACACTTAGGCGATCTTCCAAAGGGAGGTGCCTCCCGGCAGAAATTTTATGAGAAAGTGTTCCTTGTTTAGATGTTAGACACATGAAGAAAATCCAGAAAACTTTAGGTGACCAGACGGATGATCAGGAGCAAACTCGTCTCCAAATACCAGCGTTTTGAAGGCTTTTATTCGCTTTGCCACTGGTGAACACTCTGCTGCAATGTGTTTAGAACTATTGTATTCCAATCAACACTATAAACACTCAGGTCTTCTATAAATTTATTGCATCGTTCTTCCTGCCATTTATTAGAATCTACTTAATCACAGTCTTTAAGAGTCGACAGCCTTACATTCTTAATTAATTGAGCATTTTTATATTAAATTTGAAACAATTTACAACACTGCAAAGGATTTTTATTCTCTTATCAATTCAAATAACATACAAATATATGATTTATAGAATTATTCAGACTGGAAGATCTCGTCATTGTCAAAAAATATATCTTTTAATCACTTGATCAGTAAAAGCGAATTAACCTTCTAATGTAGTCTAATACTTGTAACTTTAGACGGTTTGAACTTGTATTTTTAAATATGCTTTTGCATGACTAAACACGTTTGTTTATGTAATAAATGCAATTAAAATCTAATACAACGAATTAATAACTGTTATAATAATACACACGCAATTCGTTTTAAATCGTTATTGGAGCTGAAAAATATAATTTAATTTAATGCCACCAGAGGGCGATTGTTCGCTAGTTCTGTACATTCCTGTTTTTAATTCTATAGCTTTGTTAGCATTATCACCACCAGAGGGCATACTATTTGAATTTTTTATATCTATGGTTACAAACTTTTATTAAATAAATTAATAAAAACTTTTTAAAATAAATTATTTATTAATTTATTTAATAATTTTCACATTAAAAATAACTAAATCCATTTTTTATTTAAATTTTTAATTTAAAATTAACAGTGTTAAATTTATATTTATTTAAGCAATTACGTGATAACTGAAGCCATTTTGAAAATCGCCCTGTCTTAAAAATGTATAAAATTTACATTTAAAAAAGTATTTTAAATTATTTATTATTTTTATATTAAATAAAATATTTTATTTAAATTTAAAAATTCATTTACTGGGGCGGTCCAACATTAATTACGCGTGCAGTTTAAAGCGGGCGTGAAAGTTCATTATTGAACACGATAGGGAGAAAGAAGGTCGAGACATTGTTTACGTAGATTTTTTTTAGTGCAGTTTTAGTCGTGGCATATTTTATGCCTACTTAATAGTCGTGTGAACAATTATATGCAGAAAATTTTTGTCATGTTTTTCAATGTCGGGGGAGTCCATGAACACGTAATTAAAGGGGAGGAAGTTTGCCAAAATTACATCTATATCAGTAAACAGCGAGGGAGGTGGCTCAAACTCTGTATAATTAATTAATGGACGGCCCCTATTGGCAATAAATTAATCAATGATTTAAACTGAATTTATTAAAAATACTAAAAAGAGAAACCTATTTAATGGATTATTTTTTCAGAATTTTCAATTTTAAAAACGATATTTCATTCCTGATATTAAATCCTTGTCTTACGTCTTTGTTAATATATACGTTAATAAAATGCAGGTCGCCCGGATGCTGTGCAGCGAAGCGTTGGTTAGAATGCGCCTTGGGGAGATCCGGATTGAATTTATCCTTTACTCCATAATTTATAATGGATAGTAAGAATCGGGCATCATTTTCAATTCTTCACTCATGCTGATGGATTCCATTGCGGGTCACGCGATCGTAATGGGTATAATTGTGGCCTGCCATAACGCACTAAGCACTAGTGTAATTATGCTGGCCGCAATTACGGTACATTCATGCCTATTTATATTAAATTTTAATAGAAAGTTGATCAAAAAAACATCTTTAGATACTGTAGTACTGCGTCAAAAACAGGTGTATTTCTAGTGAAATTGTCTGGTCATAAGAGAAACAAGAGGAACATAAGTCAAGGGTAGTCAGCACCTATAATGGAGCCTCTACAGTAGAATACAACAAAGAGTAGGTTACGAGCCCTTCCCATTAGAGTAATGAAAATTGTACACATCTGAAGTTTTTAATGTTATAACTACTGTACATAAATACGACCAACTATCGAGGACATAAAAATGGCCGTTATTTAGAAGTATTTTGTATGCATAAAGGAAACATCCCTGAAAAAATTTCCGCCGTTTAGAGGTGGCCATCATTGAAAGTTTGACTATAATATTGTAATCTAATATAAAAAAAACTTTGCCATAAAAATTACCTTCGACCAATTCAATAATAGAGATTTTTATTTTATTGTTGTGTAACCTCATTTTAACGGTTATTATAGAAACAAAGGTTGTACTTGCACGTCACGTTCGTAGCAACATTTGCCAAATAATTCTTACTTATTATCACATGACCTATTCATTGTAAACTACATTTCAGGGTGTGGCTTAGATATGTCTTTGACCATAGACTTTGAATGCGTAATTTACAAAAACAGCAACTGTAATTTGTATAAAATTGCAAATAAAAAATTAAATAGAATTATATTTTTTTCCAATTATGGGTTGTTACATTTATTTCCGCGAATCTTTTTAAAATGGAGTCTAAGTTATAACAAAAGTTTTTATATATATTTTTAATAATAAAAAAAAACAGTGACCACAAGTAATTTGTTTTGTAATAAAATACTTGAAAAGAAAATTTTTTGTTTTATAGAACATTAATTTATTGAATTCCTGTAAAACGAGATATGAGGGAGGGTCAATTTTACTGTAATTTTTGCTATCTTTTAATATTATTTTTATTACATTTTGCATGCAATTTATATCTTTATACAGAAATGTGTCTATTCATAGTCTCCTATCAATTTTTCTCTTTTAACTTGTATAAATAAACTACTCTGCATAAAATATCTAAAATAATAAGAAAATTGTATCTAAATATATATATTTTTTCTTTTGTACAAATTAATTTAATATAAATAATAAATACAGAAATTATATATATATTTAATATGCAGAGAGTTGACATAATCAGCTCAATAAAAATAAGTTTTTAAAATTGTGAGAACTTTTTACTGAACTCAGCCTAATACATTAAGGAAAAATAATTGTTTAGTTACTAAATTTACTCTTCTCGTTTATCTCACTTAATATATATTTAAGGAAATAAAGCCAATAAAAATATATTTTTTCAATTTTAGAATGTAATAAAATAAAATATCAAAGTATATATCATATAACTCCCATAATACCTTCAATTGTATTGCATCTTGCACTGACATATATTAGGAAACTAAGAAAGGTATTAATTAATTCATGCAACCTTTTAATCCTTTTAAATTAGAAATACTTTAAAGGGAAGTATGCTAAATCATACTTAAAATGCATGCGATATACTGCACATCATACAGCAGTAGAATGATTCTTCTTGAAGTCTGCCCACAGGAAGCTTAGAAATGGAAATAATTTATCTAAATATTTTTTACTCAAAAAATAACTTTTAATTTGTTTTTATACTTTTAAATTAAACTGTTAGGTGTTAACCTGTCCACAGTAGCCGAGTAAATATAACCACTTCACACTTTGAGTTGGTCGTGTGTTCGCGCCTGGCTAATGAGCTAGCCACGTGGAGTTTCCCGAATTTCTTCACGTGTCTAACAACTAAAGAGGGGCTAATTTTCCATAGAAAGTCCTCATAAATCTACCCTTTTGATAAATTAACTACATGTTACGTTATCTTCCCCATCACTCTTTTAACATTTTTAATTTCTTACGAGTTGATCTAGAAACGTTATAAAACTTTATTTAACCGTAATATTTATGATTATAAAATTAATTTTATTAATTATTAATTGTTCTATAATATAATTAAAAGTAAATTTCTTAATATTTTTAATGTCATTTAACAATAGATTATTTTTATATTCAATTAAAAATATTGCAAAATCAATGTCTAGATTATTATTAATTTTGTAATATTATCTTTACTAGTATTATTTTTTGTCCTAGAACACAAATAGACCATTTCATAAGCTTGACAATTGAAAAATATTGTTTAATTCAGATCTTGAACGATGTCTCCATTTGCCCTCCAATAAACTTCGAACACACCATCCGAAACGGATTTTATTTATTAAGCGATACTAAAATTAATATATGTATCATACGAATAATTTTATATGCCAAATATGACGAGTAAATTTGTATTATATTAAGACAGATTCTTCAATTTATATAGTGCAGAAAACGTGCATTGCAGCTGCGTTCTATGGTTCAAAGACTTCATAGTAATCTATACCGCCATCTGTCGTCAAGCAAGCTAACTTATTCGTTTATTAAATAGTATTTTATTTTATCGATGAAAACATACTTTAAAATTAATTATTTTATATTAAAACAAGATTTTTTAAAGATAAATTAGAACTTTATACAGTTAGATTTCAATATGAAGTAGCGTTGGAATTCAGTTTAAAAATTTAGAATTTTTATCAGACAATACTTTTTCGTTTATTTTACATTATAAATATTTTAATGTACATAAAAAATAGACTGAATGTAAATAAAAAAAATCATGCATTAAAGCAGTAAATATCTTTAAAACTTTGTTTCCTAATATAAATACTGTAGATAATAATTAATCTGCAATTAATTTAGATGAAATAGCACTTCTTATCAATATGCATATGATAATAAGCTCGATAATAACCAAGCGTAGTACTTTTCTAAGCCTTTTAAGCACAAAGACTTATGCTTAGAAGATGCTGGACTTTTAGATGCAGGATCTTTAGATGTCACCAGTCGAGCATAAACCAAACATATGACTTTTCTAAGCCCTTAGAAGGGTTTAGAAAAGTCCTATATTTTCATCCAATTTCGAGTTTGATTTCTTAAAATAAATTACTTTAAATTTACAATAGAAATTATTGGAGTGAAGTTGAGGAAAGGAATAGCTCAAGTTCACTCCAGTCAGTACGCCTTACTTCACAATATCAACACTGTATAACGGTTATAGGTGTGTTGTCAATTGTGTGAAGTAGCTAAAATAGTTATTAATTGTCGATAAGCACGATAAATTGTAACTTACTACATACATAACTTTATATAAGTGCAATTTTGATTATGAATCACGAATCTGTCAAGCATATGAATATACAGGGTGACAATAATTAACCCGTACAAAGTTTGTAGCAATGCTGCACCTGAACTTTTTTACTGTCACCAATTTACATACTATTGTTTAATTCTCCATGATTTCCTGCCCGTGTAGATGTACTTTCGATGTAATAAGGGTTAGTTCTTTATTTTTTTAATGGTGTCGAACAAATGTTGTGCAATGTTGGAGCTATTCCGGCAAGGAAAGCATCAATGTGAAATTGTTCGTCTGCTCGGTGTTCCAAAAATGACAGTCTCAAATGCAGTTCGGCGATTCAAGGAGCTTGGCCACAATGGTGACCGTCCCGGACGTGGAAGAAAGCGCACTGTCAACACGTCTAGGAACCGCAAGATCATCACAAAGCGAGTTGACTGACATGCGAAAGTCTCCATGAGAAAAATTGCTCGTGAGATCAGAATCAATCGCGAATCGGTGCGGTTAATGGCGAAAAAGGAACTCATACTCAAGCCCTACAAGTTCCAAAAGGTTCAGCTCCTCACCAATGAAAACAAGTGCGTGAGACTCCAAAGATCCCGTTAACTCAAGCGTCGGGCCGCAGGTCGACAATGGGAGTGCATTCTCTTCACAGACGAAAAACTTTTCTCCGTACAACCATCAAAACGACAGGAACTGGTCCGCGGGGGCTCCTGGACGCTCAGCCGTCATCGAACATCACAAAATCCAATGTCAGTCATGGTTTGGGGCGGAATTTGTGCGAGCGGCAAGACACCCCTTGTTTTCGTCGATCAAGGGGCCAAAATCAATCAAGATATGTACCACCGTGACATTCTCGAGGCTGTGGTACTTCTGTGGGCTCAGCAGCATTTTGGCAGTGCGAAATGGACGTTTCAGCAGGACTCGGCACCGACACACAGGGCAAAGAAGACTCAGGAGTGTGCAAGGCTCATTTTCCCGATTTCATCTCGTCTGCGGAATGGCCACCGTACTCGCCGAATCTGAACCCAATGGACTACAGTGTGTGGTCCATTTTGGAGGCCAGGGCCTGTTCTAAGCGCCATGAAAGTTTGGAGTCGCTGAAGCAATCCTTGCGCTGGGAGTGAGACAAACTGTCTCCAGAAGAGCGCGGCCCATTGCTGAGAATTTCAAAACGCATTTGGGGCTCTGCATCAAAGCAAAAGAAGGCCACTTTGAAACTGGCTGAATATCTGATTAATACGTAAAGTATTGTCACTGTTATATGCTGTTGTTTTGCTAATTTTCATTTCTTTAATAAATTTATGATACAAAAAACTTGTACGGGTTAATTATTGTCACCCTGTATATTTATAACTATACACGAAAAGGTGAGGTTGATAACACACTAAATGTATTCATTAATGAATACATTTTACTGAAATCATGATCCTGAATATGAAAAAAACAGGAAGAATATAAATTTATATTTACTTTCACTCGTGAATAGTTGAGGATATTTTTTTTTAATGTTAGATAAATAATTCACGTTTATATTAATTGGTTTATAATTTTGATTAAAGATATGCTAACACTTTTAAATGTTTTAAATGTAATATTGTAGAATATTTCAACACAATCTTAATAATTAATTCACTCGTCGCAGACAAAAATGTTTATTTAATGAATAATTAAATTATACAACATTAATAACTCGCAATAATCTATTAATACACTGCTCTACAGCATCGTTTCTCTGTTTAATTTTTCTTTAACAATTAAACTTTCTCTTCCATGGATAATGCATAAACATATTCAATTTTCCCATATGGAAAGGTGTATATGTATAATTTTATTGGTTAGGTTTATTATAAAGTTACCGTTTTATCTAGCCTTTAAGTTCTGATGGGATTGGATCTAGATGGGAATGGGATTGTGGAAATGGAGGGAGACAAAAGAAAATGTTTAATTGTTTTGTAAACAGTATAACACTGGTTACCCACAGAACCTAAACACTCTAACGCAAGTTCCATATAAAAGTTACTTGAATGGGTTTATTAAGGATTTATAGACATTAATTTAGGACGTTATATGACATTTGTAAGTTTTAAAGTATGATGCACATTGAGGACAGAAACTGTAATGTTTTCTAAAAAAGCTATGCGAAATCTGGCCGTGACATTTGAATTGTCCGCTGAATTTTTCTTGGATGCATGTTGTACAGTACAACATACAGTTTTTGAAGCATCGACATCACTCAGCTTAGCAGGACCTTCTGTACTTGTAAGCATGAATTCATTTATTTTTACGACCATAGATTTTATGAGTGCTTGCTTGGACTACTTTAGGGGAGGAATTTCTAACCTTTAAGGGTATTCTTTCCCGAGATGCCCTAGATAAAATTATGTGTATAATACACATATAGAATAATAATAGATATATTCGTATTATATAGCCTACTTATTATTAAACAGTTCTGTGCAATTATTCCTCTTATTTATATTATTTTTGAACTAATGAAACCTCATTTTTTCACCATTTCTAACTTATAGTGGATAAAAAAATATGATAATTGGTTTTATTATTGGGCACGCTATCTGATAACAGTAAGCCTATATAAATCTATTTTGATATAAGTAGTTGACAGAGAACCCACTCTTAGTGTGCACGTGAAAGTTAGCAAATAAAAAAAGAGGTAGGTTCAGTGGTAAAAAATATTCTGTCACGAATATACCTGTGTTTTTTTTTGTTTTTCCCCTTTCCCACTGTCATACATACATACAGTTCAGTTATATCAATACACTTTGGGGAAATTTCTAACCTTTAGAGGTAATATTATGGGTGTTATTTGTGTATAAATAAGTTTACACTCCAATTTTAACGTGAGAACGTTTAAGATCGTTTCACATCGATAGATTAACCTATATACAATACTTCGAAGTTTAAGTTTGAAAAGTTAATGAACTAGATACTTCTTCTGGGCATATTTAGAATTACATTCTTCATTGCACATATTGCACAAAACACATTGCACGTGTAAAAAATCGCAAAAAAAAGACCGCACAAAAACAGGTTTGAGTGTACTGTCCTCGTTACCTTCCTGAATACGTCATCAATTTCCTCACCAAGCGCCTCTGCCATCTAGTAGTCGAAACGCTAACTAAGACATACAGGAAATTTACGTCAGTATATTTTAAAAAATTTCGATCTTTTAAATTCTGTCAATATCTAAAAATAAAAACAAAATTATGCATTATTTTTATGACATGATTTAGAATTATTGGAATAAATATTTTTAAAAAAGGCCGCGGGCGTGTAAACAGGTAAAATCAATCCGACAACAAAACGGAAAAACAAACGAAAACTTGACATCCTTTATAAAAATTTGTCCTTTACGAAATTATAACAGGAAAGCGCTGATAATTCTATTGTTGTTAATAACAGACATCGTCATAAATTAAAATCCTATCAGATAATATTTTCCTATGTGCTAAGTCCATGTTCTATGCCAGGCCTGGCCAACCCAAATTGTTTCGCGGCCACTTTAATCACGTGTAACATTTCGGTGGGCCACAATTTAGGCAAACATGCTTTTGAAAAAGTAAAACAAATACAAAATAAATAAGATTTTATTGTTATACCAAAAGTTCGTACTTGCACTTGCGCATTATAATAATGACACACGCAAATTTTCATTTATTTAATTGTTTTGGTATACACATAACGGGAAACAAAGGTTTTCATAGATATATAATATCGCTTAGCGGGCCACACAATTTAACGTGACGGGCCGCGGGTTGGCCAGGCCTGTTCTATGCCTGTTCTCTAACAGACAATTCTAAAATCACTTTTACATATAATGAAGTAATCTGAAAAAGATTGTCTTATATTGGGCTGTCCACTAATTAGGTATACAGTTTTCGAGCCGTTTTTAACCACCTCTCCTTATTTATGCACAATGAGGTAATTTTGACAAACTCCCTCTTCTTTAATAACGTGAACAATAGTTTACGGACCACCCCGACATTGAACAAATAACTTAAAAAATGTCCTGAAAATATTTTCTGATAGTTTATTCACATGACAAAATAAGTAGGCTTGTGAGAACAAATTCGTATGCCACTAACAGTACTAAAAAGTAAATCTTATCTTTCTTCCTTTCGTGTACAATGATGAACAATACTTTTTACCACCCTCTCCTCTTAAACTGTAGAAGTGTGGCCTTACATAATGAATAAGAGGTCTTAGTTTTAATACAATATTCATAAGAGTGCCTATTAACAAGTACAAGAAATTGTTGTTGTATACTTACTAGGGCGTGAGAGAGCTGAGATGGAGCCTAACCAATCTAGAGGGGTGTCATTGTCTCATCTAAGCTTTTTTATTATTAAATTCCTTTCTCCTGTGGCACTACGAGAAGCCTCGTAGTGCCATCGCGTGTTCAGCCCGACCCAAAATGAGGTGCCTAGGTGGTGAGGGACAGGACCTAACGTACAGTACCTGGGACAGACCATTCTCATCATATTTGACAGACTTTAACCTTCTCGGCCATCAATCGGCCCATTGTTTTGTTTAGAAATTATATCCATTTATTTAACATTATTTACCACCGAATATTGGTAGTTGGTCGCGAATTCGCGCCTCGCCAAAAGGCTGGCCACGTGAAAAGTTTTTCGGATTTTCTTCACGTGCCCGGTACCAAAATATGGCCAGTTTCCTATAAAAGTTCTCTCGGGAGGCATTCACCTTGGCTGATCACCCACGTAGGTTGATTGAATAAGATTGATGAATCCTATCCTAACATAATTTATGTTCTTAATTAATTATTAGCATATATTTCCTTCTTTTAATAAAGTTTTTTTAAAATTCTTTCTTTTATTATAAATGAATTGTCTGGAGAATCAATTTATATCTTCATATAACGAGCCATTTCCTCAATACACTTATATTGTATATTGTATAGAAAAACAGTTAACGAGACAATATCCTATACTCTATAATTTAACAAATGTTTATTATTAACCCAAGATGATGATGGATTATCGAGATTCATTAAAATTATTCAATACATTAATACCTCATCAGAAAATATAGATTCAATAAAGGATAATATTTAAGAAATTATTTCGGACTTATTTCTATAGATATAAACTATTTTATAGATATATTCAATTTTACTTCTTCCACATTGTTGTTCTTTTTTTAACTATCACGTGCAAACGACTCTTATTTTAGTGATTTTAAAGCCCCTATTAAACACTGGCACTAAAGAATCCCCATTTAAATCAAGCAAATTTAAACATCCTTGCTCATAGCGGGATTTAAACTGGCGATTTAAACCATTTATTACAGCTCAGCCAATAAGCTGGCCACATGACGTCTTCCGGGTTTTATTCGTGTGTCTAAACCTAAATAGGAAGTCCTTCCGAGAGGCTTTCATACTGGAAGATCACCCACGTGTTGCATTATCGTATCGAATTGACCCAAACTACTTTCATTTCACTTTCATGATTAGGGGTTCATGTTTTGCCTATTTTTTCCATTTTTTTTTTATCCTCCTGTTTCTTAATCCACGCTTTATAGTATCATTTTTTATTGTTTGTTCTGTCTTCTTTTTCTATTCTTTTGTCTACATTCATTAGGTTTTCAATGATAGAAGATGAAAGGGTTAAGTCCGAAAGCCGGATGAATGCCTATAGCATCAAGAAGAATACAAAATTCTTAACAATTATTTTAAGGGTTTTGATTGAATGCACTTAAATTTTGCCAAAATAAATCGTGATGCTATATAGGGATCAGACAGATGGAATAAGGCTACGCAACACATGGACGATCTACTAAGAGGGTTACCTCTCGGGAGGACTTTCTACGTAAAACTAGTCCCTTTTAGATGTTGGACACGTAAAAAACTCAGAAAAACCACGCGATTACTCCATTGATCAGAGTCGAATCCACAGCAGTGTTAAGTGGTGTTATTCACTTTGCGTGCTGATATAAGAATTCTATTGTTGGGACGAGTCATAGGTCGATTTCGACCCCGATGATCACGAATTTTTTAAAATAATTAAGGAATAAACTTTCTATTTTATCATTTATTCCTATTTTTGACCTTATTTAGAATCAAGTTTGCTTCTATCAGGCAAAATCAAACAGAATAGGCAGATTTATTGAAGTTTCGAGGTACAGTACAAGTAAACAACTTTTCATAATAGTCATAATAATAACTTTAATAATAAGATTAAAGCTATAAAATTTTTTGTTACGTGAAAAAAATAACAGGAAATAATTATTATTTCTGGGAATTTTGTACAATCTTTGAGAAATTTAAATATAGAGTCGTAACCTGTTTAATATTGCAAAAAATACCGGTTTCATTATTAAATATTGTACTTTTATTTTTATAAAAATTTTATCTTATTCTTATTTTACTAATTAAATATTTTATTAGATTATATCCGAGTTCTGTTGAACAATAAATCCGGATCTACTACATCAATATAAAAATAGATAGTGAGATATTTTTAAAGCTGATTCTTTAAAACTACTATTAGTCAAATTTTTTAACACATAATTATTCAAACAAGTTTCTTTAACTATTATATAATTCTAGACAAATTTAAATTTTTTATAAAATGATATTTTTATCACAAAATGCAATATTTTTATTCCATTTTAACCGATCAGGAGCTAAATGAAGTCCTGTAACAAAAACATAATCCAGGAGAAATGAGAATTAGTAGCAAATCGAAATATGTTTCCACCTGTTACATATCATGTTCAAACGTTCTAAAATCTCATTACGATTCATGTTTACGAATATACCTGAAATACTGTACATGAAGCAGGATTAACTGACTTTTTTAATATTAAAAGTGATAATTTAAATAGATATAAATTAGTCTATACTGAGAAATATATACGAGTGAAAATTCCTGACAGGTTTTTGTATTTTCAGAAATAATAAATGCAAGTAAATAGCACAAGTTAAAACAGGATTTTGTTTAATATATAATTTGTAAAATAAATCTTCTCATTAGCAGGAGTTTGTTTGTGGAAACTGGTTGCTAATTAACTGATTAAAATACATTAGCTTAGTTTTTTTTTTCCTGTTTCTAACTTGTCAGTAACTACAGACAATTCATTCTCTTGTTCTTTACATTTTACATTAGAGGAAAGGTCATTCAATTTTCTATGGCACAAAGGAATGTGATTACAAGTTTATCTAAAGTCAAATTCGAATACAATAAATTGGAAATTGGATTAAGATGAAAGACTTTATAAATAGAACAACTAAAAAAAAATAGATTTTCCTTAAAATGCCAAAGAATATTTAAATGCATTTTTTCGAAGAGGATAAATCTATTCATAAGAATTTTTTGATTTACATTTATTTACAATTATGAAAAAAGTATTATGTAAGTTTTTTCTCGATTTAATTTTATAATGCATTTATAACTTTACCTTTAGTGTCACTACGGGGTAAATTATCTTTTATATCTACTATACTTGTCAAAAATAGTTTTACCTTGTTAGGGTTTGTGAGAATGCTTTTGGTTTGTTGCTTAAAATAGTAAGTAGATTACAAAATGGGAATGTTTAGCATCATTCACGTTACTTAGCCTCTGTAATTAATCTAAAAATGTTTTTATTTTAGCCGTAAATCAAATAGGTGTCTTTTAATCATGCTTCGAATTGGCCAGGCCTTTAAAGGAACTGGCTGGATAAGAGGAGAGAGTCTTTTAATCGTGCTCCTAATTGAACAGACTCACAATGGAATTGGCAGGATAATAGAGAGGGATCTATTAATCGTGATTCTAATTGACAGGCCCATAAGGGATTGGCCAGGTAAGAGGAGAGAGGCCTTTAAATCGTGCTTCTAATTGATAGGGCCGTAATGGAATTGACCAGGTAATGAAAGACTGTCTTTTAATCATTCTCCTAATTGAGCAAGCCCGTAGTGGAAGTGGCCAAATGAGAGAGAAGTGGTGTTGAATTAATTCAAAATTAGGGGAAACAGATACCTTTACTTGAGGCGGTAAAGGCTCGGCTTTCCTGAAAGTGGCAAGCTGATACCTTTACCAACTCGGCTATAAAATAATTTTTTTATATTAATAAATACAGCAGAGGTTCCTCCAGCGCTGGATTTTCCTTTCGATTTCAAACTATACATATGATATTTATATACTAAAAAGCAACGACACAGGAGTAATAGGTCTAGTTAAGAATGAACAGAAAGGAAAAAAAGATTATTTCTCATATCAGATCCTATCACGATTCTTATAATAAAAGGGGTAGTATTTAGCCATTTCTAAAATTAGGAGCGTAGATACATATTAAAATAACTTTCGTAGTATTTAAAATGAGAATGGATAGAATAATAAATGCATTTAAAGGGATTAGAACATCACAGCAAATTGTTCTGTACGATAAACATTGCTCCAATATCACGACTACAGAGAAAAAACAAGATTAAAGATAGAATGTAAATAGATACATTCAGGCAATAACTTAATAAAAAAGAAAAGAAAACAGGATAAGAAAAAGAAGTATACTCAGGAAAATCTATGATTTATCTGAAAGATTTCATTCGAATTAGGTTTTAGGAAGTACGAAGCATCAGGAAAAACTAACCAAAAAATAAAACAGATTTTTTTGTTTATAAAACGGATAATTCTTATTTACATCCTACAAAATAATAGGAAGCGAAGTTTAGATCAGTGATTCCTAAAGTGGGCGCTGCACGGACGACAGAAGACTCAAGGGAGCGATTGAGAGTAATTTTTGCCCCTTGTCTTCCATATTGGAAGACAAGGAGAGCAAAAATTCATTTTAAAACTAAAAAATATTAGAACTATATGCACTATAAGGGGGAGGCAACTCGAAAAGTTTGGGAAACGATAGTGTAGAAGATGTTTAAACAATTAATAAAAATTATAAATTTGTGTATGACAGTCAATTAATGTAGGCTCTAACTTAAATTAATATCCGACGGAGACGTTAATTATTGAAATTAAGTTATCATCATGTAGAAACCTGGGAAAGGAACTGATGAGGAAAGAGGCGTCACTGAAGCGTGAATTTAGTAACACCCACATTGAAAGTAATTTTGGAGTAAAATGCAATGGACTATAACGCCGGTTTACGAGGCTGATGTTATTAAATTAACTGTAGATAATTAAAATTAATTTATAAAATAATGTGATTTTTTTTTAAATAAAGATTGTTGGAATGCGTTATTTGCTGTCAGTTTTAATTGTTAAATTAAAGCAATTTCATCTAATTTTTTTTAGATTTTAGTATATAAGAATTCATAAAGATTTTATTGAAGTTTTAAAAAATTTATTTGAAATTAATTAGTAAAAGCCTACCAACAAGGCTTCAATAGGTTCCTTAGCAATTTTTTCTAACACGTGAAATACATAAAATGTTTCTTTATTAACTTAACAAAAGTAGTTTTAAGTATTTTATTTTTTGTTGATAAAATAACACTAATTTATACGTGTAATATCCAGTCCAACTTTCGATGGTCCTGCATACCAGTAGTCGTGGGTTCGCCTCTGACCATCAGGGTGTCCACGTGGTGTTTTCTGGGTGCTTTTCGCGTGTTTAACACCTAAATAAGGACCAGTTTCCTGTAGAAAGTCCTCCTGGTAGGCATCCCCTGGGCAGATCACTCGAGTGTTGAGTTTCCGTATCCCATCAAACCAAACCAAATGCAACGGACCATTTATCAATAGCTGTAATTGTATTATACTTTTCTATATTTATATTAGCCAATTTATCAGTAGATTATTCCTATAAATTCGTGTTTCATCAACCTTCAAACCATTTTTTTTTAATGTTAACATGGCATTAGTATTGTTTCTTTGACTTAATGTCCTGTTAAAATCAACAGGGTTACAACTAAATGGTACAATTACTCACTTCAACGAATTTGTTTCTCAAGTTACCGCTTTATCCAGGAAAATTATATTTTACAAACTTAACTTCCCGATATATAATTAGTAAATTACATATTAAAATATTGATTAGACAAATGATTTTATTGTAACAAAAAATACTTATTTAGTAAACTCAAAGCCGGGTTTACGTATAAGCTAACAGAGAGAGGGCCTAAGAGTAGCTTACTGCTTAAGGTCTCATGCAACGAGGGGCCTCTCTCTGTTTACGAAGATAGTTAATACGTATTTCCTATTTTTATTTGATGAAGGGAATTTGAATTTGCCTTTTGTATGTTGTAAGTAAAGGGCCACAAGTGTAAACTAGGCTTTGAATAAAATACTTTAAGTAGAGGATAAGTTTCTGACAAATAATACTGTAATAATACACTAAATTTATGCAAAAATAAATTATTTATAAAATTTTAAAAAACAATCTTAAATACTTTCTTATGGTAGAAGAACATTTAGGTCTATATAAATTATATGGTGCACATACAAATATTCTGAATATGCTCTTTATGATTGTAATTTGAGATATCGTAAAAATCAAATAATAAAAATATATAATAAAATCTCTTATCAGGAAAAATGGCTGATAGGATTGCATATGATTGTTTATGATTTATAAACATGTTTTCATAAATAAATTAATAATAAATAAGTATTGATATCACATTTTTATCATTAGAAATGGATCATTTAAGGATGTAGACGTTTAAAAAATGTATACGAGATAAAATGGTTTGGATGAATGGAATAGAGCAAAGAAACACATGGGCAATCCGCCAAGGAGGTACAGTACCTCCGTAGAGGCACCTCCTTGGCGGATTGCCCATGGAGGATATTCTATGGAAAACTGCAAGGAGGTTGAGACGTCAGCCTACTACTCTAAAGGATTCTGGAACAATCCCAGACCATCAAAGAATCTCAGAAATTTTTCGGAAGGTAGTTTGTCTGAGGTATATTAGTACCCATCACTCATCATCCGGTCATCCTCTTGCGGATCTGGCAGAAACTATTATGGGTATAAAAAGTATTCTGTTCATACTTACAGGGTGGAAATTAAAAAAAACACACACACACACACACATATATATATATATATATATATATATATAATAAATGCCTTTATTTACAGAATAAATTGCCAATATAAACTTTCTGTTATTTTATTAAAAACTATTTTATGAATACGTAATTGTTAATCTTCGCATGATTTTGATATAATTAGTAAGGGCTGAATTTATATGCGTTAAAATAATTTAGAAAAATATCTTACGGCAATGTAAAATTTCAACTTTTTCAGATATTAGGAGATTTCACAAAATAATTTATATAATTAATATCTTATACATGGGTTTTTTAAATTCGCTATATACTCCTGAATAAATCGACACCAATTTTTCTTTTATACACAAATGCTGAGTTGAGATATATCGATCCGAATACCTCTAACTTCGAGTAATCGTGGAGAAAATGGCGAGATTGTAAAATTAAATGCTTTCTTGCGAACCAAGTTATTTAAAAATAAAACAATAAATGGTTGAATTATATTTTTAATGTAACACTTAAAATCGCAATACATGAGTATACATATGCACGTGAAAATTCCTGTTACATGCACGTTAAAAGTCCCATTAACATGTACTAAAATTTATATGTTGAAATGCGTATGAACTTCCGTCTGCGAGTAAATCATAATAACGCCTATTATGTCACACTGTTTAGATAGGAGGTGATAAACACCTAGCAAAAGGCGACACAAGGGCTTTGATAATTATGACGTAACAAAACATGTATTAGAGTAATGTAGAGGAGGTGAGCAACCAAGACAGTTACGAACAAAATTACATGTTCAATAAAGTTTTATAAATTTGTACGTTATCTAACCAATCATTATCGAATTTGTTTCTGTATACTGTAAACAATTGTTTACAAGAAATTTGATGATAATTAGGTAATAATTAGGAAAAAAAAGAACATGCATGGGCATACAAATCCTTCCCTTAATAATTAAAAAAATGATAAAAGAAATCATGTCTTAGCTTAACGAGTTATATAACTATAAATTGCATGTTTAGACGGGGAAAGAAACAATGACCCAGACGAAAAAATCCGCTGAACCCGAATGTTTTTTTGTTTGGTTCATTGTTTCTTAGTACTTTTGTTGTATCTGTTGGCCCCGGGTAAGAACGGAACTCACGTCTTTTGAATTCATGTCGAATACATTAGCAGTTTATGCTACCAGCATTTCCTCTCATCTTTTAAAAAAGTATTTAACCTTGCCTTTGGAAACTTAATGTTAATGTCAAATGTTCAACAACCTAACCTAACATTCCTTGTCGTGACGCTTCTTTTAAAAGTTAATTTCCACGTAATTACTCTGTAAAAATATTCAAAAATTTTTAGCATTGAAAATACTTTAACATAACGACATAATTTCATTATATTTCTAAAATAAAGAGACAAAATTAAAATAAAAGACAATTAATTCTTAAAATTAATGAATTTTGATCGTTCTATTAAGAAAATAACTAAAAATGTTTGCGATATAATACGTATGTAAAGAATTTTAGTTTTACCAAGTAACAAGTCATCGTTTAACGCAGTGATTCTTAATCCGAACTGCGAGCATCTCTAGAGATTGATGGGATTGGATTGAGAATTAAGACAACGAATCAATTGGGGATCTGCCAAGAGGAGGTGCCTCACGGAGGGGGAGTTTCTATGGGAAACTGGCCCATATTTAGGTGTATTGTTGTGAAGCAAAGTAGGAAAACTCTAGTGGCCAAGTATTGGTTAGGTGCGAACTTACAAACTAGTAAGTATTCAGCGATTTTATCCACTAAATCTCTGGTGGATCTCCCTGAGATGAGAAACTTCTGCAAGATACCTGATTTGGAGAATAAATACCTTCTTTAATTAAACTTTTTAAATTTTTTTTTCGCAATTTTCATTGAAAATTTATTCTTTAAAAAACTGAAATCCTAATAAAATCGTACCGATATCAAATTTAAAGGTTTAATCATATACTTTTTATAATGAGCAATAAACATGTACGAATTTTTTTCCTCGATCGCTTCAGCTGTTTGTAAATATCGACTAAAATACAGGTTAGAAATAGAACGGCCTTACATTCTTAAATAGAAAAAACAAATTTTTCATGGGGTGAGAAAATGAGAATTTAAAGAAAACACGTCTGATGTAGCCAGAATGTTCAGTGGAAAAATTGCAAAGGTCGTTATGGAACTGAAAGGAATATGTTGAAAGAATGAAAGGAATTGAAGAAATGAATGCGTTATTTTTATATCATTCAAGTAATTTTATGCTCTTTTTGTGAAGCATAACCGATAAATTAAAAGGAAACTGTAATTGAAAAATAATATCCTGTATGTTTCTAAGTTTCGCTCATGATGACGCGTATTAAATTTTTTCATTACTCCAAATCAAATGTACTGTTATTCAGAAAAGCTGTCAGAACGTGCCGAGAGTGGACTCTTGCCATTAAATTTCTTCTCTAAGTATTAAAGATTTTGTTTATATTTTTACGGCAACGCGACACATGGGCGATCTGCCGAGGAGAGATACCTCCCAGGGCACTTCCTATGGAAAATTGGCCTCTATTGAGGTGTCACAAACGTGAATGAAGCACGGATCTGCTCGTTGACGAGAAGCAAACCGGTCAGTGTTCAATGGTTTCATCTACTCGGTCGAGTGGATAAATTTCTGAACACTGGTGGGCCTCTAAGTATTAAAGAATTCATTTATAATTACAATTATCCAAATTCAACACAACATGCTACTAATTTATATTAAGACAATGAGAAAATACATTAACATAATGTCATTTTGATAGAGCTTCGTGTTTGTTTTACAGTGCAAATTTGTGTTTTAAGTAATTAAATTTTCTTTTTAGTTGGAGGAGGTTCTGCAGGAGCTGTTCTAGCCAACCGCCTCTCCGAAGATAAAGATGTAACTGTACTACTACTAGAAGCAGGGACTAATGAGAATTACGTTACGGACATTCCAGTACTTGCTGCCTTTCTACAACTATCGCCATTAGATTGGGGATATGAAACTGTAACTCAGGAAGCCTCTTGTTTTGGGTTATATGAAAGAGTACGTATCAAACAAAAGTATATACTTTTTCTATTTATGGATATTTATAGTTGTCATAAATAACCTCAATATTCTATATTGCAGAAAAGTCGATGGCCCAGAGGAAAGGTACTCGGTGGAAGCAGCGTATTAAATTATATGTTATATGTCAGAGGAAATAGATATGATTACGATATCTGGGCTGCAAATGGTGCCACTGGTTGGAGTTGGAAAGATGTATATCCGTATTTCTTAAAATCGGAAGATAACAGAGATCCTTCTGTAGTCAGAAATGGTACATTTCATAATGAATATAATACAAACTCTCTCATTAAAAGTATAATTTGCAGATTTGTAACCATAGATTAACTTTTAAATACAGGATTCCATAATACAGGAGGATACTTGACGGTGTCCACACCACCTTACGCAACACCGTTAGCTCAAGCTTTTGTAGATGCTGGAATAGCTATGGGCTATCATAATGTAGATCCCAATGGTGCTTTTCAAACCGGTATTTGATATTTTCACATTTTTTCTATGATATATTCAGAAAAATTTATAAAAATGAACCAAATGTTCATTATGTAATTAGATTAAAGAATAAAATGCGAATTTTCAGGATTCACTATACCTCAGGGCACTCTACGAAGAGGGGCACGATGTAGTACTGCCAAAGCTTTTCTCAGGCCAGCCAAAAAACGAAAAAATTTACATATCGTCACTCAAGCATTTGTCACTAAAGTAAGATTTTTAAATTCTCTGTTGAAAAAAATATAACTTATTTTAAAATATTTTTAACTCTGTTTTAAATTTTCAGATCCATTTTGATAAATGGAAACGAGCCAGAGCTGTCGAGTTCGATCGAGTCGGTTTAACTCATATCATAAAAAGTCGGATAGAAATCATCGTCTCGGCAGGAGCCATCAATTCTCCTCAACTTTTAATGCTATCTGGCATCGGTCCTAAACATCATTTAAAAGAAATGGGAGTAAGTAGTTACGTGAATATCGTAGCGAGTCTTTGTTATGACAGGCGCCAAGATTCTGTTTATGAGTAATCGATTTTTAATACCACTCAAATTTTATTTTAATAAATTAATAAAGAGAAAAATGTTAGGAATATTTCACATTTTACATCATTGCTTCATAAAAGATTTTTTTTTTTGGACTTTTCGCTCTGTGAGGGTTTTCTGACAGGCCCATTAAGGATAGCCCATAATGGATTGCCGGATGGTGAGGGGCGGGAATCGAAATATTTATGAAAAATATTAGGTTGTTGCTCGCCTTGATTCGAACTTATACCTAAAGCCTCAGGCCTCGGCTATCTTGAATTAAAAAAAGAACTGTTTTATTGGAGAATTTCAATCTTTTACACATAAAAATTACTTTAATTTAATAGAGATATTTTGTCTTAAATTATACTTGAAGAAAAATTTGTGCTTTATATTTTTAAGCGTTTTGGTTGATTGCACGGAAATATTTCACCATTAAGCTGTCCATTTCTCATGATTATCGCATTGGCCTCAAGCAATTCAATGCAAACAACTGACTATTACTGTCAATATAAGACACTGTAATGACATCGTATAATATAGAATAAGGATACTGTCATTTCATTTTATCATCACAATCTTATTTCATTTTTTTCTTTCATTCCTTACTTTTTCTTTTGTAATAAAAATTCACATAAAATTGCAGCCATTGTCAACTACATCAAAATTTATCGATTATGTTATTGTACTATTGTATTCGCATCCGTAAGGGCATTAGAAACAACCGATAGTCACAAGTAACTTTATAGTTCGCCACTATTAAGAAAAATAAGCGTTAGCTTGGGGCCTGAGCATAAGAATTTCTAAATACAATAGTGATAATTGTATGCAAATTAGAAAGATAATCGGATTACCGAGGTGAGATACATATGAGCTCGTTCCTTTGCAGGATCCAGGTTCGAGGTCGATTTCATAGGAGAATTCTTCCAGATATATTGGGTCTTTGCCGCTTGACAAGAGATGGCTTTATTGTGGGTCTTCGGGAATCATGATAGGCATTAAAAATACATCTTAATGGTCACATGGGCGAAATGAATTTTAAAAATAGAGCGAGAAAGTTGCAGAGACCTAAGATTACTTGGTTGATAAGTGTAGGAATTTTCTCAAAGGTCCACCATTGCAGAGTGGATGAAACCATTGAAAACTGGAAGTTAGTCGCGGGTTTGCGCGTAGCCGGCTACGTGGAGTCTTCCGCAAGGACGACGCCAGCCAATGGGTAAGGGGGGGCAAGATGATGTAAATTGATAGAGGATATGAATTGTATGTAGGTAAAATAAAAACGATTCATAAAGTTTTAATCATTTACTATGTACCGGAAAAGAAATATCTCAAATAAAACATTTTCTTTAACTTACAAGAAGCCTAAGAAGATTATTTTAATTAAAACTTAGCATTTAAATAACTTTTTCGAATTTCTAGGGGAGGGCAACTGCCCCTCTGCCCCTCCCCCTGGCGACACCCTTGGTCTTCCGGGTTTTCTTCACATGTCTAACATCTAAACAGAGGTCAATTTCCTATAGAAAGTCCTGCGAAGAAGCATCCCTCTCTATGCAAATCCCCATGTATTGCGTTGCGTTATCCCATTAATCCAATCTAATCTTCAGGTTGTTACTTTTAATTCTTTGTTGTTTCTTTATTTTAAGTAACCTGTTATTATTGGCAATAATTATAAGATTAATTTTTGTTATCAATGATTTATGGATTTATTCACGGAAAAAGTCTTTCCTTGAAATTACAATCTACTAATCAGTGACATCTAGTGATAAAGCATACGGTTGATAAGTAATCTGGTAAACAATTAATTATTTTTGGATTTTTATTTTATGTAAATTTTCCTTTTAGCTCAAATTAGGAAGAACATCGAGGAATTGTTATCTTTCAAAATACTAATCATTTTTATTTTTCACAAAATGTTTCACAAAATTATAGAATAAAATAAATTTTATTTCTTTCCAAATCAGATCAGATATAAAATAATTGCTCTAAATTCTTTCAGAATAACTTTCAAATTTCAGAAACCTTTTTTTTTACTGTTGTACTACAACAGTAAAAAACTACTTTTTGTACTAAAAAATTAAATTATTCTAATTAAAAAAAAACTGGAATAATTAAATATATTGACATTTACTTCCGTTCTTAATAGTCAGGTCAATAAACGTACAGTACAAGAAATATGGGGCTCACCAGTGGCAGAGTGGATAAAACCACAGGATACTGGTAGTCGGTCACTGGTTGATCAATGCCACGTGGAGTTTACCGGTTTTATTCACGTGTCTAGCGTCTAAATAGGGGTCAGATTCCAGGTCCTTTCGGGGCAGCACCTTGACAGATTATCCACGTGGAGATTACTCTGCATTTAATTTTTTTTTTTTATTGTTAGAATCAGTTTCAGTTAGAAAACCTGACATTTTTAGCACCTGGAGATCCAAACCTCACTGTTTTCTGATCAAATATTTGCTCTCAGTTCATTGTGTACAGGTTTACATTACTGAATAGTTATATAATAGTTTTAAGAACAGGTTTAATTATAGAAATATTTTTACTCTGCATTAAACCATACACACATAATCGTCTTATAAATAAGTCCTAGTATAACGCTAGTGATGAAATCTGGGAATTTGGTACTCGATTTAACGGATTTAATGTTATAAAAAGTACAGTATATAGAATTAAAAAAATATGTTTTAATTGTAAGAATTTGAAATATTGCGATCATGTTGTATAAAGCAACGTTATATCGAGTCAACACTGTATTTAGATTGAAGTTATTAAACCAATAATATTTTAACTGAGGACATTTTGATATCATAGAGTTTGTTTCATATAAAAAAAATCGATATTAGATTTGAAATTTTAATTAAATAGGTTAATTACTTTTTGTAAATAAAATGTTGGAAAGATTTAAATTAGAGAATATAAAAATATTCCATAATTTAGAAATTTTTTTTTCGATTTTAACATAGCTTTTAAGTTATATCAAGATACATTAAAGATAAAAAGCCATTAAACCCATATAATTAATGCTTTTCTATTAGTTTGCAATTTTATACTTCTGCATTAATTATATTTACTTTTTATATTATCTTTTATCAAATCTCTACAAATTATAAGAGAATATTAAACAATATCCGTAAGTATAGTATAATAAATTATTTCAATATCTTCCCTTCTTAATTATAGCAAGTATGTAGTACCTTATTTCTACTCAATTAGAAATAAAAATTAATTATAAATTTAAAGTAATATCGCATATATTAATTTTCAATATACATTTTCTTATATTGTATAAATTTAATACTGTAGATTGTAAGATTAATTGGATAAGGCAGCACAACACATGGAGCAATCTGCCAAGAGAAGACTTTTTGAAAAATTCGGCCACCGTTCCGGTGTTAAACACGTGAAGAAAACCCGGTTAACTCTACGTGACCAGTTTGATGGTGGGGCGCAGTGTTCAATGATTTTATTCACTCGGCGACTGGTGAACAAATTTACTGGGAATTAATTTATTAGTAAATGTGGAATTTTAATACAGAAGTTGACAGAGAGGGTTTTTAACTCTAAATTCACTGACTTAAACGTTACCATACCGCTCTGGCGGACTCGGGTTCGAATTCGAGCAGTCGGAGAATCCCAGAAGTTTTTTATGTGTGGATCCACGCGAATATGTTAAGACCCGTCCCTTAACAATCAGCTGCCCATTGTGGGCCTGACCAAATTCATGATAGGTATGATTAAAGGCCCCTCTTAACCTCATAGAGCGGAGAAAAATCCACTGAATCCAACTATCTTTACTTAGTTTGCGCAATCCGAAAACATCACTTATACGAATTTTTAATCAAGTTTTTTTTCATTTTTATCACGAATATATAATTTATTTTATAGATCCCAGTGATAGCCGATCTTCCAGTAGGTTACAATCTTCAAGATCATATATATCCAGGTGGAGTTCATTTTCTAGTAGACGAACCTGTATCTGCTGTCCAATCTAGAATATTTAATTTATACGACATTACCAAGTACCTGACATTTGGAAAAGGTAAAAAAAAATATGTTCTAAAATTAGACTCTACATATTCAATCCGTTAAACACGATAAAATGAATAGATATTAATAAAATTTAAGTAGGATTATTTTTAATTTGAAAACGTTCAAGAATTTCACTGTATAGGCACGTTATACAGTTCTAAGACCTTTATTACAGACAAATTTTCCTGTTTTATCAGCACGATTATGTTATTTTTATTATTTAGGACTTATAAAATTAATATCACGTATTTGTAATTATATTTAGTAGTGTTAAGAATAAGGATAAAGTTAAAATTATAAATAATTTTCAGGACCATTAACGATGTTGGGTGGTCTTGAAGGACTAGGTTTTATAAATACCAAATATGCCAACAGGTCAATCGATTTTCCCGATATTGAAATTCACTTTATATCAGGATCCCCATCTTCTGATGGAGGGCAAACATTCCACCGTGTTCAAGGCATAACTGATGAGGTAAGTGTTCATTTTCTATTTTTCTTTACATAAAAGAAATGGGATTTGTAAATGAAAATTACATTAATTTCAGCTCTGGGATAAGTTATTTCGACCTTTTCTTTTCTGGGATACCTTCTCTTTTTATCCAGTTCTTCTAAGGCCTAAAAGTCGTGGATTTTTAAAACTTCGTTCGAAAGATCCCTACGAATATCCCCATATAGATCCACGTTACTTGACTCATCCTGATGATATCAACGTTATGGTCGATTGTATGTAACTTTCTGTTATAAATTTATCAAATTAACGATTTTTATCACGTTAGCACGCACTTAAACATTTATAAAAGTATAAACAAGTTTAGATTTATATAAAAGTTACACTTAATCACGGATAACCGGTATTGAAAATTGATAACGGTAATAATTGGTAATTTATTGAGATATATTTAATGTATGACTGATAATAATTTAAACTAACGAGTGTTATTTCGGTGATTACGATTTATTTTAGTATAATTTAATAATATTTCTGATAATAAATACTATTAAATCGTCAAACTTTTATAGTCGAGATGGAAGATAAGCAGGAAAAAATTGTCATAAAACTGTATTTTTTCCCCTTAAAAATTTTTATATCCTTAAATTTCGAAGGAAAGAGAAGGAAAATTTGGTAAAAAAATATAATTGTTAGATCATTTAGCGTTTAAATCTGAGTTAAAAGGAGTGTAATTAGGACAGATAGATGACCGAGGAACTACCGCTCTAGGGCTTCCAAGATCGAATCCAGGAGAGCAATCCCAGGAATTTTTCGTGGATAGGTCGGGCCTCATTTCCTACCACCATTGTGAGCTTGGAGGAATGCTCCGTTCTTCACCAATCATCCGTTTTCCATTGGGGTCCAGGATGAATCCACGATGGGCGTGAGGAAAATTACAAAATTTAATTACTCCCTTTTTTATTATTGTTTTTCCCCTCCCTGTGGACAGTAATAGGTCCTTTTCCTCACACTCATCGTGGGTTACTTCAGATCCACACTGGATATGGGGATAAAGGCCCTCTTAGTGCCCACAGGGAGGAAAGACACAACAATAAAAAAGGGATGTAATTAAATTCTGTACTTGACCTTATATTAATACTTATTAAAAGTTAATTTATACAAATCACCCTGAAACATATTAGAAAAAGTTTATATCGATTTTAATTATAGACATTAATTTTAAGTAGGATAAAATTGTTTGAGTGCGTGTCACGAAAGCGAAAAAACTTATTTAACTTTCCTTGTTATTGTTATTGTTATTACCGAATTAGTAATTTTATGCCTTTATTGTTTGCAGCTATGAAATTTTCTTTAAAATTAGGCGAGAGCAAACCGTTCAAAGCGTACGGTTCTCGAATATTTCCGGTAAAATTTCCGGGATGCGAACATTTCAAAATGCTCTCCGATGAGTATTTAGCATGTGTGGCACGCGTGTACACTTGTACCATTTACCATCCTGTGGGAACTTGCAAAATGGGTGCTGCGCACGATCCTACTGCCGTGGTCGATCTAGAATTACGGTAAGTGATAAGTATTTATATAATAAATGTTTACGAGGGTTCTCACCTTTCCAATTTGCAGAGTGAAAGGGGTGTACGGTTTGCGAGTTGTGGACGCATCCATTATGCCAACGATAATTTCTGGAAATACCAATGCTCCCACCATAATGATAGCAGAGAAAGCATCTGACATGATCAAGGCCTGGAGGAAGCATCATTATCGAAGAAAGATCAGACGGTGACATAAATTATTAGGTGATGGCATCAATTTACGTATCGAGAGTGGCCAAGTGTGACAAATTCTGTATATTAACACGTCACTGCCAAAGTCCAGTCGTCACTTAAAGCTGTCGTTGCCAATGAAATGTCATCAGTTAAGCGCAAATTCGACAAAAAACCTCCATGTGCAGTATGTATATATGCCAAAAAAGATGAGAAGGTGTCTTTTATGGTTAACTCTTTAAAATACCATAATGCTCAACATTATTTATTTAAAATAAAAATAATTGCAAACTTAAAAACGACTTCTCTTTACTGTAAATGCATCCCTTTGATATAAAATTATTAATAATCCTCGACTTAAAATAATGCCTTTTAGATATATAATTTTTATAATTTTAAGAAAATATCTGTGTAAATCGTTTGTTTCAAATAATATTAACTTACATTTCTATAAATCCCTTAAATATTTATTAAGTTATATGTGGTTAAGACCATCTTCAACTATGTTAAAATAATAATTGATATATTAAAAGAAGTCAGCATAACATTTTAAAGATAACCGTACATTTAATCAATAGTGGTGACCGGTCCTAAGTGTCAAATGATACATTTTCGGCTATATTTATGGGAAGAACACATATTTTCCACTTTTTCCATGGTATAAGGTTCTATATATATCGTTTTCAATCACGGTGCCTGAATTTTAATTGTTACAATTGGCACCCTATAAAGTTCCTTGTGATGAAAATGTTCTATGGTAATACAACTGTTTTCCATCCATGCGACAAATATATCATAACCGCTACTTACTTAATGGATACTTTCATAAACCATAACAAAAGAACTTAATGAGATAATCCTGTGTTCGAATACGGCCACAGACCAGAACAGGAACATTACTGTCTGGTCTACTTTCTTGCTGGCATTAACAATAATAGACAATCTGTGTGTCGTCGCTCAGAAGAGAATGGACTCTCTGAGGAGGAATGTGATTACGCGCACTCCCTCATTGGAAGACGAGTAACAAGGTTGACATTTTCATGCCAGAACAATGGTATCACACAGAAAGAACGGGCAAAGGTGAAGAGAACAACAAAGAAATCAGAAGAGAAAGGGAACTGGCTAAAGATTAACTGGCTGAAATAGAGAAAAAATGACCTAGGCATAATTTTCTTCAAGTATGAATTGGATAACATTTTTCACAGCATTCTTATAGCAAAGAAGAAAACTAGAAGATTCCATACCGCAGGCATTTCCAGACAGCTCACCATTTGTACGGCAATCCGAGCAGCTCATCCTTTTGCCTTACTAATAGACAAAAGGATGAGCTGATGAAACTTTGCAAACAGAAAATCATCTTCCTGCATATCACGCATTTTTGAGACATTGAAAACAAGCTGTAACCAATGTCCGACAACGATAATTGAACAAATACAAAAGTAAAAGTGTCATGATGATGTCAAGGGAATAATAGTTACAGCTATCAACATAATTATCTTGGATTTATGATATTTATACTAAACTATTGTAATTAACATTACCAAAGTTTGAATTTTCATGAAAGATCTTTAAAATGTTTTCCGGAAAAGTTAAGAAATCTGACTTAGAACAGTTGTCCTCTACTGCGACATAATACACCTGTATATACAGTATCTAATAGTTTACATCTACCGTTGTACAGGGGTTACATATGTACTGTTTTATATACATAAAATAGAGATGATACATAAAATACCGAATTATGAGAGATGTTCTATAATCCGGTACTTTTGAAAATTAGTCAATAATCTGGGACTAGTACTTTGCTAATCGAAACTTGTTTGGACACGTGGTACTCCGGAAGACTCCCCGACCGAAACACGATACACGTTTGAAAAATAAATATATGCACACGAGTCATTGTGTACAATGACGTGTTCATTAACGGTTTTTCAGGTTTTTCAATCAATCATAACACAGTGTAGTCACGCACTACATCAACCGCAGACCGATTAAAGAGCGTGCGTAAAGATATCGTGCATACAGAAGCGTGCGTTAGGTTAATGTCTGTAACCTTTAAATCACATATCGAATTATGTGAAAATACAAAAAGGCCGGTACTTCGACATTTTCGATAATCCTTCGCCATTTTGGTTCGTAGGTGCCCGATTTACGAACTTCTGTATTCAAATTTACGGTGTATGTTAGGCGAACTTCTGGTTTATTTATATATGTAAATATTTATTTTTAGACAACATAAATAAACATTTATGTGAAAACCGTTATTTTACCTAAGTGCGTGTTATAAATTAATTTCCCCCCTGTTGTATAACAGAGGGAACGTATGGGGAGGGGTTTTTTTTAGAGTCAAAAAGTTACCCCCTTAAGATTTTTACACTTTTGAACTTATGGGACCTTAGCATGTCAAGATACATAAAAATTTAGAATTTTTTTCTGTATGTTACTGTGTGGGTGTGGGTGAACACGATTTTCTTCACCAACTTTGATGCTCAATAACTCCAGTACCTTTTGTCGAAAATTCCTGAAATTTTGCAGTAAGATTTGTGTATTAGAAAGAAATGTTTTAAGAAATTTTCAGAAAAATCGAACCATTATTTCGGGAAATATAACCTCACTCTCTTAATATCCCTCAAACCAATCTGTAGAATTACAAAGATAATGGTAATTATTAGGGATGAAAACAAATAAAGAATGACGGAAAAGTCCAGCTTATTTTTAATCTTTTCTTTAAATATAAAAAGGGAAATGAATTCCAAAGATTAAAAATATTTCATGGAACGAAAGAAAATTATTATAATAAAATAATTATATTTTGCAAAAAAGCGAGCCCTTTATAGGGCAGAAAATGTTCTATAATTATCAACGAAAGAAAAATAAAAGAAGCAACTTAAATGTAAAAAAAGGCGTTTCCATTCATTAACGGGTTTGTCAAGATTAGTCCATGAAGAGCAGTGCTAAAACCGGGACATACTTCTTGAATTTTTTGCTAATAATAGTATTCGATTGTCTATTCTACAGAAACGACGCCAACGAACTTCTTGTAGTCAATTAATGTAATTATTTTTGCGAATAAATTTATATGCAAAGGTAACTTTTCTAGTTCAGGCACTCTCTCCCTCTCTCTCTCTCTCTCTCTCTCTCTCACGGGAAAATATTCAGACCATGAAGTAAATTCGATTTTCTACTTCCACATGTTGTTATTATAAATAATAGGAAAATAAGATGGTTGTAACAACATTATTTTGAACATTCTTAAGCGTAAATTAAAAGTGGGTCGGACTTAATATCCAACAATTTTGCCATGGTTCTCAATCTCGGTCTACCTTACAGCTATAATTTCATTCGTACAGCTGTAATTGAAATAATTTCAACAGAGTTCAAGACCGGAATTTCGTATAAGAAATTACGAAAAAAAAGATAAATTGTTTTTTAGATGAAATTTATGTATTAATTTCAATTTTTTATGGTGCTATATTACCGTAGTTGTTTCCTTACTGTGATCAACTATGGTTCTAACTGTGGTACTATGTTACCATAGTTAAAAACCTTACTACTATTTCCTGGCCTACCGTTCTGGAGGATCCGGGTTCGAATCTGAGAGATCAAGGATGTGGGCTTCGTCTTTTTACCACTTGTGTGCCTTGCCGAATCCACGATGGGTATGATTAAAAGGCCTCTTAGTGCCTACAGAACGGAGAGAGTAAAAGAAAATTGCTGATTTTTTGGAAATTAATAAAATTATAGACATAAATTAGCCTAAAATATGAGAGAATTTTATGCCTGAAAGTTAAGGAAAATAACTGAAAAAAATTAGTTATTGAAAACAGTTTGATTTTGAAAAAAATAAGATTAATACGTTCAAGTTCAATAACTCTACGAGCGATATTTAATTTTCCTGTAACGAATTGATAAAAAGTAATGGAAAAAGGCATGAAAAGAAACGTGTTTCTCGTATTTTATCACATCGATAATCTGTCAAAATATCAAAAATTAAACATCAATCAGCGAATTAACAGGAGCAACGACCGATAAAATTCGATGAAATCATCAAAATTTAATTACTCATTGAAATATGACCTTCTAATTTAAAATTAAAAAGGGAAAAATAAGATTATTAACGAAGAAATCAGGTCCTGTCCGAGTGATTCCCAATAAGTCATTAATAACGTTATTAAAACAATTTACATAGTAAGACACGCCTGAAAAAATTCCCGATAAGGTTAATCATGCTTACTTTAATGTTTACATAAATAGGAAATGATTATTATGATTATTTTCGGGTTTTTTTTTTCATTGGTACGATGCTCTACGGTTCCCACGAGATCGAGTGGTTCTTTTCACTTTTGTTGGTATCGCCCATATCTCTTATTTAATTGAAGTAGAACACGTTCTATTTTCAAGTAGGGGGAATTTTATATTATAAGTATATATGTATTTAAAGATCTACACGTAAAACTTTAGGAAGCTATAACGCTATATCTCTACAATAAGTTGACTATGACATAATAAAAAATATGGGTCAATTCTTAAAATAACTTTTTAAAAAGTCGAACCTTATTTAGGGGTGTGTTTTGTACTTTAACTACGTAATTAATGCGTAAAAAGTTGATTTATTTATTTTAAATATATGAATAAATAAATAATTTGAAATTGTAAATGATTTTAAATTGTTTTTAAAATTTAATATGTAGGAAAAATGGATCTTTTAAGATACTTATGGGCCTTACATATTAAGCACTCTCGAGCCTTGCACAATAGAAATTTACCTGTGGACCTACTTATTTACGACTCCTGAGACATTGCACCAAAGAAATTTACTTGTGGATCCTACATAATCGAGATTCGTGAGCCATAGAAACTTAGTAGACTCACTAGATTAGGGATTCGTGAGTCATTGCACAATAGAAACTTATATGTAATAGAAACTTATATGTAGAGAACGCCTTATTATTATATGCGAACAAAAATCTAATTATTTTAAAGAGAGAGAAGAGTCGTCTAGTTACGAGCCCTTTCTACCTAAGGGCCATACATAGTTGCGTATTTGCGTGAGGATTAATGCAGCTAATCTTATTAATTTACATTTATTTCATCAAAATTATTCCAGAAAATCTTATCATCCGTTAATTTCCATAAACTTTCAACAACTTTTTTCCATAAAATTAAAAAAAAAATTAAATACGAAATGTGCCTTTCATTCTAATTATTTTTTAAATATTTTTATATCTATTTTTTTATATCGAAATTATAATTTCTGTAATTTTAAAATTTAGGTTATCGCATTAAATACCAGCCTTAGGTGATCTCTTATAATAAAATTAGCATGCGATTTTTTTAGAATTAGGTCTTTAATATTATTATTAATCAAGTGAAGTAGCATGCTACATGACCTTATGAATATTCTTTACTTTCATAGCCATGCTTTGAACCTTTCTACTCCAGATAATTATCACTGCGATCTTCAAAGAATACGAAATTAGATCTATAATCTTAATATATTCATTTATTTTTATTTATTTATTTTCTTTTTTGAATTTTTAAGCAAGAGAAGAACAATGAGAATCAAGTTTAATGGTGTAAAAGTCTGGTTAACTTGATATTCTTGTAGCAAGGAGTGGTACCGATCATCTCAGTACGATACTAGCAAGTTTTTTTTCTAAATTTATAAATAAATTAAGTTACATATAGTAATAATTTCTTTAAATATAAATTTAATTGTGTTTACGGCTCCATAGAAATTAATAGGGTTCATTGACTCACTTCACCATGGGGAAACCACTGAATACTTTCTATAAATGTCACGCCTTAATTATTAATGTTCATCCGTTATCATCAATAATTACTTGATTTCCAAGCATTTTTTACAGTATTATTTATACATTTTATTGTGAATTATTCTAAAAAAACGTATTAATTAATCCTTTAATCACGGCTAAATTGGGGGTAGAATGAAATTTTTGAGCGGTTATGTGTTCGAAGCAGGCTCGGGTGCACACATTTTTATAACGTACAGGAAACAGTGGTTATCGTGTTATCACTGCCATATTTGCATATCCGGAATTAATTTTCGCCCTTAATAATTTTCACTGATTTCTACCTGACCTTATGGGTAAAAAACCATCCGGAACTTACATTCAATTTCCGGGTATAGTTGCCCTATTTAACTTTCTATCTGTGAAACTTTTTATTTGTTTCACTTAAGCCTGAGTGGTTTATGTGAAAAATCTTTAAAAAACTAAAGAATTATAAAGAAAAGAGTCAAGACTTTTCACCTTTCCTCACACTTTTCATGTCAGCACAAAAGAAAGGTGTTTTTTTTCTGCACCTAAAAGGGGGAAAAACAAGTAACTTTACGCATGTTGCACTCATTAATTAAGAAAGAGAAATCTACAAGCTAATAATAACAATATATGTTTTTTTATTTTTAATTTATTATTATTATCGCACTGTTTTCGTATTGAATCTTCTATTCTTCCTCTCTCCTTTGGGAATGGAGGAAAATGCCATTTTCACTCAAATAGGGGCTGATTATAATCTGTGACGACTCCACCCATATTGTTCTTCAGACCATGAAAATTAGCCAACTAACTTACCTTTCGTGCAATTTCACATATTAAAATAACTTGGTAAGGACGAGAATATGATTTTGCTTAAGGCAACAGCGATACACTAACCGAATAAAAATTCATAATAATAATAAAAAATTAATAAAACAAAAAAAGAGACGGAGAGGATCGTGTTTTCAATACATGATTATAGCAGGAGAATAAGGAGGAAGTTGTAGATAAACGGTACAGGTTTATATGTAAGTTGCACCTGTTGAAAGCATGGGTTCTTGCAGGGGAGAGGACTATTTTATAGTCCCTACAGTGAGTATTTTATTAATCTTTCACAATCGATACGTCTACGAACCTTTCATACTATTGTTCTCGTATTGAAAATCAGATAAATATGACTCCAACTGATAAAGATCCACGGTATACTCTGATAAAAGTGGATTCCTTATACGTGTCCGATGACCTACTTAAAAATTTACTACTTCTCATGGAAAATATTAAAGAAATTGAATGGAATTCTTATGAAAATAATCGATTTTTCTAAGAGATAAAGTAATCTCGTATCATCCTAGAGGTTAAGATTAGGATTTCAGGACGAATTCAGGAGCACTTGCCTTTCTACTCGTGTTGTCCCGCATCCAATATTTTGTAGGTCAGAAATCTACCAAGGAATTGAAGTTCAAATCGTGATGTCGGCACTATTTACTCGTCTAGCCAGTCTGACATATTTTTATAAAAATGAATTTTATCCCCGAAAGCGGCACACGAGGAATCCATTTCCTTTTATTACCGATATTGTTTACTGGTTCGGTATATTAAATTATCTTTCGAATTTTATCCGTAAATTTATAGCCCTAAGACAAAAATCCATTTGCGTGACATCTAAAAAAAGTTTTTTTGTGTATCCACCATAGCGTTAAGGAATGCTTATTGTATGCAATTTACTAGAATAATTCGATTTTCTTTCTCAATCAATAGGGTTGCGTATAGAACAGATAGGTTTCTATTCGTTGCAAACAATATGGGGAAGTAATTGATAGAATTAAATATAAGTAAACATATGAAAAAACAAAATATTCGATTCGTGTATTTGATGATAATAAAGGATGAGATGAGAGCAAATCTCTTCTTTGATTCTCCCGTTCCGTGATACTAGGAAGGAAAAATTGCTCTGAAATTCATGTTAATTAACTCAAATCCTTTCAAATCTTATTATTTATATATAAAAACAATCTCTACTTTTAAACATATTCACTTATACATACGTAAAATTACTTTAAAGACTAATTAACTCACTTTATCACCATCACAAATCATTAACACAATTGCAAATTAGTATTTCTGAGATGCTTTTTTGTTTTGACATTAAATAAACTCAGTGTTTCCAAATTCTACAACAAAGAGTTGCACTTTACACCCTTTATTTTTAATAAGAGGCTATAATAATAATAATATTATTATTATTATTATATTTAAAACACTAAATATACGCAGAATTGTTAGTAAATGAAATTAAAATTTGAGTAAATGGTAAAAGGTCCGTGATTCTGATCAGATTTTAAGCAAATATATTATACTTTCAATATTTAATCGAAATTAGCAGGAAGGTCCAAAAGAAGAGGGGTCAGCTAAGTCAATTTGCTTCAACCCAGCACGTGTCTTCAGTTGGACCAAACTGGCAGGAATTCTTTTAAAGTTTAATATTTTTATTTAAAAAAAAATATAATACGAAACCGATACAAATTAAGATTTCATTTTATAAGTTGTAAAATATCTGTTTTTTTATTTTTTCCATTAATTTTATTTACATATTTTTAAGGTTTTCGAAGAGGAATGAGAACCTATATCTGTGATTAGCACAGATCTCATCTCTTAGAACCAGCTAGTGAGCGAGTATTTTTTTAATTATTAAAATATGGTGTTTTAGAATTGTGGTAAGAAAGTACACATTCATATAATCATATTAACTGTTAATGAAAATGGAGTGAGTGAGAAGATATCAAAGAAATACCACCTTTCCATGGGAGGGAAGGACGTTCCATGGAAAATTGGCAGTTGTTTAGGCGTTAGACGTGAAGAAACCCCGGAAAACTCCACAAAACCCACGACCAATACTCAGTAGTTTTATTAAGTCGGTCATATTTACATAAGTAACAAAGATTTTTTTTATATTTTACGAAAATATAAGCAAAATATTAAGATTGTTTTCTAAATATAACACTCTCGTTATAAACACAAGTATCTCCGTGTTTTAGGCTAATTATATCACGTTATTATATATTGTGAAATAAATGTATAACATATGTATCAGTAGAGTAATGGTTTTTACTCTAATTTATTCAGTAGTTTACCTTTAAATAAAAAAGGGAAATTTTTTTCGCTTTCAGCAAATATGACATCATTGGGGGGGATTCAAGTTTCATTTAAAGTTATGGTTCGATAATTAAATTTCAAATGATTTGGATCGGGAGGAAATAATAAGGGCGTAAATAGAATAGGCCTATATCCAATATTTCGAAAACTAGAGTAACCATAATCGATCAGGCGATAAGTCATCCATGCATGAAATTATCAGCAGAAATTTTAGAAAGTCTCTTTTACCGGATTTTGATGTAATCACCAGAAAAAAAACAACAAGTAACGATCCATTTTTAATGGTTTTTATGGGTTTTATACCCTAAGGACGTTAGGAAAAGTTATGACTACTCATACATCTGATAAAAATCATAGGGCCTGCAGCGAATGAAATCTCGTACGATCTTCTGCAAAACCGAATAACCGGAAAAGAAATTTTTCATTTTATTTTGGAATAATAAAGCTTAAGTCCTTAACCTTGTTCAATTATTAAAAAGTAAGCAATCTGTTAAGTTCGATGCGTGAAACGGATAAAAATAGTATAGTTTTTCATTGGATAACTGGTTATCCAATGGGAGATAAGGCATCCGCTGACCTACTGTTCCTTAATAATACAGTTTTCTTACTAATAGATCATTTAATAAACTCAGCCAGTTCTTTATTCGATCAGTATTTAAGTATAGTGTGTAAATTTCGGTTCGTTTTTGTACGCTCTCTCCTCTTCCATCATGGTGCAAGGAGTGAATTTACTAAAAACTCTCTTCCCCATCCTTGCCATGACGCTCCAAATGTCTAACAGAGGAACGGATTTATTAATGAAAAAATTCGATAAGGTGTACGATTATATAATTGGTAAGTGATATTTTTACATTTATTCTTGCTGGCGGATAACGTTGCAACATGCTAATTTCGTGGTTATATCTTCCTCCTTGCTGTTCTATTTTTGATTTTTCTCGAAATGCTCTTCGTTTTATGTTCTATTATTCATGAATATAACATAAAACGAAACAGTTTTGTTAACTTAATTAGAATTTTTCTTATTTTCTGACATACATTTTAGGTCAAAATACTAATTTACCATAACAAACGAGAACGTGGATTTTTTATTTTATTTTATTATTTTTCTTCTGTTTTGTAAGCAGAAATTGGTAAATTGCAAATCGAAGAGTGGTTAAAATAACATTTTTAAACATAGAATAAAATTACATAACTATAGACGAGTTTAAACTTCGGGTATTTATAGATCCGCTTTATATTTTGGTGTTTAGAGAGTTTTAAAAGTTGGCCTTCATGCAAACCGGGATTGGTCTAGTTACGCGAATATTCCGTGTTGCGTGAAAATTTAATATGACTAATTTGATACTAGCATTAAAATTAGAAATAAAAGTTTAATGGGAATGAATTATTGTTTCCTTTAAAACACTTAAACTTAAGTAAGAAATTACTGAAGAACCTTGTGGCAAGGTGATTGTTTCTGTTCGGTTATCAGAAATCGGTTTAGAATAAAGAAAGTGATGATGATTACTCAACTGAAGCTAATGAAAGGACACTCTAGCTAAATACTTGAAGTAGAACTGTATTAAATAAACTGTACTTGAACCTCCATTAAATTTATTGTTTAATCACTAATTCCAACGAACGGTTCGATGTCAATTATCGATTATAGGATAAAGAAAAACGTTTCCTCCTCCATATTTATGAATTTAAAAGATAATATATCGTAATTTTGTCATTTTTTCCCATAATTTTAGATATAAAATATGGTTAGTTTGCTGCGGATTTAATGTAAAAGCTGATTCATACAGAGGGGAAAATTATATATATATATAGAAAATATCAGATCAAACTTCCTTTTATCAATAACAATATTTTTTTCTTTTTTCTTTAATTTTGCGTATCGAATAATTTCATTTTATTTCTGTTTCAATCGGTGTCACTGGTATATTTTTGTGTGGAAAATTTAAGATTTCATAAATTATTTTCGCATCACAATAGCAATAGGCATCGACCCGAGGCGTTATCACCAACTAACAAAGAACGAAAGAAGAGCTTTTGTTTTCTAATTACCCGTTTATATCACAGAATCTGGCTAAAAGAAATCACAAAGGTTCCTATTTGCGTGCACAGTTCAGTGATATTAGTTGCAAAGCAGAAATGGGTCATCCAACACCCTCTTTTTATCGGGATATATGGAAATATTTCTAAAAAAAGTTCTAAGATTATCATCTGGGTATGACACTTAACGCTCTCGTAATTTGTTAAAAGAACTGTTCTGTCTACTGTAGAAAGTTTGGCACAATTCTCTATCGATATTCAAGTGTCAAAATCCCTTAAAAATCTGATAAAGTATTTTCATTCGAAGATAAGAATCACCCTACTCAAGTACACGCGTTTATAGGGTTAATTTTGTGATCTTAATAGTCATTTGCGAGTACTTTATAGTCGAAAGATAGGACCATAGTCAATTTCCGCTGTATTTTATAAAAGTGGGTCAAAAGAAAAATATAGAGCGGTAACTTCTTTATGCAAATAAAATGGACAACTACTTATAGAAGTGATCGTTATTATAAAAAGGAACACATGTCCAACAGGCATAAATCGTTTTTCATAATAATATATTTTGCATTATATAAATATAAGTTTCAAGAAATGTTTTAAAAATATATATATATTTATTTTTTACAAGGTTTAGAAGTGTTTCAGGGGAGATATTACTTCCCTCCCATAATAAAACCCCCCTTTAATTAATAATAAATTTCTTAAAAATTAAACAGGAATAAAGCAAGAAAAATTAATTTAAAAAATGTATTAAATTCTAATTTGCACTATTTTGCTCTTACTAGTTTTTTAATTAATCGAGAAATCGATAATCATTAAGAAATCGAATTTCCTATAGAAAAAGTCGTCACCTTTCTCTCAACCTATTTATAATCAATCGAGGTCGAAATGTTCTCCTTTATATAAGAACACTTGTAGAAAAAAATGCCTTTACACGTGAATAAACCAACCGGAAGAAGGTCATAATTAGGTAAAGTTAATTATAGGAAATGCTTCTTTTGAGCAAGGAAATGCAGCAGAATATTTAAGCAAAACTTCCGGTTTGATGATAACATTTATAGGTTATTACATTATACATATAGTTTTTTTAGATTATCAAATATAATTAAACCTTATGGGAGTTTTGGTGTCATTATATAACGTCATAATACGTTAAAGACGTTTCGAGTTTCAGAAATTAATTTGATTTTGAACGAGTAAAACATAAGAAAGACTTATTACGACTTATATATATATAAAATACACATACATATACATATACAATACATACATATGTGTGGAGGACGGAGTTAGGAGATACACAGAGATCCATATGATATGAGCATATACGACACACTAGAGAATATAACAGAGAAAACAGAGAATGCAACATAATGTGTATTATCTATGTGTATAGATATATACACACAGATAATACACATTATGTTATGTTGTTTGTACTTTGGAATGGTATTAAAGAGGAGGTAAAGATGACGATGATGACACAATACAAATATCGCCTGTATGTAGGCTAACCACGTATACACACGCGCCACATGTAAAGACAAGATTTATATCCTGTTATAAATTCTTTATATAACACTTGAATTAATCAGATTGAATTTGTAAAAAAGTACAAAAAATAATTTGTTATAAGTCAAATATCTGAGTGTAATAAAAACAACTTACTACAGGTTAACAACTTATGCAATGTGTGTTACACCAGATTTTTCAAGACCGTCTTTTCTGTTCTTGACCGAATTATGAGAATTAATAAAAAATATATTTTGTATCATTAGATTCACACAATTTATAATTACATAAACAATTATAAATTGTGTTAATCTAATAAACGAATTAAAGTTAACAAAATGTGGAAACCTTAAAAAGGTTGTACCTGTTTCGGCATATCTTTTAATATAATTCTTCCATTAAAAAATCAATTTCTAGTTCGTAAAATATAAGAAAATTTTAAAAAAGTGAGTAATTATTCTTAAAAAGACTCGAATTACTTGAACTTTAGTCCATATGCATGACATAAACGTGTTAAAGTAAACTAGTTTCTGGTGTTGTAAGTTCACTGACTTATATCATGAATGGGCTTGAGGCTATATTGTTAAATTACATGATTTCATTAGTATTTTTAACGTGGCATACTTCTAAACTTATGATCGTGTTTGATTTCGGCCTTTCGAGGCTAATAATGCCAGGTTTTCCATTGATGTCAATGTCAATGTCAATGTCAATGATGGTATCGTTCTATCCAAATCGAATGTAGGTTAGGAACTTTAAAAAAAGAATAAATTGTAATCTGTAAATTGATACGTACTGTACGTCACTTACTTGCCTTATCTGAAATTAATACTCATTGATGGGCTATTGAAAAATAAAGACAATGGTCTTCCACTGTTTTAAAGTAATTCTTATCTGTAACGTTAAAAAAAATGTTACTTGTAAATTAGCAAGTTATCTTATTTACCCGCATTGTATGATAATAATGGGCAATAAAAAACGAGGAAAATTAAAATCTGTTTTGTTAAAGTAATAAAGCCTATTGCTCAGGGGTAACCGGGATCAAATTCGGGCTAAAAACACTCGGTAAGCCTCTGTTATTTCGATCCCGTCCCCCACCGAGTGGCTTTCATTGTAAGCCTGGCTAAGAGGGCCTTTTTTCATACACGTAGTCGGTTCCCTTGTGGGTGTAAAAAGGCCCTCTTAGTGCTCACAGAGCAGAAAGTGCCGAAAATGAAAAAATGGTAGATACAATAAATAAAATTGACTAGATACCCAGATTACAATGTTTTTATGCAAATGATTCAAAATATAATTCGTGATAATGCCTTATAATTAATTGAAAAGTAAGGAAAGTGAAAAATAGTTTTTGTATAGAGTATATTTAAGTTAAAAATTTCGAAAATTGTGGGCTCGCCACCCGAGAGGCCTACTATAGAGCAGCCTTATCCAGACGGACCACCTCCCAAAAATCCTAGTATTTTCGACCTGTCTGGATTAGATGCCGGTCCCCCAAAACGGAAAGCTGTCACCCTACCCGTCCGGCCATCCGACCGCCAGAAGTATTTAAGTAAAATTGTAATAGTGTCTACTTACATTTTTTATATTTTTATTGAATGTATATTTAGCTGTTTGCAACAAAATTATGTAAATAAATAGCTTTATAAATTTATAATGTGGGAGATTTTTAGATTAAATTTTGTCACTTAAAGAGTGCGTGATATGCATTTAAACTATGCCCGAGTTTACTTCTATTTAATTAAGAAGAGCGTGTTACATGTTCATTAATTACGTCAAAATCCTTTAGTTAAAACGACAGTAATGAATATTTAACACACTTTTATTGTCTGAAGACATCTCTGGCTTATTTGAAATGCATATCACGTACTCAAAAGTAAAGTGAAGGATATAAACCTTGTGGAAAGCTGAAATTAAGAAAGATTTTATCTATCCGTTTTTTAAAATTCATATCCAAATTTCAATTCATTTCCATTTCTGATCGAAGCATCAGTTCGTGGAATCTAAAATAATCTTGAAATTCTTATAAGAAATTTCTCATTATTAGTATTGATCACGATTCTGGATGCTTCACTATGTTTTTAATGCTAATAAGAGCATTAAGAATCTAAATTAGAGTGTAATTTTCCTATTCATTTTTAGTTATTATCCAAAAATTTTCTCTGTTCATCGATAATTTAATAGATAATGCTTGAAAAATGTTCGTGCCACTTGTGGCCAATTAGATGAAACCACTGATTACCTGTGATTGGTAGAAGATTCGCTTCTGATCGAAACTCCACGTGCTGGCCACATGGAATTTTCTGAGTCTTTCTCCACGTGTCCAACACCTAAATAAATCCAGTTACCTAAAGAAAGTCCTTCTCTTATCAGATCGCCCAAGTGTTGTACCTTATCCCATAGATCCTATCCCTAAGATGATCAATAAAAAAGTTACTAAAACTACTGCTAATAACAGGAATATCACAATAAAAACGAGCGTATTTCATAAATATTTTAGAATTAATTATCGAAGAAAACACTATTAATTCATAAATATACCAATATTTAAAAATAGATTCTTCAATCATTTACGTTAGAGGAAATATAAAATTTATATCAAAATATAAGCATTATTTAAGTGGAAAAAAATCAAAATAACACTATTCTTATGATAAATCCTTAGATATAATAACAATTCACACGATAAATTAGTACATATGACAATAATTCGCACGATATGCCTCGAGATATAGAAATATTCACGAGCTATCAATAGCTATACGAACAATAATATTCTCCGAGATAAATACTTTTATACATTGCCTTAAGTCATAAACACAATAAAAAAGAATTAAAATTAGTTTAAATAGGGTTAAATCATAGAAAAACTAAGTTGAAACTAGGAATTTTATTGTCACCAATTCTAGAATTTCTTCAAGAATTAAGTAAAACATTTTAAAATAAATTTATAAGACTTTTTTATAGTAAAAATACTAATAGAAGGAGTTTAAAACAAAGAAATGTCCTACATTAGGTTTAATTTATTATTAATGATATGATATATTTATTAATACAACTAGAAACAAATCGTTATCAAGAAAGGTGTCATTATATATTTATTAAATGTTAAATAATGATTTAAATCTGTTATTTTTAAGTCTATTAATAAATGGACCTAGAAAACTTCACATCGAGAAACTCATTTAAGTTTAAAGTAAATGTATAAACTATTTTTAAAGAGATTATAATTAGATTAATACGTGAAATAATTTTAAATCCAGTTTAAGTGGGTGATTTATTTGAATTTTAAATAGTTTTAACTGGTAAATAAACTATAAACTTTTCCTGTTGTCATTATAAAAATGCCCTTTTTATTTTATTTAATAAATATTACAAGTTTGGATTTATAAATATAATTTATTGTTGAGTTATTTTAAGGGATAACATGCTGCTAATGACAATAAATTAAAATTTGATTTAAGATAATTGACGTTTTAAATGAGATTTTAATGTAATTATAGAATAATATAAAGAGAAAATATTTTAATTATAATTATAATTTTTAAGAGGGTTTAACAGGAAAACTTAAGTTTTTTTGTTGAGGATTACTATTTTTTATTATAAACGTATTATATACAATGTTTTACAAAGGTTGGGAACATTCATACCACGTATTATGAGGGTCAAGATGAGTTAAATGTCCCAGTAAATGTATGCCTAAGAACGAATCGTTCCAGAATTGCAAGTAGTTTTAACTGGTTTTATTTCGAATATGATGAAAATACAATTAATTTTGCATTATTTTTATTTTTGACATTTTCCTGTGCGTATTAAGAGGGTTTTTTAATCATGCCCATCGTTAGTTTGGCCAGGCTCACAATGGGTGAGGACGGGGCTCGAAATATCCTGAAGAGATTACTCACGAAAAAGTATTGCAGTTTTTCTGATCCAAGCGTTAGGCTGACACTTTAACTGCCATTCGAACAATAGTGGATTTAGAAATCTTTAGTGGAGATTCAGAAAGAAAACAAGATTTTTTAATACCTGAGGTAGCCGGAAAAAACCCAAAATGCCCCCTGCATACCTCCTCCTCCTATCATCCCAGCATCGAGCCATCATTATCTGTGCATTTATTATAAATAAAATATTTTATAAAAGCTGAACTTCTGAAAAAATATCTTAAATGTTACAAAAATTGTTTAATACGTTCGCTGCTTGTTTTCACACACACCTAATTGATGTAAGTCTACTTTACCAAAACTACTGTTAGTCTTTATACCGAATTAAAGTTTTCTCCTATCTTTTTAAAGGGTTGTTATTGATATAAAACCAAATCCTTCATACGCATTACATGAAAAATACGCTTTTCATGAAATATAAGTTAATTCGGGAACAGTTCGTTCATAAGTACACGTTTACTGAGACTTCGCTGTTTATCTTGACCCTCTTAAAACGTGAAATGAATTATTCTCAATGTTTTATAACACCCTTTATAGCATACCACCGATTTCTTTTAGAACGCCTATTTTACGACTGGTGTGCATTTTCGGTTTTGCGTGTACGAAATATATTTTTAGGCCATGTCAGAGTTATTATGTAGTCAAATTTTCCAAGAATATAATTTCAATTTATGGCATTGACATTACGAGAAATAGGACGACCTCAGGAACCAGTCAAGTAGTAACAAAATGCAGATTTATTGTATGCATGTGCATATATATATGTTTGTATGTGTATGAAATTATTTTTAAATAATCTCGGAGGTCAAAAAAGCTACTTAGGATGGCCAAATTGTGTTAAAAAATTAATAAGTTGTCCGTTTGTGTCTGTCCCTTAATCTCGAGAACGAAGTCAGATATATGGAAATCGAGATCAGCTTAGGTGTCTGAGGCCCCTATTAACTGTATAAGAACACCTAGAATTGAGTGAATTTTTTAATATAATTACAATTGCAGCCCGGCATTGTGACGATATCACAATAAGTAATTGCTATATTAAATTATTTAATTTATCTCGGTTGAACAGTTTTTAAATCATTTAATATTTGAAAATTATTTTATTAAAAGGTCGAATTAATTTTTGTGTGTGTGTGTTTTACTTCAAGTTATTAAAGAAGGCATCGAACTTCTGTATTTATCTTTACGTTAATCTGATGAGAACATTTTTTAGACTAGTATAAAGGTTTTAATATCCTATTCGACATAGGCAATAAACTTTTTATTAGAATCTTGGAAAAAGTAGTTTAAGTTTATATAATTTCTATAATTTTTCCTATTTCTATAAGTAAACGCAGAAAAATAAGGTCTACAGTAAATTTCATGGAATGGTTGTGGGTTCGCATCTGACTAATGAGCTGATTTGGTTTGATTTATTTAGTTACGGCAACACGACACGTGGACGATCTGCCAAGGAGGATGCCTTCCGGGGAGGACTTTCATGATAAACTGGCCCCTATTTAGGTGTTACGAACGTAAAGAAAATCTAGAAAACCCCACGACTAATTACCAGTTTTCACTGATTTTATTCACTTGGCCACTGATGGGCAAGATAATAAGCTGGCCACGTGAAGTTTTCTGGGTTTTCATACACATTTAAAAATGGAGTAGTTTCCCATAGAAAGTGCACTCGGAAGTCTGCACCTTTACCTCTCTTTAGTAGATGGACATTTAGCCTCGTATAGATATTTATAAATTTTCTTAATTTTATCAATATCCATAGACAAATACTAATTATCTATTTTCTATTTTAATAATGTAGACTAAACCGGTCGGAAACGGAACCTGAATAAAACAGAAACCCGCCTAAACGGAAAAAACTCCGGAACGAAGCGATTCCGGTTTACGCAGGTTTACCGTATAAAATTACATTAAAGCCGTAAACTTACCAAAAAGCTGTATTTATAATTCGGAAGATTTTTGATATATTCTAATTCTTTTTACTGCCACGATAAAGAAAATAAGGACAAAAAATTTCTCAGATCTGAAGAAATTACCAGTAAAATATATGTGAGATTAATAATAGTGGTTTAATAAGGAAATCCTTAAGCATCGAGGAGGATTATAGTTGGAATTCCGCAGAAAATGGTAATTTTTGACCGCAGTAGGCCTCTCTGTTTATTGTTTATATTTTAAAAGCCTTTTTACAGTAGCATGAGGGGCCGGGAATCCCTGGCTCTCCGACCTTTGTTAATAAAGAAATAAATAAACAATTAAATAATTACAAGAAAACGATTTAAATGTGAAAAAACGCACTTAAACTTATATACAATATCTAAGAATTTACTCTTCATTCACAGCGCTAGTGGCTGTTTCACATTTCTCGATATCAGTTCTAGTTACTAGCGAGGTTGAGACCGAAGTTTTCAACGCGAAAACGTGTACGTTGGACGTTTAGCGCCGTCTTCCGTAAGCGTAGAAGTTTGACAATGGCGTTTGGAACGTCGAGCATGATTCCACTGACGTTCCAAACGCCATTGTCAAACTTCTACGCTTACAGGAAGACGGCGCTGAACGTCCGACGTACACGTTTTCGCGTTGAAAACTTTGGCCTCAACCTCGCTATTGTCTTTATATTTGATTGGCCTTTGGTTATGAATGAAAAGATTTTGGAAAAATAACGGAGATTTAGTTTTATTCTCTACTATTGGGATGTGTTGGACTAATAAAACCTACTGTATAAGTAAAACCGTGCTATGATATCAGTAAAATCATGGTGTTGTGCCAGTAAAATGCTTTTATTGTGCCAGTAAGCCGTGGTATTTTGTCAGTATTGTGCCGGTAAAACCATGCTTATTAATCATTCAATACCCACTAAATATAACTTTTTACCGATAATTTTAAGATGTTTACTAACTATTAAAAATTAAATTAATAAATTTCAAAATAATTTTCTACATAATCTTAATTAATTAATTAATTAATTAAAATCACTTTTTATTTTTTATTTTTTTCAAATTCATAAACATGGAAAGTTTACATCTGATAGCTTTGTAGAATTTATTTTTAAAAGAATTCCGTTATTAACTATTTTACATTCTTGCCATTTAAGTAAACATAATAATATAAAATTATATAAATTCTTAACATAATTTTAAAATAATTTGCTAATTGGCATAATAATAAGAAATTTTATCTATGTTCCACAGTAAATTTGAACGAATTTTATATTTCTTTGTTTCTGCTTTGATTAATTTCACTTTTTGTATAGGATAACAAATAAAATAAATAGGAAAATAGAAATATTACATATATATATATATATATATAATATTACATATTTTTCTACTGACCCGAATCGTATCTTCTCAATTTTATAATTAAAATCGTTAGATTTTCAGACGTTACGCTAAATTTACTTCAAATTTCGACTCTCTCACTGTCTATTTATTGTCTGTTTTCCTTTTGTCTACCTATAAATTTAATAGAAGATTCTTTTTCACACGACACTGTCATAATTTATAACGTTAAATATTTACTTAAGAGCCGTTATTAACTGAATAAAGATAATTTTCTATCGTATTTTATGTAGTTAGATATGATATAGAATAATTATACATGTGTATGCTGAGTTTCTATAACAAAAAAATTATATTCTTGTTGTAGAAACTCAGCATATAGATGTATCTTGTGCTAGACAAGACAATATAACCTTGGGCAATCTGCCAAGGTGTTTACAACCCAAGAGGGTTTTCTATGTGGAAAGTGTCCTTTATTTTGGTTCAGTCCTCACCCGTTGGTGAGGACTGAACCAGTGACCAACTCTAGCATTCAGTGTATCCACTCCGCCACTGGTGGGCTGTCTGCTATTGATGAAAATCTCTGCTAATCTGGATGAAAATTTTCGTCGACAACTTAATTCGGGTATGTCTGATCTGCCTCTCATCATCAATCTTCTTTCATTGTGATCATAAAAAAAGCCATGATGAATGTGTAAAACGACTTCTCAATGAAAACTTGTAATGAGGAGATTAAATATAATATAAGAATAGTATTTTAACTGCTCAATTTTTATATATTTACAGTTGGTGCAGGTTCGGCGGGATGTGTTCTAGCTAATCGTCTATCTGAAGATCCTACAGCTACAGTTTTACTAGTAGAAGCGGGTGGTCTTCCAGATCTTCAGTCAGAAGTACCACTTATGGCATCCCATTTACAAAAGGAAAAGAATGATTGGCAGTATAAAATAGAACCTCAATCTCTTTCTTGCTTTGGAATAAAGGACAGAGTGCGTATATTTTAATTTTTTAATTTCACTTGAAAAGATAGAATAAATTCAAAATGATATTTTTCAATTTATAGAGAATGCCTTGGCCAAGAGGAAAAGTATTGGGGGGTAGTAGCGTACTGAATTATATGTTGTACGTTCGAGGCAACAAAAGAGACTTCAACAATTGGGCTCACAAAAAAGGATTGGTCGATTGGAGCTGGGAAAATGTCTATCCTTATTTCTTAAAATCTGAAGGAAATAAAGATCCGAGATTTTTAGCTAATGGTAATTATTTCGTAAACTTATCTTAACACAGACAAATTTATTGAAATACCATGACTTTTGTAACGTTCTACTCTTTAATTTTAGGTTTTCACAATAGCGAGGGAGAACTTACTATTGAATCTCCTAAATATCAAACCGAACTAGCTTACGACTTTGTAGAAGCAGGAAAGTATTTAGGATACCATAACGTCGACCATAATGGACCTATTATGTCAGGTAAATATTACAATTTGAATGATTCTTAATTAAAAATTTAATTTCTATTTTCGAATAATCTTTTTTGTCATTTTCTTTAGGCTTTTCAATTCCTCAAGGAACAATTCGACGAGGTGCTAGATGCAGTACAGGAAAAGCGTTTTTGTTACCAATCATCAAACGTCCCAATGTTAAAATTCTCCATTCGGCATTTGTCACTAAAGTAAAAATGATTTGTTATCATCAATAATAGGCCTATATATATTTAATTACAATTGAATAATTGAAAATGATTTTTTAGATTCTCTTCGATGAATTTAAACACGCTCGAGGGATTCACTTTGACTATTTTAATCGCAGTCACATTGTTTTGGCTAGAAGAGAAATTATAGTCTCTGCAGGCGCCATCAACTCTCCTCAATTGTTGCTTCTATCAGGAATTGGTCCAAAGGAACAATTATCAAAATTTGGCGTATGTAAACTTTTATTTATTCTTTAAAACTCATTCAAAATTAAATTCAAAATCTAATAATGCTGACCCAATAGATTCCAGTTATCTCCAATTTGCCTGTAGGATATAATCTACAGGATCACGTGGGTGGAACGGGAATACATTTTACAATTAATGAACCTCTCACTGTCAGGGCTTCTAGAACTTTAACATTGCCTAATATAAAAAGATTTTTACTAGAAGGAAGTGGTGAGTTCTTGAGAAAATATTCTTTTTCTAAAATAATTTATATATTATACAATTTAAGTATAATTTTATCAATTTTTTAATTAGGTCCTCTAACCATTTTGGGATCTGTGGAAGGTTTAGGTTTTGTTCACACGTCCTACGTCAACAAGTCTGATGATTATCCGGACATAGAAATTCATTTTACTAGTAGTGGACCCGTTTCTGATGAGCAGCATGGAACTATTAGAAAAATAACGGATGTAACTGATGAGGTATGAAAAGTTTGATTGGCAATACTTTCTAATGGGTCGCAAGGTATTATGATGGCGACATTGTGGTGAACGGTACTTAGAGGGGTGCATTATAGAGCGTCATACTGGACTACGCCTACTCCATGGTTAGAGTTCAATAGTATTCAATTTACGGACTTGCTTCACGTGTATTTAAGCATCTTGAACAGTCTGTTTTAGTTCATTCCATCACACGATCCCTGACGGTCTCTTTCAGCATGATAATGTTTGTCAACACGTAAATAATGTCCAGGACTTCCGCCATGTGAGACAGTTTCTTCTCTGGCCTGAACGTTCTCAAGAATTATCCCCAATTGAATATAAAATGGCAGCACGGCATCAGGCCCATCTACCAGTTACTACAGAAAAGCTCTGGTCAAGAATAGAAACAGGAACAAAGTTTCTTTAAGAGCAAACCCGGGATTTCTTTTCTTCAATGCTTCAGCATATAGAATAATTATCTCCACTTGTAGTGGTCTCATAAAATTTTGAATTTTGTGCCACTACGGCTCTATACAGTTCTGTAAATTTAATCAGTTTTATATCGAATATAAATAATAATGAAACAAATTCACACGAATAGCCCACGTCTTTCTTGATGTTGCAAATTTTCAGTGTATTTTTCGCTTGAACTTTCGTCTGAAACTTTCATAAATAAAAAAAATCTTGAAGTAGGAAAGAAGTTTAAAAATTTTTCTATTAAAACCGTATTTGAACTTATAATTGAACCTATATTTTAAACAAATTCTTACAAGAATTTATCCAAAGATTAAATATTTTATCTTAGGGGTGGAAGTAGAAAAATATTTCGAAATATTTTTCTCCTTCCTCCTCTAAGATTTTTATATTCATTGTAAATTCATTCTAAATATCAAAATTTTATATTTTTAATTTGAATAATTAATATACATTTTTTAAGCTCTCGCGTGAAGGTAAAACGTTGATTCACACTTTCCTTAACTGGTACGAAAAATTAGATCTTTCCGAATAAATTAATTATTTTTTCCTGATTTCAGGTATGGGATAAGGTATACAAACCCTATGAAGGATCTGAGATGATAAGTATGTTGCCTATTCTGTTACGTCCTAAGAGTCGTGGGTATGTGGCTCTTCGATCTAAGAATCCATACGAGCATCCTGTTATAGATCCTTTGTATTTCCATGATCCTGTGGACTTGTATCGATTGGTAGAAGGTAAGCTCTTCTTAAAGTTACTAAAGATATTACGTCATTATTTCAAATAAATTTTTAATTATTTATTACAAATTATTACCACATTATTGATGAATAAATACAATGAAACAGAAGCGAATTATTATGGAAATAACATTCTTAACATTATAGAAACAGACTCCATAATAAATTAAATTTATAAAGAAATAAAAATAAGGAGTAAAAGTAATTTTTAAAAATATTTATCGTTTATATTCATTCCTTTTATTTCTTCGGAATAATTAATGGAAGAAAACTAAAGAAATCCTAAAATTATTCTGTTTTGGAGTAAAGTTGAAGTACAATAAAGCTTATATTGATTGTTAATATAAACAAGGTATGCAGCAATTCTCTGACAAATTATGACCAGTCTTCAACTCTTTAATAAAATTCTAATGAATTAGTTATATAAGAAATTTCTTGTATTACTGAAAAGTTGATAAAACTTTTCAGCAGTAGAGCAAAATTTATCTTAATCTTAAATAAATAAGAAAAACATATTGTATATTGAGAAAACTGAAAACAATTAATGTAGGATAATTTTTCATGGATTTACAAAGCTTATAGTGTCTAAGAATTATTTCTATCCAAATATATCAGAAGAAAGTCCTAAGCATACTTTCGTATTATTTTATCCTTGCAAGATCCTACAAGATATCAATCTTGCAAGGATAAAATAATGAACATCAGCAAAAATCAAGAGAAATTAAAGTGGAGTAATGTGAGTATTATATGAATCAGTCAAAAATCACCAAATCAAGTTAAATTTAACAATATGTGCTTAATTCATACATAAAATTTAATAAACAACATAGTAATGTTCAAAATAACCACCCAGTCGGTTTGACAAACACAACGTTTATATTTACAAGGCAAATATACAAAATAATACAAAATAACGTTACAACTAATTATGCACAAAATACTAATCCAAGTGACAACCGACTGTAGCCCGTACAAGTTCGTCGGAAAAAACTCCTTACGATCTCCACAAACAGACTTATAATTAGCAACACCTCTGAGTCACGAACAAGTTCGTAATAAACCACTGGAGTTCACTTTCACCAGGTTTCCGTGACGTCCAACGAGAGAGCTAGTTAGAACTTCGATACAGACGATCCGACCCTTTCCGATCCGATCCTCCCGATACGATCCCTTTCCCGCCGAAACTACTTTTTAAATAGTGTCCGCGTTCGAATCCTCCGCCAATCAAATTCGAATGTTTCCACAACGTCCGGCCAACGGTAACTTTCCGCCAGCCAATCGTCCGTCGATCGTCGATTTAAAACTCAACGGTTCTTTCTAACGGTCCTTCTAACGGTCGTTCTAACGGTTCTTCCGTTACGAAAGTTCGTTATCTTGCGAACAGGGCGGGAAGCGCTCGCCTAGGCGATTCCAAACCCTACAAACATAAAAAATATTTTAAAAAGAAATAAAGAAAAAAATATTTTATTTCGATCATAAAATGTAATTAAAATTAAAAATAAAATAGAATAACTTATCATTTAAGTTCTTATAACAAAATATTACTGAGAGCAATTATACTTTATTTTGTTGTTTTCAATTTATGAAATGAGCTAAAATATTCCTTATATTTAATATTTAAAAACATTACGTGCTAAATTAATTTTCACAATTCAAAAAATCTAAATTAAAACTATCATTTTTATACGTAATTGCAAAAACGCGTTGTGAAAAGACATCTTTCCTGCAAAGCAACTTCTTGTATTGCTGTGAAGCCACACATTTAGCAGATTAATACATACATGTATAATAGTTCTTATTTTATTTTATTTAATTCTGCCAATTGTGATAGCTTTGGGAGCCGTCTGTACTAATGATAATTATATAATAACATTAATCAAAGTACAGTAAACAAATAAAGATTATTATTTTGTGGAAATTCTAACTTTTCTCAAACTGAATCGTTACTTTCCTTTAAATTAATTTTTAATATAAACAATAATTTTATTTAAATTTTAATATAATTATTTAATAATTTTCAGGAATGAAGATTTCTCTTGCTGTCGGTTTAACTCCACCATTTTTGAAGAGAGGATCAAAACTTATCCAGACGGTCATGCCAGGCTGTGAAGGTTATAAATTCTGGAGTGATGAATACATTGCATGTGTAACTCGTTCGTATACTTTTACCATTTACCATCCAGTTGGAACTTGCAAAATGGGAGTAGCAACCGATCCTACGGCAGTCGTCGATCCTGAATTGAGGTAAAACTACGATTTTTTTTTCTTAAAATGCTTTTTATTAAACTGGATTATAAGCTTAACATTTTTTGTCCTCTGTTAACAGAGTGATTGGAGTTAAAGGATTAAGAGTAATCGATGCATCGGTTATGCCGGACATAGTATCAGCTAACACTAATGCTGCCACCATTATGATTGCCGAAAAGGGGGCAGATTATATCAAAAAAGATTACTTTGCTCATTCTCACCCATCATACTTCGGAGGATTCGGGAATTTAGGAAGCTTAGGAGGTTTCGGTGGTTTCAAAAGATGATGACCGATTATCGGAATTTTACATCATGGAATAATCCCATGAAATGCTTACAGTTCGAAATCCGTTCACCAACCAAATTGTCAGCCGATTCAAATCAAACCTCAATTTTTGATCGGTTTCATCCAGATTTCAACTATAGTTCTGTTCTATTCCAAGTGTTTCAGAGTGCCATGGATCGCCATAGAAACTCTGGCTGAAACCATTGTTCTTCTCGCAGTTTATCAACATTTTATTCCAAAACATAATTTGCAGATTGTAAACAAATTTTCGGATTTTAGAACTGAAATAAGAACAGGATATTTGTATATATTTTTGATGTTTCTATATTCCTACGCACAAATTGTTTGAAAATAGCTTTTCTGTGAAAAATTTATGATTTCCAATTATATAAACTAGCAACGAGTTGCTCAACTTTCCCGACATTTAAAATTTTGGTGGCGCCATCTGTTATTATATTTTATTAAAAAACTTTTTATATTTTTAACTATTGTAAAATGGCAAAAAGCTTAATTTTCAGGGTAGGGATGGATTTTATAAAAAATTGTAAATGATAAAAACGAGTAAAATCGTCATTAAGTCCGACTCTACTGGAGATGCACACGACCCTTTTATTTCATCACCACTTCGACCTTTAACCACCAAAATTTAACAACATCAATTCGCCTAGTAAACAAATCTCCCTGCAAAATTTCATAAATTTTCGACAAAAAACACAGATATTATTAAGCTTCAAAAGGTAAACAAAATCGTTCCCCCCCACACACAAACATCAATATAAACAGAAATTACCCAGAACTTTTTGCATTTCTCGACGTTTTAGGGTCCCCCGAGTAAAAATCTTCGGGGATCATTTTTTGACCGATCCTCTTTGACACATACAAATCTATACAATCCTTTGAGAAAGCACATGTACACTTAAACAGAATGATTAAATTATTTCATAATTAAATATTCACTCGTTCTTATGTAGACTGAAGAATTTCAGATATTTAAAAATAATTCTGTTTTTAATCATTTAAAATTCAGCTAAAAACAGGTGCAAACTATTTCCTTTATCATATATTATTATTTATTTATGATGTTAATGTATTGCTTTGGAAAAATTAAACTTTCTTTATGTGAAAACCATATAATCAAGCTAGAGCTGCATTGTTTCGCTTTGATTATATCATAGCTTATAGCTGGAGAGTGCATTGGGGAATAAATTCAGCTCCTATTTTTTATTTATTATTTTAGAAGTATGTTTATAGTTACACATTATTCAAAATTACAACTTGAATTTTTCAATTTATAAAGAATTGACACTCATAATACTAGATTTTACCATAATACTAATTATGGTATTAAATATAATGTTTACTGTAAAAATGTTAATTTAATATATTAAATTTAGCTGATAATTTAAATATAAATTATTTTATGGAGTATAAAAACATTTTTCTAAAAAGAAAAGACTTCTTACAACTTTGTAAATAGGAATTTCAGTAGGAAATAAATGTATTTCTATGAAAGGATGTCAACTTTGTTATGTTTATGTACAGAGAATAGGCATTTTCTTAATCTTAATCTACTATTTTACATTGTAATTTATCTTGAACCATATCTGTAGGGTTAAATAAATTAATTACAATTATTTTGGGGAAAGATAGAGTAAATATAAAAATTGTTAATTAATTTTATTTAGCTTGCTTTATTTTTTAGTATCCAAGATTTTTGAAGAAATATATTAATTGTTTTTAATTTTTTTTATAAAGCTGATAAAGAGGAAAACACAATGTTAAATACAGTTTAAATTAATATATATACCATTAAACAATATTTTTTTAAAACAAAATTCGAATTTTAATAGTATATTAAGATACTATTAAAGTTTTATTAACATATTTTCATATAAAATTAATTTCAGGTGTAAACATAATTAGAAAATATTTATTTTTATCTTTTTTCTAGCTTTAATTAATTAACTATTAAAGCATTTATTTATTAATTATTTATTTCTGTACCAAAATATTGAAATTTTAATAGCTAAACAATGCAAGACTATGAATTAATTGAATTAAATTTTTATTAAATATTTATGAATTGATAAAAGTATACAGAACAGAAAAATAAATATGGATCATTTATAACCATAATATACAGGAAGTCTCAAATCTAGGACTATAGGAATTACATTGATCTTTGTTTATTATTTTACATGTAAATCATGAGGTTGAGTAAAGAGGAATGAATTCAAGTTATTTTGTTGGTGAGGACCCACAGTCAGCCTGAACTTGCTAAAGAGTTTAACTAATCAAACACAGCAATCTGTATACAACCTGTTAACCTCTTTGGAACTTTCATCAGAGTCCTCACCATCAAAATAACTTGAATTCATTCCTTTTAATACAACATTGTTTTACCTGTAAAAGAATATACAAGGATCAATACAACTCCTATGGTTCCAGACTATAGGACATTTTGTAGAATCAAATTTCGTGAGAATTTCACCAATTCTTCAGATTAGTATTGAAATACACGTAATACTTTACCAGAAATAAGAGAATTCTGAAAATATGTGAGCGATAAGTCAGCCTGATATTTCTAAAATTCTACATTATATGGGTATTGATTATTATAATAATTGTTAAATATAAAATCCAAGCAAATTAGTAAATCTTTTGTTGTAAGAGCTATCAAGTTTCATAGTAATTGGGAGGAAAATAATGAGACAAGTTAAAATTAATTCTTATATTTATAAAAATAATTTTGTATAATTCTTTATTTCTTCTTTCACAGAAAGTTCATTGAATAATTATTTTAATACAGAAGCACCACAAGTATTAGATAACAATTAAAATCCCCTAAATTTAATTAAAATGGCACCAGAAAAAGTACGTCTATGCTACTATATTAACGAATATTATCACTTGACAAAAATATTTTCTTGATATTTAGTTGCTTATTTATTAAACTTTGATAATTAATGGACTACTTTTACATAAATGGGCATTTGGCGTGTTGCTATTTTCATTCATTTTGTGTGTAAATATCTTTTGTATATTCTGATTGATTGTTAATTAAATCGCGTATATTTTCAGCTTATTATTAAAAAAATAATGTATTATATTAAAGAAGAATTTGTTTATTTTTCTGCGGACGGATTCACATTGTTAACTTTTGTAAATGTTTAATATTGTTAACATAAATATACTGAAAAAATTAAAAAAAATTATAAAATATTTTTATAAGTGAAAACTGAGTTTCCTGTGTTAAAAAAACTAAAAAGTTTATTTAATTAATTTTTCTTAAAATTCATTAATTATGGGCATTTGTTAATTTTTTTCATGTACAATACCACTATTTAATATAAGTCTAATATACGATTTCCTTTAATAAAAAAAAATCCAGCAACGAGTTGCGTAACTCTCCCGGCCGCAACATTTAAAACGGCCTGTGTCGCCATCTGTTATTACATTTTACTAAAAAACGTTTTGTATTATTAATTATTATAAAATGGCAAAAAAAACTTAATTTTGAGGATAGAGATGAGTTTTATAAACAGTTCTAAATACTAATAACAAATAAAATTATTAAGTCCGAACTCACTCGAGATATAACACATGGCCTTTCTTCTATCTCCCCATATTCTTGGCTTTTAACCATGAAAATTTAATAGCATCAATTTCCCTAATACAGGATCCTCCTTGCAAAATCTCAGAAATTTTAGCAAAAGAAACAGGAGTTGTTAAGCTTTAAAGTAAACAAAATCGTGTCCCCCCACACTAAATCCACACAGAAAACTCCCCAAAATTTCTATAGAAATGTCTATTTTATTAACAGAATTCTGAACAAATCGATTAAAAAGTTAATTACGTAAAAATATTTTTAAAATTATACGAAAGAATAATCAGTTTGTTACATTAAAAGATTAAATTCGAAACATTTTAAATTATGTAATAAAAAATAGTTAAAATACTTAATGTGTAAGAGATTTTGGTAATAAAAAGTTGTCAAAACTCACCGATAGGAGGAAATATGTCGCTATGAGCGGAAAAAGATTACTTCAGAATTAACAAGATTTGTTTCTGATTGAGAAATGAACCATACTCAGCAGCGTACAAATAATGCGGTACAAAAAAAGAGGTTAACTATAAAGAACTTGACAAGGCCTTACACAAATTTCACTTTCTTTCCTCGCTTTCAGTGCCATTTTTCTCCCGTGGTAAGTATTTGAACTAGTTATTAATTGAAAATGGTATTCCTCATGATCTGGTAAGTGTACGTCCAATTATGATGACGTTTTGCCCATTGATTCTCTCGCAGTTTGCTCTGAGTAGATATACTCTAGTTTTAATCAGTCTACATATCAGTTAAATTTAATACAGAAGTTTTAAATATAAAATGAATTAATTTAAATTCAATGAGAAGAGCAATTGTATACAGCCCCATAAATAGGGTCTCTCCCCATTTATGGAATTGTTTATAAATAGGGTCTACAGGCAATTCATATTCTTAGAACCCAAATCTGATAGATTCTTGAATTGTAAATTTACATATAAACAAATAAAGTTTTAAGTGTATAAAGAAAACTGTCTACGTAAGAACACGCTCGGCTTCGTCAAGAGCCAGTAGCAAGTATAACAAAGTTATTAATTTTTTTGGGTGCCATATTCATAAATTTTTCTTAGGGCCTGCCTTATCTTTACTTGTTTTATCTGCCATAAGAATTTTTATTTTTTGTAAAATCTAAGATATTTATTAATTTGATGTTGTAGAAATAATACTCAAATTCCCGTTAAATTATTTCCTTAATATTCTAAAAATGTAATAAATTTCCAAATAAAAGTTTAGTAAACCACTATACGGAGTACAGTATATAGCGATTTATTCGAAATTTTTGTAGTATTTTCATTAATAAAGTATTTCAGATCTTTTTAAATAATTAAGTAATCGAAAATAGTTTTGAAATATATATATTTAGTTATTTTTGCGCTTTCATTTTGTAAATCTAGTTCTAAAATCACTTTTATTTGATAACATGTCATATAATTTGGCAGCGATCTCAGTGCCAACTGTCACAGGCCAATGAATTCGTTGCTCAATTAATTTCTGGTTAATTTAACACTCAATAGATTCGATAGTGTTGTTACCATGATATGTTCGCATAATGATTATAGTAATAGTGTACAAGGAAAGTATACTGCATTGTACGTTTTCTGAAAGTTGTTGTTAGTCAATTATAGTTAAAATTAATAGCACAAGCATAAAAGTAGCGATTGAATTGGAGAGTAAGCAATCTGTTATGGAAGTATTCCATAGAAACTGATTCATATTTAGACACGTGAAGAAATTCCTGAAAACTTCACGTGGCTTAGTCAGGCGCAAACCCACAATCATCTACCAGAAAGAACAAAGGACATCAAAATTATTCAGACTTTGATGCATTTCTCGTTTAAAAGAAATTAATTATGATGATAAAACTGAAAGAGTAGAAATCAAAATGCAAGTTATTAGTTTTGAAAATGCAATTTCATGCATGAAAATGTAAGCGACAGCAACACTTAGAAGAAGGTTCGAATTTACCACAATCATTTTCTTTAAACATAGTAATTAGTTTCTTAACATGTCTAAATGAGTAATAAAATTTAATTGAAAAAATTAAAAATTATAAAACACACTCTTAAATAACTGATAGTATATATTTTCTTCCTAATAATTATTAGAAAGAAAACATGATGTCCATTATCTGAATCACTACACTTAAAATGAAATTATTGAGCTACCTGGAAAAGTGTATTAACTCCTTCTAAGGAATTAAAATGAGTAAATGATGCTTGACACAACAGTGAAGCTATTGCACAGTTATTAGAGGGAAAGAAGATGCTAAGAAAGCAAACAAGAAGCAGTATAAAGACCGAAAGTTTAGTGATAATGAAAATAATTTTTAAAGTAAACATATTCTATAGACTAGGGTCAGAAGCCATAAAGTAGTCAGTTGAAAAATAATTATGTCGATCTTAAGAATCCGTATCCGTTAAATATAGTTTTAACAAATCATTAAAAAATGTATTTGAGAGAGAAAAAGAACTGAAAAACAAATATAAAGATGATATATATTCTGGATTTCTCACTTAATAACGTTTCTTTCCGGTTAGAAATATGAAATCAAAAATGATAACGATCTAAGATCTGCATCCTTTTTAAATTAAAGACGACAGTACTTTGTGTTAAATTATTCATTTTTCTCAAGATTTTCTGAAGTTCCGACTGCATAACCTTGTTCCTTACAACCTTACAACACCTTTGACAGTTTCAGCTGCAGAAAGATCTTTTTCAAAACATAAATTAATTTAAAAATTAATTTTATTAAAGTGAAGTGAAGAAAGACTGAGCAAAATTTCAATTACTGTATATCAATTGAAAACAATTAATACAATTGAAAGAAGTAGATGAGACGATTGAGTAAATGATTGGTCATGTCGTAACAATTGATCGAAAAAGAGTTTTATCAATAATGACAGAGTACTGTATCGCTTTGATACAGTACATGGAAAAAACAAGAAGGCCAAGGAAGGAATCGCCAAGGGAGTGGTCAACAGGAAATGAAAACGAAGGAGGTAGAATGGAAGAAATTATGCGATAAATACAATTAAGAGTCGATTTAGCATCACCATTCGTTTGCCTCTAAAGTTAGTACTAAATCGAGTGGTGTTAAACTGAAAATCTTCAAACATTATATATATTGTAGCGAGGTATACACACAGGTTTGAGTTTGAAATTACGTGGTTTGACGTCAATGCAAAATCATACATTTGGTAACTGAAGAATTCTCTTTTTCATGTTTATGAGGATGATCCGTTCTCGGCGAAGCCAAGATATGGTGAGAGTTTTTTGCTTAATAAATAATTAGTACTCACAAAGAACATATTTTTCAAGTTTATTTTATCTTTTCAGTAATAGTCAGATGTCTGATCAATCATCTTGAAGCATATCTTTTTTTCCTGATTTTCTATGAGTAATTTGAAACAAGACATCAGTTTTCATTAATTGTATGCTAGTTTGAAGCATTTTACGCATGTCCTAATAGTGAAAACAACTAAGGCTCATTATAATTAGATTCTTTGTGTTACGAATCCATTCAGTCATGTCATAAACCGTATAAAATTTAAAGATTATTTAATATTTGAGTTAAATATACTTATAACTAGCCTATATTCAGAAAATATGTAAATCCAACAATATCGTTAGAGTTGAATGTTATCTATGATTATATCACTAGATAATCGTTTATTTGACACGCTCGGTCCCAAAAGCCTTGCCGAATTAACAGTTTGCTGGACTAGCCGAGGTCACGTAATAATAACTCAACATTATCTCCTGAATCACTACAAACTACTAGATACTTAAATTAAGTATATATTAATGGACTGGTGTTTAAATTTGAAAATATTTAATAAACTTGCCTGTTTTCAGAAGTCTTTCTTAGTAATAATTTAAGTAAAATGCACTAAAATTTCCATAAACAACTGCGTGCTATACGCAATTCCATCCGTAAGATTCTTTCCTGATGAAAATAAAAGTGCAGAAAAGTCAATAGTAAACGTATAATGAAAGGTTAATTAAAGGTAATTAAAATAATTTAAGTGATTTATTCACTGGTATATAAACATATTAATTTAATCGTTTATTATCCGGATTATATTTAATTTCAAAATTTTAAACTTAATAAACTTTAATATTTTTACCTAATTTACCATGTTTGTATTTTTAAGCTTAGAAAATAAAAAAAATTAAATATTTACTTGTTAGATATTTTAAAAAACAAACATGAATTAATATAGGAGGGGCAAAATTCTGGTGTAGGATCCTGGCTAAATAAGTCAAAGGCAAGAATAAAGCTATTAATCTTGCCCCTCATATATTTAGCCAGACCTGCAAAGAGAGATAACGACTCGTAAATAACTAGGCTTTTTAATATGTCACTCATAAAAATCATTGAGCCGATCAAACTCAAACCAGTGTCCCCCTAAGAGCTGGTGTTTTATCGCCTCGAAAGATAGATGTTGAATACGAAAGACTTTTCTTTGAATATTCCTGAATGACTTTCTATAGAAACTGCTCCCTATTTAATTGTTACAGACGTGAAACAAACCAGAAAATTCCATGTTGGCGGGGGACGAACCCCCAACCATCTAGTAGTGTTCAGTGGTTTTATCCACTCGTCCACTGGTGGGTACAAAAGATGCAAAGACGAAACTATTTGAATAAAATTGAATCAATGAAATTAAATTATCTTACTATGGGAATAGCATAATAAATAAATAAACAGAAGTTAGACAATACTAATTTAGTATATGTGACATATATAATATTATAATTTATAGCATTTCTTTTCTATTTTCTATGTAATAAAATGATTTTTTACATAAATGTTGTTATGTAGAAAAGTACACGTAATATTTTAAGTGAAAGTTTCAAGGTTTTCTAAAATTCAGTATTAAAAAATTGACTTAAATTATATATTTTTTTAATTAAAAATATGATTTTAATTAAAAAATAGTTGCTTTTTAAAAAAGTACAGTAGGCGTTTGTAAGAAGATATTGAAGATATTGAAGATATTGAAGACTAGTTGAAGGTCTATTTGAATTATTTTGCTTATAAATTCGTTTAAAAATGGCTTTTAAAAAGATTTTAAAATATATATTTTACATTATTTTAATATATATAATTAAAACAAATTTATTTTTATAATATTTTAAACCTGAACTATAAATTCTATCCCAATTAAGTTAATAAATATAGTTAAATAATTGTTTTTTTTTGGCATGTTAAAATTTTCATAATATAAAAGTTATTTTTTAAATATATGTAATTAATATATTAAATTAATATATTATTTGAGATAAATTTGCATCAATCAATTAAAGGAAAACTTATTTTCAAATTGCACTGTTATATTCTATTATTCATTATAATATTATTAAAATATATTGTTATAGTAGTTAATTAGGATAAACTTTCACTCTTCGCTTCTCTCACATGTTGACACCAGGTTACAGTTTAATTTCACTTTCTAATTGAGTAATTGTATATAGTTGAAGGTGAAAAATCCATTTTAGTAGGCTAACAGAAAGTATTAACCAATTGAATCGATCGAATTCTATCATTTTAAATTCACTTGGAGTAAGAAATACACAAAAACAACAGCATAGATTAGTTTTTATTTTAAAAATTAATAGTACAGCTGTATAACTGAACTAGTTATGCAGTCACCTTAACCTGGAGAAAGAAAAAAAATATAAATATATTTTTTTAAATTATTGTTTCAAAATCATACTCATAACATAGCCGCATAAATCTAGATGAGTTGAATCAAACAATATTAATATCAGATCATTTTAAAAGTATCTTAGAGAAAGATTTTCTCAAGAATTCAGGTGAGAATAACATTCACTTTTTATGTAAAATTATCAATAATAATCTTCAAATTTATCATATAAGCTGCGATAATCCTTGAATAATTTAATATTTAAATACTGGATTACCTTCTATATTACTACTTGTCGGATATTTATAATCCAGTGACCTTCTGTGAATAAACTGTATCGATGCTTTGTTTCGCTTCAGGAATTCCAAGTCACTACAGGCCTGCAAGGTATTATTGTAACAAATATTATAGTCGTGCATAAGAAACTAGAGCTGTAAAAGTTACTATAATAATATATATATATAAACATTACTCCACTTATTATAATATATAAACAAGAAGAATCGAGTAACATAAGTATAGGAAGAAGCTTGGAATAAGGGAAAGTATTCATGTATAAGGCAGGTAAATTAAAGATAGATTAAAATGTTTATGTCCCTGGGAATAAAAATAAAAGAATAATTACATTAAAACTTATATTTACCAAATATGCATTTTAATGAGGCTTATTAAAGTTATAATTTGGCTTACTTTACCTTTTAAATTAAATTTATTTTTGATTAATTTTTAAGGAGAAACCTCGAAATCTGTTAAAATTAAAAAAAAATTTAATATAAATTATTAAATTTATTCTTAGTTTTTTATATATTTTCCAGGATAATTAAAAAAATGTCTCGAATATTTCGTGATTATATGATAAGACAATGAAGAAAGCGACGTTTCGCATTGTTGAGTAAAATAATAAGGAAGAGAGCGCGATTTTCCAATTTTTAAAGCGACCTAGTAAACGAAAATGGCAATTAAATTTTGTTGCAATAATAAATTGCTCTATTCTCTCATGCATAGTTGTAAATTAAAGCCATAAAAAATGAAATTCTACAAAAATTCAACGTAAAATATAGAATCTATAACTTTAAATAATCTTTAAAACATTCAATGTGCAAGTCTATAAACAATTTTAATTAAATAAATATAAAAAATACAGAATTTAATGTATATATTCTGACAGTGATGAGAAATTGACCTCAAGAAAATCATATTGATAATAATATCTTCTGATGTGCAGTTATAAACTACTTAGGCAGTCTGTTTGTCGGTCCAAAAAAAGAATAAAAAAAGAAAAAGAAAAAAACTATATAAAAGCTAGTTTAGGTCGAGCAAAGTGCTTTTTTTTTGTTTTATTAAGCGCAAGAATCGAAAAAATTAAAGTCAAAAATACAATTATGTTATCGAGGAAAGTTAATAATACCCTGCATATATTTGTTTATTAATGGTATAAGGAAGTAATTGCTTTAATAAATTACATTAAGTCAATGGGCAAAAAGTGAAAATCAATTATTACAATTTTTTTTTTACCGTAAACAAAGGAATTAGTCTTTGATTCAATTTTTATTTTTGTTAAAAATAATGCATTAAATGTGATTTATAACTTATAGGATAAGCTTCAAAAAATGTTAACAATTATGTAAAGATATGCAGTCACGACCTGCTGCAGAGACAGTAAGACTGTACCTTTTTGAGAGCTCCATAATTGGGTTGTGAATTCTTGGACGTGATGGAGAAGTGCACAGAGGACAATCTACATTATGAATCCGTCATAAGAAATTACTTTAATATTGTGCCTATCCCAAAATGGATAAAACAACTGAACACTGATAGATTGGTCGTGGGTTCGCGCCTCACAAACGGGCTGCCACGCAGAGTTATCCGGATTTATTCAAATAGGTTTGTGTACTATTTTTGGCGCTATTGTGTCGACCCCATGTTTATTTATGTTTATCGATTCGACATAGATTTTTCATTGAAAGTTGTTATACAGAATTATGTCAAACAGTATGGTTAAAACCCCTTCCTGTCCGCAATCGAACTCAGTTCGATCGGTTTACATAGCGTTACACAGAAAATGGTGTTTTAGACCCTCGGAGAAAAAAAATCGGCGAAAAAAAAATGTTTTTTTGGACTTTCGGATGTATTTTCAGTCCCCAAATTTTTTGAAAAATTTTTTCCCGCGCGAAAAAATTTTATTGCGATTTTAATTAACCCTTAATGACGGGCAATTAACGCTTAATTGTTTTTTTATGGGATTTTTTTATAGAACTTTATTTATCCTTCTAAACTTCTAGCGCACCGATTTTACTTCGGTAAAGTTATTTAAAGCTATTTTCTGATGTAAAAAACAACATCCAATAGTTTTTTAATTTTTTTAATTAATAGATTTTTTTATAATTACGTTTAATTAAGTCGGGGGGGTCGGAAATTTCAATTAAAATCGTAATTAAAAAAAAAAGTTTTGAAATATCCAGCCATCTAGTATTCACCCTACTTTTTACCCTTCTCCTCCCGAGAGTTTCATGAGAATGTCCCGCGAAACACGACACCAGCTGTTCTCAAGGTCATCCAGCTGTGTAAACAATGACTCATCAGTGTCAAGTTTCGCGCTAAGGCGAGAAAAAGGAAATTGTACTTTGAAGTGTTTTCTTCAAAATTAACACATTTCTTTCGTTTTTTTTTAGTTTTGACTATTTTTAATTATAATTTAATTATTAATTATGATTTTTTTTAAAATTCGCGCGGACAAGAAGGGGTTTTAATATTACTAATATTAAGTCAATGTATGTTATGATTTTGCGTAGTAAAACAACATTTTAAAATATATTTTTGATTTAATGCCAGTCACAAGTCATGTTGAAGCAGATTACACTATCAATAAAAAAATTTTTATGAAAGAACTCTACGAACCAAAAATGTTATTAACAATGGTTTTAAATTTTAAAATAGGCCCGGTTAGAGAAATAAACGACAAAATATTGTATATGGGTCATTTTATAAAACACAAGTAATTAAGAAATCATTGCTCAAGATAAGAATGTTACAAGTCAAAAAAGAAGAAGGATAAAGAATCATGCCTTCTTCTTGTGAGCATTCAGAGAACCATTCTTCCATACCCGTCATGGTTTCTGCCAGGCCTACAATGGGAACAATCGGTTAGGACCGGCAGGCCCTTTCATTGTTGGTCTCACACACCTCTTACCGCCCTGTAAAAGGACCTTATTTCAGGCCCATTATGGGATGTCCGGGTCATGAGAAACGGGATCCGACATATCCCGGACAGACCATTCCCGAAAATCCTGTATTTTCTCGACCGCCCGGATTCGATTCCGGGTCCTCCAGAACAGTAGACCTTAACCGTGCAGCCACCCGACTGTCGAGAATTACGGCTGTTAATTTTCATAATGGAGATTAGAATAGCAATCGGAATGAAAATTCCACTTACACGAAGATGATGATTACATATTAGCTTGAATATATACACAGCCTTCAAAAGCAACTGATATTTTAGAACGTTTATAATAGTGCATCAGTTATGCATTTCATAATGGTTGAATCATTGGTTGCTTCTATGAATATAGTATGGAGCAAATATATATTTTTAGTTGCTGCTTTTGCACTTTCAATGGCACTATCAAGCATACCAACTATTACATTAACAGTGTTATACTATGGTTTCATCACCAGATAACCACAGATTTTATCCTTCAGTATTTGTTCTAATTGTATTAATAGTTTCGTCGTATCTTCAAAAGAATTACGTCGTTACCGTGAAATTGTTTTGAAGAATAGACTTGTCTGGTACTTTATCATTTGCATGTTTCTTATGGAAATTCTTACGTACATCATTGATGAGCTTGTGAATTGAATTGTCAGCGGCAGTCAACGCTTTGCATAAGTCATACCAAAATTGTAACTTATCCTGATGATCAGATTTTCTTAAATGTTTGAGAAGACACCGTTTTTGTCTACCAGTGGACCGTACAACGGCAGGATTATGCAATCTTGTGTTTATATGTTGAAGCACTTGTGTCCTTCTTTCACATGCAACAGCTTTGCCGCATGGCTGGCAGAGAAGAACAGAACCATCTTAGAACATATTTCCTCCGAACTCTTCAATACACATTCTGCATTTAAAACTATACGATGATTTTCCTCTAAGCATATTTGGATTTTGAAAACTGTCGTCAATTGAATCAATGATACTTTACGAAGCCAATTCAATTACAACAGCTCAGTTCAAATTTGAAGGAAATTCTAAAAACGTGTTTGAAAAGATCTTAAGAGAATGCAAAGAGAAGTAGTTACAATCCATAAAATTATCGAAAGCAAGAAAATATGCATTAATAGGCAGAATATTGAAAAAACAGTTGGTGGCAGCCTCCGGGATCGAATCCGGTCGGATCCGGCCATGTATGTAGGCCCCTGTCCCTCACCACCCGGTAGCCTCATTGTGGGCTTGGTCGAACCCATAATGGGCTTGTTTAGAGGCCCTCTTTTGTGCTCACAGGACGGAAAGAGTTTAAAAAAAGCTCTGATTCCTAGAAGCAAAAGTATAATTCAAGAAAATAAAAACAAATTTTTGCCTTTACATCACCTTGGAAAATTTTATATTACAATCTACATTTCGGGAAGTGAGAGTCCTCTGGACCAAAATCTTTTTTTAACTTAATTTTCAAGGTATTCTCTGTTAAAAAATGAAAAAGTGAATATTTAAAACTCTTTCTTATACAATTATTCAGTTTATAATCTTAGCCTACTAGTGGGCGAGTGGATAAAGCCATTGAATACTGGATTCACACCTGACCAACTGGCTGGCAACGTGGAGTTTCTGGAATTTCTTCACGTGTCTAACACCTAAATAGAGACCAATTTGTTACAGAACGTCCTCCTAGGAAGTTCCTAACTTGGCGGATCGCCCACGCGTTGCGTTATTTCATCAGGCCAATCCAATTATAATCTCGATTAGACCTATATAAAATTAATGATTTTCTAACGTACGTGATATTTGTCACGTATCCACAAAAGACAATTTCTGGAATTGTATGGAATTGTATGTAATTTAACGCTTCCATATTTTTATATGTCATTTATGATGTTGCGAAATATATTTTATGAAATATTTTCACCTTATATAGGAATTTCTTTTTAAGTATTCTCAAATTTAACAAAATAAGATTGTATTCTATATTTCATTAATTAATTAGTTAGCATTCAACAGAAAATTATTAGAATAAATAAAAATTTTGCATCACGCTGAACTAAATAACTATAGTAAGCCCTATTCATCTGACAAACTGATGTGGATTTATTATGATTAAAGGGTCAAAAATCAAATTCTTAGATTTTTTGTAGGTCAAGTATCTACATATTCAAGGTATAAAATACTGGAAGAATATTAATCTGAAAATCTTTATTAATTTATTAATTAATAAAGATTTAATTCATTAATAAAATTTATTAATCCAGCTTTCGTTATTGAAGATTTTTAATTAATTTTGATTAACCTAAGGGCGATTTTTATCGGGTCACCTAGTAGACTAGGCATTTTTTCCTTTACATACTTTCGTATTTATTAATTTTAAATGACTTGCTTTATAGAAGGGTTTTGTGGCAATTGTTCCCCCGTAGAGCAAGCCTCATAAATTACTAGAAAAGTACAGAGGTATGTTTTAGGGAAATAAAATTATTTATATAATTCTGAAAATAGAATTATGGAATTAAACTTTCTTATCTCACAAAACATCACTCATCGTTTTGGTTTTATACGATACGGCAAAGCAAAACCTGGACAAGAGGATTCCTCCTGGAAGGACTTTCAATGGGCATTTCCTATTGAAAGTCCCACTTAGCTGCAATGGATATTTTTCGTTGCATCTAAGTTTGGGCCAAAAAACCCCTACTTAGGTGTTAGACAGATAAAGAAAACTTGAAAAACTTTACGTGGCCAGCTCGTTGCTCAGGGATGAACCCTCGACTAACTACCAGTGTCCAGTGGTTTTATCCACTCGCCCATTAGTTGGGTCTCTAAATGAGTATTACATAAATAAATATTCCACCTTCCGGCAAGTTAAATATATTAAAATATTTTTCAATATTAGCGTTGATTTAATAAATTAATTATACAGTTACGTAATTAATTTGTGTCATAAATTGCGTGAAAACATTTATAACGATTAATAATTTTATTTATTATCATTTAAATAGTTATCTTATAGTTTAAGCAATTATTGCTCGTATAAAGTATATTATTTTTATAAATGCATTTAGTAATGAGATAATTTTATAAGTTTTTGACCTGAATATAATGGTAAACTATTAGTGATGAGTGTTTACATCATTCAAATAGAAGTTGCAAAAATTTTCTTTAAACGTAATATTACTTCGACTTAACGTAATAATATTATTACCTCGACTTAGCGCCACAATTTTTTACCTCTAGAATTGGCACTACGATCAGTGTGGCGTTAAATTGAAATGTTTCAAACAATAACAATTATGTGTAGTAATGAGGTGCATTTACAAATTTGAATTTCAAAGTTTAAATGTCACGTAACTTGATGATAACAATGCGTAATCGTATTGTTATCATCACAGATAATAAAAAGTTATCGGTGCAATATATACGAGTAAAATCCATTTACAAATATTTAATGGCGCTTTACGAGAATGACGCTATATCAGGGTTTACTAATTATTACATTAATTATTGGCTGTTCAACACGCAACTTTGGGAGATTCGAAATCGAATCCAAGAACTCGAAAATCCCAGCAATTTTTGTGGGGGTCTGTCGGGATCTGAACTCCTAAGTTGTTCCACGTAGCCCTGGCGAATCGATGATAAGTTTGAAAAAGGCCCTTATTGCGGAAGGAATTTAAAAAGAATTCAAATGAGTAAGAATTAATATTAATTATTGATAAATTTATTATTAAATGTCCTTCAAGCATCCACATGTTAAGAGATTGATAAAAACTACATTCTTGCCTGTGAATGTCTGCAGAAATAAGCAAGTTTTAATCAATATGTAATATCACATTTATAAATATATTATACTGTCTTTATTACTTTTTAATACACGACGTGAATACAAATTGAGCAACTAAAATTACAGAAAATACCTCAAAAATGCATATATATAAGCATTTTAAAAATCTTTAATAGTAAAATATGGAAGTTTATAGATGTCTGAAGCATAATATAAACTTATATATGTAGGCGTATATAAAAAGGTAGACACTTTTCTAGTTACATTTGGATTTGTAAATAATTAATAAGGGATATTTCATATAAGAACACTTCAAATTAATAAATTACTTTACTGTGTATTATTAAATGATTCATTCAGTAAATTGAATAAAGAAGAATCCTCAATCCTTCTCGATGTCGCAAACTTCTCTTAGAATATAAACATTAGAGGTCAGTAGGACTGTCCGACCGTAATCTTCTGCAAGAATTTTATAATATAAAATAGAATCTTCATTCAATGATGAATTTATTAGCTTTATCATAATCAAAAATAAATGAAATAAATGTAATTTTAAATTCATTTGTTACGTACTGTAGACATTCACTGCCTTCTTTTTCTGTAAATATATCATTATCATAAGAAAAAAATGTGTTTGAAGATGGGACGACCTGCGTAAATGGGTCAGATTCGTATACGTGACACACATTTTCTAAGTTAGGTAATGTAAGCCTGTTTTGATAAATCAAGAGACAAATGTTTAAAATTATTCAAAAATTACATTTTAAGTTAATTTTCCTTTAAGGTTATAGCTAAAGTGGATTATTATAATTATATAAAACACATTAAATTAGAGTATTTAATAGCATTTATATATATCTATCTATACCAATGATTTAAGCATTTTTTTAAATGCCTTCTATATATATAAACATATTAAACACTATATGCAAGGTTGTTTATTATAAAGAAAAAATTATATTAAAAAAACGGAAATTTATATCATTTTCCTTAACATTTTCCTTTATAATTTAAATTGTTTGCATGTTTGACTAAGAAGGCCTCTATAGTCATTATAAGACAAGGCGATTTCAAAATGACGTTTACTTGCATTAATATAAATTAAATACTTTCTAACAGAGGTCATAAAGAGTCACATAATGGAGGAATGCATCTAAGCAATAAATTAAATTTCGAAAAGTATTTAAATATTAAATTAAAAAAGAAGAAAAAAAAAACTAAGTTATCCTTCGGTGCGGATAACTCGTTTAATTACGAGCTTATGTTTTACTTTCATTTCAGGGATAACAACTTGAGTAAAGGACGTTTAAAAAGGTGGTCCTGTAGGTCTGTCAGTTTATAATCATACGTCGGCAGAGACTGCAAGAATGTTTATCCTTCTAAAGCTCACTGAATTATTTTCTTTATGTTTGATCTACTTACTTTCAATAGAAGCAACTATTTACGACTTGGACAAAACATGGGATTACGTGATAAGTAAGTTTACTTTCAGCAATAATTTTATAGACTTGTTTTAAAAATTTTATGCTTCTAGTCTGGTAGAATATAGCAAATTTTTATTCGATTATTTAATTACTTAAAAAAAAAAAACTAATTAAAATGTTTCGTATAACTACAGTCAAACTTGTAAACAACGGACATCTTTTATGTTCCTGTCAGTGGCCGTTCTTTACAGGTTTGGCTGAAGTTATACGAAAGATTTTAATTAAAAATATATTTAAATTAATTAAAAGAATTAGCTTCCTGTTATAAACAATAAATTCAGAAATATATATAATTTTGAAAAAAATGGCTACTCTTTAGAAGTAGTCATCATCGTTATTGGCGGTTCGACTGTATTTGCATTAGTTTAAACGCTTAATGCAGTATTGTCTAAATATTGCATTACAATATAAAACCTATAATCTCCAATTTACGATGTATTATCGATTTTATTCTTATGTCGTATATTTATTTTCAAGACGTTTTTTTATATTATATTATAAAGCCTTGAATAAATGTATAGCATAATAGTAAATTAATATTAGCATAGGTGAAAATCTAATTAGAGAAAACCTTCAATTTTTAAATAAATTTATTATTTTAGTAATTACAGTGTATAATATTCAAATATAATTAATTTATACATTAATAATTACTGTATAATATGTACTGTGCGATGAGAATGCGTCATATACACAATTATTATGTTTCTTAATGTAAAATTACTTTATTTATTATTTTTTAAAACTTATTTCGTCCTGTGGTCACTAATAGAGGCCCATATAGCAAGTCTATTATTGGGACCAGGCCCACAAATCTCCTCGAGAGGTGTGCTGCTACCTTATCAGCTGGCCTATTCGGTCATCTATTATTTACTATTTATTATAAACTAAAATACAAATTACTCATTATTTATATTTAAACTTAAAAATTTTGTATACGATATTACAGTTGGAGGAGGTACAGCTGGAGCAGTTTTAGCTAACAGGCTTTCAGAAAATTCGTCATTATCCGTTCTTTTATTAGAATATGGAGAATTTCCTAATCATCTATCCGATGTACCTTTGTATGCCGGACAATTACAGACTAACGAACACGATTGGGGATACAAGACAGAGCCACAGAAATTTGCCTGCTTTGGTCATATTGAACAGGTAAAAAAAAAATTAAAATGCCTATAATTGTAGGTATTTATATTGGTATTGGTAAGTAGTCATACCTAAAATCTAAATAGCAAAAATGCTTACAATTGATTAATATATTTAACATTTACTTCAGAATAAAGCACAAACGTTTACAGAAATATCGTTCGGCGTTTTTTCAGCGGAACGTTTTGGTTTTCTTTATTGTAAATTAAAAATTAAGTGAAGAACTCATAATTTTATAATTGTCTAAATATGCACATTCCTTCTTCTCAGAGGAGTAGGTGGCCTAGGGGTAAAGTTTTAGGAGGCAGCAGCGTGCTAAATTATATGCTTTATGTTAGAGGAAATAGGAGAGATTATGATCAGTGGGCCGAGATAGGAGCTCCTGGATGGAGTTGGAAAGATGTTTTTCCATATTTTCTGAAATCTGAAGATAATGATAATCTACGAGATTTATCAGAAGGTAACAACCGTTTTTTTAGATCCAAGTGCATTCAATTAAGCTAATACATTATGTTTTTTGAAGGTTATCATAAGAAAGGAGGTGAGCTTACGGTTTCGATTCCTCCTTTCAAAACTCCTGCAGCATCAGCATTCGTTGCTGCAGGAATACATCTAGGATATCAGCGAAGAGATTTAAATGGACCTAATCAAACAGGTAGGTGTTAAACATAATTAAGAACTTGTAACTGAGCATTATGTGTGATGCTTTGACATTTTTCAGGGTTTTCTTTGCCTCAAGGCACCATTCGACACGGATCGAGATGCAGCACGGAGAAAGCTTTCCTCAGTCCTATATTAGGAAGAAGAAACTTGGAAATCATCACTTCAGCTTTTGTTAAAAAAGTAATTAAATATAACTTTATGTGTAATTCAATCTTGCAATTACGAAGGACAAAATCATTAGCCTAAAAACTTATTTACTTTCACAACCGCATAATTTAAAAGAAGGTAAGAAAGGTATACTTACGTGTCAATGTACGGTAACTATCTTACCTTCCTTTAAATTATGAATGCAATAGATATTGTTGTACGACGATGCGATCACTAAATAGCATATTACCAGTCTAATAGTTTGATTATTACTGCATGTTAGAATATATTTTTGTATAAATTCATTGGATTGGATTTCAATGGAAACTGGCCCGTATTTAGGTGTTAGACACGTGAAAAAACCTTGGAAAACACGTGCCCAGCCTATTGGTCAATCGCAAATAATGACTCAATAGCGGCCGAATGGATAAGACTGTTTAACATTGGAAGTTTATCCCGGTTTCGAGCCTCACCAGCTGCCAATGTGGAGTTTTCCAGGTTTTCTTTACATGTCTGACATTTAAATAGAAGGCAGTTTCTTTTCTCCATGCAAACTACAGTGTTAGTGGCTTTATTCATTCCGCCACTGGTGGGTTACAAATTTATTATCTTGAGGGGGAAAAATAAATACTCGAATAATTTAAATTATCTGAGAATAGAAAATTAACATTTAAACTGCTTCAATTTTAAATAACTTTTATGAAACTTCTTAAAAGAATAAGATTAATGTTTTCATATGTAAATATAAATTACCAAGCCTTAATTGCTGACTGTATAAATTATCAGTCTTTATTTTTAGTTTTAACAAACCTTTTTCACAAAATCGTCTCTACCATTAAGTTATAAGCTCTTGGTATAAATATAACTTGTCATAATATATGTTATTACTTAAATTATGTTACAATATACAAATTTATTATTAAAATATTATATAATTTGTAATTTAAATAACATAATTTTCTCAATTGTATTACAAAGTTTTTGAAAGAATTCTTCACATAACCCATTACATGATGTGAGCATTTAAAACCACATTATTATAAAATAATTCACTTCATTATATAAGTACAGGTAAGTAATTAAGTTTAATCAACATCCGTTTGCCATTTCTTATTCTCTCATATAAATTTATAATATAATTTATATTATTACATCATAAATATAACTAATTTGAAGTCAGTTAAATCATAATTTATTAGACATTTGCATTTAAAGGTAATAAAAAATTAATTTACTTGAAATTAGTTAGTCGTAAACTGATCATTTTATTTCATTAATTAATAAATAACATTCAAATTGTAAACCTGAAACTAAAAGTTATATAAAAATATATTTATGAACAAAACTAATAATTTAATTATTATATAGCCTTCACATCCCTGACGCCAATAATCCCCTAACAACCATTAGCTGAAGTAATTAGTGTCTATGGATATTTTATATCACCAGAACATATAGTATTTTATTGAAAGGACGTATCGAGTTTCATCCAAGGACAAACATATTTTATTATATCTCACTCATGTTAATCACCGAACAGTGACATAAACTACTTAACATTAGTAGTTGCCATCGAGTTCGCCCCTCACAGCAGTTAATTGCGGCTTCACACCTCACCAACAGCTGGCCACGTGGAGTATCCTCACGTGTCTGACACTTAAATAGGGAGCACTTTTCCTTCCCCATAGAAAATTTTTATAAGAGGAATGCATCTTGAAAGATCACTCGCATGTCATGCTGTCGTATCCTATCAAACTTTAATTATATTATTGTTAATTGCCTACTTTGACTTAGGCTTTTACAATTTAATTATATTATTTAGGTAAAAGTGTGATTTATACACTAAAATTTGAGCTTTAAATATTATTTTTTAAATAAAAAAAAGCATTCATTTACAATATAAACAATATTACAACGTATTATAATACGAAATGGATGTGAAAAGTTTCCGGGTTAAAATAGGTTTAATGTTTTATACAAGTTTTAATTCTTTTACTAAATTGACTTTTGACCACGAAACTTGTCAGACGAAACATATTATGACTTTATAGTGGTTAAAATGAAATGAAATTGAGCAATGAATGGGACATGAACTTATTCGTTTTGTTTTCATAAACTGTAAATTACTTTTAAATTGCTTTTAAAATCGTTTACAATAGATTATAAGAACAATAAATTTATATTTTTTAGAAATTATACATTACAATGGTCAATAAACAGTCTATATTTTATTTTTATTTGCCAATTGTTAACAAATATAATTTTACTAGAGCATAACTAAATTAATATAACAAAGCTTGAAGAATTTGTTACATATTAAAATTTTATTAAATTAAAGTGTAAAATAAATAATAAGTGAAAAAATTACGTTAAAATACAATAATTAATATTTAAAATACGTCTATTTATTAATTAAATTAATAAAAAAATTAAAGGAAATAACGAAATAAAATATCTCATTTTTTTCTATTTTTTTGATAATTTTTATTTTTTTCTTTCTCAGAATTATTATAAAATTCAAGCGTAAAGTATGTAAAATAAACGTATAAAATTTAATTAATCTGTAGAATATTTTTTACTAAATTTACAATAATATATATATATGCATTAAGTATAGGGTCATTCAGAAGTCCCTTGACATTTTTTAAATTTATTTATTTAGAAAACAATAAAAAGTATCAGCATTGCAAATCGAGATTGAAAAAGAAAATTTGGAAGGTTCATTTACATGGCACAAGGATCATAAACACTCGATTTTGGTGTCCTGTATGACCCGACACACATTCAAGCGATAATCACGTTCCTGCTTTACCTTTTTCAGATTGTGTGTTATAGATTCAAGGAGCTGCTGCCAAGACATGTCAAGGATTTTGCATATATTCCTCCATTGGTAAGCGATTTTTCCACGTTGAGGTAATTAATCAGTGATATTCAATACCGTACGGATGTATGTCGGGTCACACAAAGTGCATTGAACCTTGTCCTTATACTGTATTGATGAAACTTTCAGAGGTTTTCTTTCGATTCTGATTTGCAATGACTTGCTACCTTACATTGTTTTTCAGAGAAAGGTAACAACATTGTCAAGTGACTTTTCAATAACCTTATACAGTTGGATTTTCCTTCAGGAAATCGTTCTATTAATACAGAACGATTTCTTAAAGGAAAACCCATAAAATTTCTTATACGCATTAAATATTTTTGTAGATCATGTTTGATGTCTTCAGACATGCACGTGGAGTGATTTTTGATCATAAAAATAAAACAAGATTAGCATGGGCGAAGAAAGAAATAATTCTTTCAGCTGGCACCATTAATTCTCCTCAGATTCTGATGTTGTCTGGTATCGGACCCAAAGAGGAATTGGATAAATTTAATGTATGTTATTTTATAAAATTAGAGCGTAAAAACTTAACTCATTTTTATAAATGTTCAAAATTAGCCGTTTGCTTTATTTTCTACATCGTTATCTTCCTACAGATTCCAATCGTCATGGATCTACCGGTAGGAAAAAATCTTCAGGACCACGTAGCTACTGGTGGAGTAAACTTTGTTCTTAATCAACCGGTATCACTAATGCCTGAGAGATTAACCAACGACGACGTTATACAATTTTTGCATCACGGAAGTGGTTTGTTAGCTTTTAGTAGTTTGGGTTCAATAGCATAGTTTAGTGGTGTTAGTGGTTTGATATCCTGTAAGGGAAATTATAGAGTTTTATTTTCAACTGTTGTAGGTCCTTTAACAATATTGGGAGGAGTAGAAGGTATGGCCTTTGTTAATACACCCCTCGTTGAACCTTCATTAGACTGGCCAGATATCCAGATACACTTTGTTTCATATACCCCAGCAACAGACAGAGGTTCTCAGCTAAGGAAACTAGTTGGACTCTCTGCCCAAGTAGGATGAAATTTATTTATAAAAGTTAACGTAATATTATATAGTCGTAGATAAGATTGTAATCGTTAGATTTTTACAGACATGGCGTACAGTATACGAACCCTACGCGAGAAATGATACTGTAGCTATGCTTCCAATAGTACTAAGGCCAAAGTCTAGAGGCGAAATACGGTTAAAATCTGCAGATCCTTATGACTCAGTCACAATTGATCCAAAATACTTCTCTTCTCCTGACGATTTAAAGGTGTTAGTTGAAGGTAAATTCAATTTTCAAAGTACATATCTCAATTATTCTTATTTCAATTTATTAACATCAGCATTCTTACATATAATCAGGGATGAAGATCTGTTATAAATTAGCGAGAACGGCACCTTTTAGACTTCTTGGTGCCAAACCATTCGAAACAATTTTCCCAGGATGCGAAAAATATGAAAAATTCTCCGACGATTTCCTAAAGTGTATAGCCCAGAGTTATACTTTCACCTTCTATCATCCAGTAGGAACTTGTAAAATGGGTGATCCGAATGACACTTCAACTGTAGTAGATCCAGAACTCAGGCAAATTTTCAGTTTTTAAATTGCTAAAATGGCTTTTATTTTTTAATTTTAGACAGATTATAAAGAAAATTATATTGTTTTTTTATTATTAAATATCGAAAAATTCAGTAAGGATTTTAACAAAATTTCTATTTTTGATTTTTAGGGTAAAGGGAGTGAAAGGATTGAGAGTTGTCGATGCATCCATCATGCCCACAATTGTTTCTGGTAATACTAATGCTCCAGTAATCATGATTGCCGAGAAAGCTGCTGATATGATCCTAAATAGAAGGAGTGTTTGATGAATATTTCAACAAAGAGAAATCATCTCACTGATTTTTATTTTACAACTTGTGATATTTCACAATTTTTGATAAAAATTGTTTCATTATTTAATATTTAACATTTCACCAAAGTTCTTTGTTATTATTTCTTTTTTAACTCGTCATTTTATGAATATGTGTGAAGATGGAAAAATATTAAAGATCAGTAAGAGAAAAGTATTGAAGATTGAAAAATATTGAGAATCAATATGTGGAAAGTACCAAAGATTAAAAAATATTGAAGATCAGTACAAAAGAAATGTTGGATCAGAAAATATTGAGGATCAATACAAGGAAAACGTATTGAAGAGCGAAAAATATTAAAAATCAATACCAGGAAAGTACCAAAGATTGAAAAATATTGAGGATCGAAATGAGACTCAATGTTCCAGTTATGTTAAGTGCACATGCAAATAGGAAAAAGACTATTTGGAGAAGGTTAAAATATTCTGCATAAATTGTTAAAATCTTTGAACTATTTTCGCTGTTTAATAAACTACAATCCGAATCAATAAATTTTGATCAAGATTATCTGTTTATTTATATATTTTATATTTTTATTGCTGATATCATACAAAATCCAGCAACGAGTTAGCTAACTTTCCCGCAAAAAATTTGAATATTGTGGTGGCGCCATCTGTTATGATATTTTATTAAAATTTATTTTATATTATTAATTCTTATATAATGGCAAAAAGCTTAATTTTGAGGGTAGAGATGAGTTTTATAAAAAGAAAACTGTAAATGCTAATAACGAGTAAAACTTTTATTAAGTTCGACTTCATTCGAGATATAACACGCGACCCCCTCTATTTCCCCACCCCCTCGACCTTTAACAACCAAAATTTAATAGCTTCAATCGCCCTAATATACAAACCTTCCTGCCAAATTTCAGAAATTTTCTACCAAAAGCGCAAGAGTTATTAAGCTTCAAAGTAGGTATACAAAATCGTTTCCCCCACATATATACACACATTAATATCCATAATACAAGGAGAAAAAAAAACCTGAATTTTTTGTATTTCTCGATGTTTCAAGGTCCCTTAAGTCCAAAAATATAAAAATCTTGGGGTCACTTTTTGACGGTTTGCCATATATTCCCTCTTTTATATATATATATATATATATAGCTGCCGGAAAAGTAATTAAACGGGCCACATTAATAAGCCTTATTTATTATCATTATAAAATATTTTCTGTTATAACGCATGATTTTACGTGATTTCACAACACCGTGTTAATACGAGATAGGTAAACAGGGGAATTATGAAATCATCAAAATGCAAAATCGTGTCAGTCACACCGAGTAACACCAAAGTGAATGCAAAAAAATACATAAAGCAGGACGTAAGTGACCTGCTGAGGAATACTGAAAACCAGGAACGGATCAAACTTTTCTTAGGGCCTTGTACTTGAGAATTCTTCGAGGCCTTTTTTTATAAACTTTTTAAATAATAACTTTTTTAAAAATGTAGTTTTATCTCTTGTAACTTATCTCTAAAATACTGTAAGCAGTTTTAGTCAAAGGAGGTCATACTGACTGACCTCCCCTTATTTTTAATTAATTGAAAATGTCCATCATAAAATAGATTGAAAATCAAATGTGTTTTACAAGTTGCATATTTTAAAATCTCAAATCTTTCTATGAACATATGTTATGTGCTGGACACTTACCAATTTACAATTATTTTTTTAACTTTCATAAATTTCTAAATTGGTATTGTTAAGTTCTAAGTTCTATCTCTTATTTAGCAATTACACCTCTAAGTTCTATCGTTTATTTAGGAATTACATACTTTGTGCCCTAAAATTTGGAAACTTTGGGCTTAAGCCCTATTAACTCTTACCTAGATCCACCACTGCCGAAAATGACTACACCTCTCTTATCCTAGTTTATTCAGTATGTTCTCTATTAGGTTATATGAGGTTATTCTTCCGAATTTGTGTATTTTTCTCCATATAAATATTTAATACAGCATTTCAAACATGAATAAGCTTCCTGCTTATAAATATGCAAGCAGTGAATGTTTGAGAGTTTAGTATCTTAGTTTTTGCACTGCCCCAATTCCATTAGTGCACGTGACATCACAAGTCACATGCCAGAGGAAAATATTCAAGCATTGATAGGAGTTAACAATCCCAGAAGAGGGATATCATTCGATTTCTTGAACAGAAGCTTTTTAGCTCTTAGTGCGGCCCTGACTCTCTTATTGTAATATACAAATACTAAAATTGCATCATTATCCATTTAAACACTTTAAAAAAATCATGCGATAAAGTTAAAAATTGCCATATCATTCTCAAGAAAAAGGGAATATCTTTGCTCTATAAATTACACTATTGTCTACTTTAATATATTGTTTACGGAGAAGATTGCAAAACACAAGAATTATTCAACAGTTTTAATTATAAGTTAATAAATTAAATTTACAATAAATAATGCATAATGTTGAAATATCGAATAAGAAAAGCATTGGCGGTTGGTAGACAAGAGTTAAATTTCTCAGGTGAAGAAATTAAATTATTATTTTAAAAACAATAGAAATGTAACACGTAATTAGAAATTTATCAAATATTTCTATTGTAATATATACTTTTGAGCCAGGTGCTGAAGGACAGGGCCCTCACCATCCGCCCAAAAGCGTATTATAACACAACTGGGCCTGTCTGAACCCATAATGGGCTGCTAAAAAGGCTTTCTTACTACACAGCGGAAGAGTTAAAAAATAAAAAATAAACGAAAAAAATAGTTCTAAAAGATCTTAACCATCGCTACCTATATTTAGGTTTGTAAGTAACTGATATTTCTAATAGTAAACTTCACTTTTTGTTCATTCATTAGTTTTTTTTTGTTTTTTTGTTATTAAGTTGTTCTATGAATTATTTCTATTTTAAAACTCATATTCCGAGGACTATATGTATAATTCATACATTCAGACTGTTTAAAATTAATTGTATTCATGTATATAGGTGAAATTTGACTTCGATCCGCAGAATAGGTAGGCTGAGACTCGCATTTTTCCTTTGTGTACATAGACAACATGGAGGACAAATGACGGTGAAAGGAACCTTTCTGAGCTAGAATTTTATTGTCTTGCTGTTTGGATAATTGTCAAAATATTAAGAATTATCATAGATAAACAGGTATTTATTTATTCACTATAATAATTCAGATATAAAATAAATCTTTTAGTATCGAAGTTCGGATTCCGAACTTTGGAATCTAAATACTGTATGTGTATATTATTATATACCTGTATGTAAAAATATTATATAAATTAAGAATAAAACAGAATTTAATTTTAAACATCAAATTAAGCATATTAAATTTCGTAGATTAATATGTATTTATATACCCTTTTTTCATCGATTATTTAAAAAGTTTTCAAATGTAAAGAGCGACCTCTCACCATCCTTTATCCGCCATGTCACTTCATAACACGTCGTTTAAGAATACCATTGTGACATGTACAGTACAGTTACAAAATTATGTTATTTTAAACTTGAAATAACCTTGGATATGACTAATTGTTATTACAAAATGAGATTACATTGATTGAAGGTTTCCAGCTATTTAATGTGAATTGTCGTAGCGGATTGATATGCTTATGAAATCTTGTATTCAGGAAATGGAGTACGTAAAGTTTCAAAGAAGCATAGGCATACAATTATCATCACAACACTTACGACACATACAACTATTACTCGTAATAAACTGGACACTTCAATAATGTATTCCAATCTCTCTTTTTTTCTGTCTAGAGTCTAAAAAGTGATTTGCGATTACTTAGACTTATGAATATTATTAACATTCAAGCGTTAGCCTATCGCACTGGGGAATCCAGGATCGAGTCCAGGCGAACAGCTTAGCTATTTTACATGAACGGTCTACCGCAGTTATGATGGCTCTGTCTCTCACCACACGGATTCTCCATTGTGGGCCTGGCCTAATCCATTATGGGTGTGATTAAAAAGCCCTCTTAGTGCCTATAGGGCAAAAAATAAATAAATAAATAAATAAAACCTCCGCAACACCCAAGATAAGTTCTAAAAATTCTAAGAACTACTGTATTACATTGAGTTTTGCAACTAACTGCAATCGATTTTAGAATAATTTAAGTAATTAATTTTTCCTGTTAAGTAGCAATATCTCTTATGTAATATAAATAAAAATATGATAAATTAACAGTGATGCAAGCACATTGTTCAAGTTTTTATAAGTTTCTTTTTATCATTATTAACATACACTGTCTGCTGTTCAGATAACTTGCAACTTGGTTTTTCACCCACTTCCCAATTAAGTGCTATTAAAGAAGAATCTAGATATTTCAGCGTTCTATATATAACTATAGTGTTTGATATAAAAGGTAGGAAATATAAAAATATAAAACAAATTTTAAGGAAATGCTTTTTATTTACTTAAATGAATTAAAAAGTAAAAAATAAATTTTTTCCCAGCTTTCACAGTATTGCTGGTATTATGCTACCAAAGATAAAAGCATGTGCGTTCATATTTTTAGTTACACTTTTCATCAATTTTTATGGCTTTCCATGAGCGCCACTTATTCAGTTTTGGTTTCATAATACCAATAATACTGTGAAAACTGAAAATATTTATTTTTTACTTTTTGTGTATTTAAGTGAATAAAAAGCGTTTCTTTATTTTTATTTTTCCATGTGAGGATTTTTTAAAACTCTCTCCGCCTTGTGAGCACTAAGAAGGCTTCTTTTAGCAAGCTCACTATGGGTTCGGCCAGGCCCACGGACGGGGACTGACATATCCGGTCGGACCACCCCCCGAATAATTCCTGGGGATTTTTGAACCTCTCTTGATTCGATCCTGAGTTTCCCAGAGCGTTAGGCTGACACCTGGACCGCTCTTCTACCCCCCTTGAATATTGTCTCGTGCACCTTAACTGTCGAAGCTTTTCTAGATTCGGCCTACCCATTGCTCTTAAGAATGCACCTTGTGGTTCTCTTGGTTATATCTTCTATACTGCATATTACTTACTGACATAACAATGTTATATTACTTGCGTAATTGCTTCGCGGGAGGGCCTTCCTAAACTCAGCATTCACACTGAGTTTAATTTACGAGTTAGTAATAGATGCAACGTACTTATCATGTAGACGAACCCACCGACTAGCTCACAGCAGTAATGTTAACAAAGGCATTAACGGATACTCATTGAAAGATAACACGTGATCAGACGTAGCCTAAAGTTTTTACTTTCACATAATCAATGCGCCATTATTAATTAAAATGAGATATTTAAATTATTAACATATTCGATTCTCACGTTTCTTATTAAAACAATAAGATTTCTCATTTTCGTTCATGCCCTAATCACGTGCTTAGTGGATAATCCGATATTGTCTCAACGGGTTTAACACAAATATTATTATTACTATAAAGGAATAATACGCATTTCTTTATATATATTTTTAACTATTTACATTATAAATTTAATCAAATATAATGAAAGATTGTTTACTCGATGACGTCAGTGATTGCGTATTTGTTAGAAACAAACAGTGACAGTAACCACCTGTTGGAGGTGAAATATACAAGTTTTGGTAAGAGCATGTTGCACGTGTTTAATGTTTATTTTAGATTTATTGCGAAAGTCGTGATGTTTTTAATTATCGAGTTTATGCATTAAATTAATACTTTTGATATAATCGTGACTTTATTTTAACTCTTAAGGTCAACCAAATGCATTGGAAGGGAGACGTTTCTTTTTGAGATTTACTCAAAAGTAAGTAACTAAATTCTCTGTCATTTCTAAATTTTAAGTTATTTAGTGTTGAAGAGCGTAAGCTAATAAATGCTGTGTATATGGCCCTAAACATATAAAATAAATGGCCAAAGTTGACTTTACTAAAGTTTCATTAACATTTTAAATGCTTAAAACTTTGTTAGATGATTTTATATATAAATTGTATGGCTGAGTATATTTTTAAATACTACACTTAGCTGCAATTAGTTTACTTTTATTTATATTTAATTTGCTATAAGTTTTTGTTGCTTGATTAACTTTACATTGTATGTTAATTAACTTTTAATAAAATTTAGTTCATATTTATACAAGACCAAGCATTTGCTGTTAAGCATAAAATTTATTTATTTTCCAAATTTTCTATGATTATTAGAAACAATTACTTCAACACAGGTGTTTGAAAAAGATATTTTCAAAATTTTTATATTAGAATTATGTAGTTACAGTTTTGAATAAGTCGTTACTATCTCAAAATTCTAGAACTGTTCAATCATTCAAATTTAGTTTAATATTTTTATTATTCTATCAAAATATTTTGGTTTTAAAAAGTTAATATGAAAGAATTTTTGTGATAAAAGAGAAATTAATTTTTGAATTAAAGTAATATTGAATTATGGTCAATAAAACTATTTCCTGGAACTGAGTTTGAGAGTGATAAGAATTCAGTTAGGCTGAAAGTTAATGTTATTGAAATTAATTGCAATAGTTTGGACGGGAGAAAATATCTATTTCCCAAATCCAGTTTAACGTTATGAAGAAGACGAAAACTATTACTATTTGATTTTGGTAAGATTTTTCTTTAAGAATGTTAATTTTTAGTAAAATTTGTTACAAATAAAATATTAGTTTTCTAAAAAAAGCTTGTCTGTAACATAACTATATATATTTTTATAATAGTTCTATTACAAATAATAGATAATAAAACCAAACAAATTTAATTGATACAATTAGAACAACTTTCTAATATATAATATAAATTTCCCATAAGACCAATTAAATTTGTTTAAATTAACTATTATGATGCTATTTTTTTACTTTGTAGTAATAATAATGATTTGCTTAATTAAGAGTACAAATACTATTTGTAATTACATCAATATAAAATTTTTATCAATGTAAATCTAAAACAAACACCATCATTAAATGTATCTTAGTCTAATGGAATCAAAGTGTAAATTTATAAAATATGAATTTTGAATTATGAATTTTTAATACTTAATGAAAGAGAAGAAATGGATCGTTAATAATTCCAATAATTACATTATATAGGAAGAAGTACAGCTGCCACATATGTTGTTAGATGTAACTTCCATTATTTATAGAAAAAGAAAATTTATGAAAACAAAAATAATTGTTTCTTTGATCTTCAGTTTGAAGAATGTTTTCCATATTATATCATCTATTTTATTTATTTTAGTATAAGGTTTTTCACCCTTTATACTGGGAACAAACTAATAAAAAAATATTAAATGAATAAACAATATATGAAATTTAACATATTCTATTTCTTTTATTTTTTATTCATTTCATTTTACATATTTATTTATAATCTTTTTCAGAGATGAAGCCATTTATGAAGAAAGAATTTTTAAAAGTGCCTAAAATATTCCAGCATTGTTTTTCAACTTCTGTTATTCAAAATGAAAAATTTAGTTATCATTTATTGATAATTGGTGGAGGAACAGGTGGAATATCAATTGCTGCAAAATTTGGATCTAAGTTAGGAAAAGACAAAGTTGCTATTATTGAACCATCAAATGTAATTAGTGCTCTAACTATAATTTTATCTATAAATAGATATATAATGTGTTTTTGAATATTGGTTTCTTTTTTTTTATTTTGGACTCTGTCTGTCCTGTGGGCACTAAGTGGACAGTGGCAATTACCCAATAGGGACCTAGAGCAGGCATGGCCAACGTACGGCCCGCGGACTGGATCTGACCCACTTAACGAATTTATTCGGCCCGCGATTAATCTTTCAATATTAACTACTTAACTTCCAATAATTGGTCGAATGGATTCGTGATACTTCTTTTTTTTTTTAAATTTCAAAGTAGAGATTTACAACTTTTGTACTCATCTGTGTGACAAGTGCCAGAATAAAAAAAAAAAAAAAGATAAATTTAAAATATTAATATTTATCATAAAATAATGTATGTTAGACAGTAATCCAAGATATACAGGTAATATTCAATTTAACTTAGAAATTCGTGTGCTTTGACAGAAATATAATACTAATATATTTAAACATTTATTTACTTAAATGAATCATTTTTGTATTTAACATTTTTTAATTTTAATATTTTGTTCGGCCCGTGAAAAAAGTTTTCTTTCAAATTCGGCCTGGGGGCAAAAACTGTTGGCTACGCCTGACCTAGGGCATCAAAAATTACATAGCAAAAAGATAATATGCATCTAAAAATTTAGTGAGCATTTAAGAAGTTTATATTATAAAGAAAAAACTTGTTATTTAAGGATTTTGTTGTCTTTTTAATATAAAAAATTATTTACGTAAAGGACCTTATAACAAAATTGCACCCAGGTCACAAAGGAGCATTATCTCCAACTGTAAGAGAGCTTTTTTGATATCCATTATGTGTTTTACCAGGCCCAGAATATGTTGGGAGGTGATGAGGGACAAGACATGATATATTGGAGACAGACTATCCCAAAGATTCCTGGAATTTTTCAACTGCTTAGATTTAATCCTGGGTCTCCCAGACTTGTAGGCTGATGTCTTAACTGCCTTAGTCATCCAGATGGCTAATAAATATGGGCTCCTTGAAATGTTTACTACCAATATTTAAAATTAAGATCTGTGAAAAATGATTTCAAACTTTTTTTTTGCAAATTTAAACTTCAATTAATGAAACATTTATTGATAGTTATATCTGTTGTATCAATTACTTTTTCAAATCATTGTTTTCCATGTAGCGAAATATAAAACTAATTTTTCATGAAAATATTTTAATTTTTAAGTTTTTAAAATGGGCTTCAAAATTCCACTTTAGGAATTGTGAATTATTTCAATTTTGAAGTATTCATTTTGTCATAATTAGCTTTAAATGCATAATATTTTTAAAAAAGAACAATTATTATATTGTTCTTTTGTGTCTGTGAAGAATAACCTTTAATTATATTATTTTAGAATTACTATTAAGTTACTAAATCTCCTTATTCTAATCTAAAAGATTTAGCTAATTTTTTCAAATTTAAATATTATTTTTTTTAATTACAGAATAAATTTATCTTAAAACTTTGTGCTTCGTATCATAGCAAATAACTACACATAATTAATTTTCAGTTTGTCTTTTTTGAAAATTATATATATAATAGATAAGATATTAGATCAGTTATAAAAATAAATTACATAACTTTTGAATCTTGGAAAAAAAAAGAGTACTTTTGCTTTTAATAATTTAAGGAACAGAGTAGCATATTCTGTAATTCTTAACAAGCCAGCTTCTACTGAATTTAGTTAGATTATATGTAATAAAGGCAAAAATATTTCTGTTTTCAAATATTTTATTTAATGTTATACTTTTGTAGCTTGGATACTGTTGTAATATCTTATCTAGAACTTACATATAATCACAAGTTATTTGCAAAATCTCATGGAGATATCCTTTAACTATAATTATTTTGATGTTCATTCTAGAAGTGTTTTTGTATATTTAAATCAAAATATGAAAAATTTTATAAAATTACAACAATAGATCTGGTTTTTCCAGAAACCAATTAAATTGCAACTGTTATTAAGCAAACTGCCCTAAATTAAACTTTAATTTATGATAGACTCAATGCCATAAAATTCTTTTTCTTGCAAATAAATGAACACAGAATCTTCAGAAGTATGTAAAATTTAGTGGATTGGAAACATTTTTTGACCTGGTTTTCAAATTATCTTTAATTTAAGCATACTAAAACATCAAGAATATTATTATCTACAGAATGCACTGTCAAAGGTATTCATTTATTTTGTATACTGGAGTGGCTCATTCTATTCCTGCAAATAAGTTTTGAATTATATAATAGCATGTCAAGGTAACCAACAAAATATAAAGTGCTTAAATATTGCATTACTTGCAATGATAGTAGAAAACTTGTATAAGACATAAATGCATGGATCTCCTGTGAACGTTTTCTAATGTAAGTGTACAATATTGCTTATGTACACTATTCTCAAATTTGTCTTACAAATTAATATCTTTCTGAGAATGATGATTACTTTCATTTGAGTTAAATAAATTGAAAAATTATACCTCATACAGTGTTAAAATTTATTCATAAAACAAAATCTTTATAACTATGATTTATTTTTTAGAATTTTTAAAATTAAAAAACTTTTTATTAAATAAAAATTTTTGATTAAAATTAATTTGTATTTTCTATGGATGCAATAGAGTTGAATAGCTAGGTTGTCAAATATTTCTAAGAGTAATAATGACATATGTTGTTATTTATTAGTATTCAGTTAAGTGATATATTTTTAATATGTTATAAACATTGTAATTCTTGACACTATTGTTTATCCTTTTTTCCTTTTTAATAAAAGAAAAACATGATACTAGGAGGTCTTAACCTTTACAATAAAGGTTGCAAAATAAAACTTAAGGAGTTGTTTCCTGTTGTCAAGGTTTTTTCCATAAAAAAAGGGTAAAGGAGAGAGAATGGTATCAAGAATTACAATGTTATAAACATTAAATTCAAGATTATATTCATCTTTGTGGATTAAGTGATATATACGGCATGCTTATATAGAATCTGTTTATTGTAATCATAATTAATACCAGTATTATCAAAATTAACCGGTCCGAAAAGCATACAAGTTATAATGCATTATAACAAACTGATTTTCATAATTGGATGGGTAGACCTTTTTATGCATTTTTTTCATGTAGCAGCCTCAACAAGTAATTGATAACATGAATCATTATAAGTTATTGTTATTGGTCGTAACCAATGCTTTGAATTAATCATTTTATTTGTTCCCAATATTTGTTATTTGTTCCCAATATAATACTTTAAATTGTTGGTATTTCACTATGTTGTTGAAGTTGGTAGCAGACAAACAATTCTGGATAATTATTTATTAATTTATAGTGATAATTATAATTAAAAAAGTCTTTAAGTTATATATTTTTAAACTGTTTAAACTTATTGTATTAAGGGGGTTAGAATCAATGGAATCAGAAATTTTTCTAATTGTACTTTTATTTTTTCACAGTTATCATCTTAGACAAATCACAAACTGGTTATAATAAGTAGTCATATACAATACATAGTAATGTATTGTAAAAATTAATAAATACAGTAAGACCCTGCTTAATGCTGCCTCAATTCGATATAAGCAGTCTGCTCAATGCCTAAAAAAAAAACTCAAAATATACACTGATTCAAATTATCATAAAATTTGAGTGATTCATTTATAACATGATTATTCTTGAACACGAACCAATCAGCAAAAGGTAGAAAATCATCGTAGTGCTGTACTTCCCTTAAATCTATGTTTGTTTTGTGCAATTTTGAAAAAAATATAACATCATCGATTCCACAGGCAATATCGACTTTGCTTAGCAAGAATTAACTGATATGTGCATGAATGAAGTGTGGAAGAAGTTACGGCTAAAGGTATCCAAGAATTCTCAACGACAAGAGTCTATTGCTGTATTGTTAGGTTGACCAAATTGTCAACCTAATCAATTTATCTTCTCAATGTCTTTTCACTAATCAATTTAGCAGGACTTGGAGATATAGACGAGCAGGATATTGAGGAGTTACTACAATTACTGGTGAGAGCCTTAGCAACGATGACCTTTAACAACTGGCAGAACAAGGAATTCATGTAGAACTGAAACATAGAGATTTGAAAACGAAGAATCGAAAGAATTTCTCTACAGATTTCCATAGTAAAAGTTTGATAATGATAACCAAAATCATTGATCAAACTGTAGTGAATGATCCAGATTTTGAAAGAAGTACAAAAGCAAAACGTGGTGTTTCGGATGCGATCTTCTGCTACTGACATTTGCTTAAGGAAGGAAAAAAACGACAAATGAAACTACACGACTTATTGCAAAAAACAAGAATTTCAGTAAAGCCAGGATTTTCATCACAAAAAATGAACTTTACATTTCTGTGTTTGTTATTTAACATGTATTATTATGCAAATTAATATAAAAATAACTTAAAATTAAGGTAAAATGTGTTTATTTTTGGTCACGTGTTACCCTTTCCCTATTTACTCTGTTAAAATGACTTTGTTTAACACTTTCATTTAGCACTTTGTCCGTATCCTCCGTGTTAAGTGGAGTCTTACTGTATAGTAAAATACCATTTTGAATTTCCTTGAAATAATAATTGGGAATATAAGCTTATTATTATTGTTATTTTGTTTTCTAGGTACATTATCATCAACCATATTGTTTTGTTTCCTAGGTACATTATTATCAACCATATTGGACCTTAGTAGGTGGTGGTTTGAAAAATGTAGAAAAGTCTAGAAAAGATATGAGTTCTGTAATTCCAAAAAATGTTAAATGGATAAAAGACTTGGCTGTAAAATTTGAGCCTGACAAAAACACAATATTTACAGAAAAACATCAGGTATGGAAATTATAAATTGATTTACTTCTCCTATTTTTGTTTGTTGTTATTTTTATTTCAGAATTTGCTGAAATACAAAGAAATAATCAAAAGTAATTAAAAAATTTTTTATTATTAATTTTTTTGTAAAATTTTTATTATTAGAATGTTAACAAATTTAATATATTCTTAAATATCTTTTAAATAATAATCTAAAATTTTGTTAAATTAAACCAAAAAGTTTACATAATTTATTGAAATTAAAAGTATTTATATAGTTTTCTTCAAATAATTCTAAATTAATTTCAATTATGAACTCATATATGAATTGGAAGATTATGCAAAAGATTAAAATTCTTAAAATAATATGAGAAAAAATAACAGTTAAAAAACATAAAAATTAGAAACTTTAGATTAAATTTTCTTTTTATTTTTGAATTGATTCTGTTTTTTTTTTTTTACATTTTGCCAGTCCTTTAACCATGAATGAATCATTAGAGGATTATAATACAGTGGCGTAGTGAACATAACTGGTGCCTGGGACATGACACTTTATTGGCGCCCCCTCCCTTCTCCAGACACACATATAGTTTGTCTTGGAGACAATTTGGGCATCCCTCTGTGAGTGGCACCTGGGGCATGGTACACCCCCTTGCCCCCCTCACTATTCCACTGTTATAATAGGGGCAAGCTTAAAAAATTCTGATGTAATTTTTCTTTACCAGCCAGCATATGCCTATTAGCTACAATCTAGGTGTAAAAAACAACAGTAGCCAGTAGTCTAAGTTTAAATGATGAAAGTGAAAACATACTGTATATTAGATGCTGCCAACTAAGCTGAAGGGGTTTGGCCACCTTGTTATGACTGCATTTTTCTGTTTTTATTTCTTTTTATAGAATGTTAAAGATTATTACAAAAAACATAAATTTAAAACTGTCATGATCAAGGTTTAGATCAGTTTTTTTTTATTGTAATGTGATATTAAATGCTTTATTTCCATGAATTAAATTTATTATTTTAAAAATTATTATAAATATTATATTGAACATTTATTATGCGTATGTTTTGAGTCATAATATTTTTATTATAGGTAGAATATGATTTTCTAATTATTTCCATGGGGATAATACCAAATTTTAAAAAAGTAAGTATGCTACAGACAAATGAAATAATTTGTAGAATTTAGAAAGCAATAAATATGATGATCAAATATCATGTATATATGTAATTTTCTTAATAATTTTAATCAATTCATTTCTCATTTACTCTTACTAGCTTGTACTGTACATAATGTTTCATAATAATTGAGAATATGAGAAATTTTCTTCATTTGTGTTAATTGTTTGGTTTTCCTTTTGATTTTAATTTATTTATAAGTTGTTAAAAATGATTATTAAATTATGTAATATATTTTTTAATTTGCTGATAAGCTAAAAATAAACTTCAGATCATTATTTTCATGATGAATAATAAATTTAAAGATTTTATACACCTGTTCAACATTTGATGGATAGGCTGTTGCATAAATATCTATTTAATTTAAACTTTCTACTAATTAATGAGTGTTTATTTTAAACGTATCTAAAGGTTATATTGATTCTGTGATTGTTTTTATACAAGTGTACAATACTTTGTCTTGTAACAGCATAGATTATAATAGCACAGACACCAAATACTTTCAGTATTAGTCATGTCTTTTAAAAATTTCATGTCATATTATATGCAGTTTGGTCTCAGTAGTAAAATTTTTAATTATGTTAGCTGAATTTTTCAGTTTTTAACAAAATTTTCATAATTCATCTACATTTTGGTTAGATCGATTAGTGTAAACCAAACTATCTTGTAGGCTGTTAGACTTCGGTATTGAATTTTTTAAAATGATAAAGGATTTAATGATTATTCTGAGTTATTAATTACATAATATGAAAATGTTTGATTGTTTGTAGCTATTTACAATCTATCTGCTGTTCCAACATTGATGAAACATTGCTGTTTCATCATTGTCCATCTGCTGTTCCAACAAAATGTTGGATAAGCCAAAATTTAGAATGATGAAAATGTTTCAAACTATAAGGAGATTTTTCATAAATAACTACTTATTGTATTGTTTATTATCTAACAAACTATGCTATACATACTACCTCAATTTACTTAAATTTACATTATAATAATAAATAAATGAAATTAATTGTAGTATTTATAATATGATATATGTAAATTATACTTTTAATTCTTTATTTATGTTTCCTTTCAGATAAAAGGTTTACCAGAAGCATTTCAAAGTCCAGGCATTTGTTCAAATTATTCCTACAACACCGTTACCAAAACTCCTAAAGCAGTTAAAGCATTTCATTCAGGAAATGCAATATTTACTCAACCTCCAAATCCTATCAAATGTGCTGGGGCACCTCAGAAAATTTTATATCTTACAGATTCTAATTTCAGAAAGGTAATATCACCTGTATAAACAATATTGTCAATTCAGTATTAGGAAATTTAATAAGTAACATAATAACTTCAAAACTTTGACTTAATATATTCAAATATATCATGAAATAATTCTAGTGGATTAAGATGTCTATGTAAAAGAATCTATATTCAGAAATAACATTTGCTTTCATTTAATGTTGTCAATAGAGCTGAAATCTATTAAAAACAATAAATTAAGGCAATTCAAACATTTAATATAATTTACTAACTCCATCTTTTAGAAGGTCAAACTAGTCACTGCAATCAAATTAAAAAATCAAACAATACATCTTTTAAGAGTGAATATCAGTTTAAGGAAACAAACTTTTTGACATAACTAATGGGCCATTTTTAGGTTTTAACAAAAAGAAGATGAATGATAATGAGGGATAAGTAAATGACCCAGACTCTGGTGAAATGAGGCCATCACTACCTCCTCTGACTGACAATTCTCCTTAATCTTTCATACCATCTGCTGCTGATATGGTCCATCTCCTCCTCCCTTTATTGTTTACTCTGTTCTGCCCTGTACTAGCCTTCATTTTGTGTCCTTTTATGTTTGAAGATTGCTCATTAACTAGATTGAAAACATTTGTTTTTTCAAAATTGTTACCCTCTGTTAAAGATGTTTTGTTTGTTTCAAAACATCTTTAACAGAGAGTAACAATTTGAAAAAACAAATGTTTTCAATCTAGTTAATGAGCAATCTTCAAACATAAAAGGACACAAAATGAAGGCTAGTACAGGGCAGAACAGGTTTACTTTATCATGTATTTTTACTTTGTTTTTTCAAAAATATATGCAGTTAAAAAGATCCTTAATATCAGAATATTGAAAAATTTAGTGTGGAAGTATTAATAATTTAATGCCTCTCTATGAATTATCTACATTAAATTAATTATTTAATTCTAACATCACTTAATCAATTACTTTTTCTTCCATTCCTCAAGGAAAAAGTTAGCCATTTTCTGTTTATTTTATAATAATAATTTGATTACAAGTTCATAACTAAAAGATAATTTTCTTCTTATAAACTCTCATTGCTTACAATTTTATAAAATATATTTTATTTTTTTTAATTTAATTTTTGTCTATTTTATTAAATTAGTTTTAATTTTTGCATATTATTACAAAATTAATTTGAGTTGTTTTAATATTTATTTTTGACTATTATATTTTTCAATCTAAAATCACTAATAAATTAATTATAATATATTTCAATTTATATTATGTTGATAATATATTGTATTAAAAATTTTGTTTATATTATATTATATATTAAAATTTAGATGGGCAAAAGAGAGAGAGCAAATCTCCATTTCTGTACAGCTTTAGATAAGATGTTCAGTGCACCTAAATACTGTGCAATTTTGGAAGAAATAGCAAAGGATAGAAATATCAATGTGCATTTTCACCATAATTTAATTGAAATTAAACCTCAGAGCAAAGAAGCAGTTTTTGAAAAGTTGAATAGTAAAGAAAGTCCCAAAGAAACTACAACAATGAAGGTATTATATATTTTAAACAAATTTGCTTGTAAAATTTATTTTGTTAATTTATTATATATATATATATATATTTATTAAGGAAACTCTTCAAACATAAATTCAATTCAAACTAATGTTCTCAGAGGAAAAATTTTTAAAAAGTATTAAATTTGTTAATTAAAAAATAAAGTAATAAATTATGAATAAAATATATATACGAAATATGTTTCGAGATGAGAATAACTTTATTTAACTGAATTTAAATGTTTTGTATAATTATATTATTGTCAATGAATAATTTGAGCTCAGAATTGTTTTTAAGTGATTTTAAATGCAAAATTGTGTCAATTACAGAAGATTTTCATTAAAAATATCTCAATAAGAATAGCTCATTTCTTCTATCTTCTATAGCTTATTTGTCCACAAACGCTCCTTTAATAAAATGAATGAACTATTCTTTTTGAAATTTTTTATACCACTAAGATATTATTTAATATACAGTTAAATAAAATTATTACTGTGTGTATTAATTTCAAAAACAGCTGTATTTTTCAGAACTTCAAATTAACAATCATTATAATAGTGTGTACTACAGTATACAGTATTAATATTTTATTGTCCTGAGATTATTTGTAATATAAAAAAAACAGTAATCAATTAAAAAATTTACCACTTTTTGTTTATTTGGTTTATATTTAGCTAAAAGAAATGAATGAAAATCAGTAACTGCATTCTTTATTTTATTATAGAATATTTTAATATTTGATAATCATACATTATAATATTAACAATGTCATTTAATTTAATTCCATATTTGGGCTATTATTATTATTTTAGATGTTTAACATAATGTCCTAAAATACATTATAAATTTAAATGCTAGTCATTTAGAATCAGTTATACAGTATCTTGTTTTATGTATAATAAATACATACAAATTCATATTTTTGTGGGTGCTGAATGGTTAGGTTACATAGGGAATTCTGACTATTAATGCAACACACTATTATGAAATTCAATATACATAGGAAAAATGTAATTAAAATGTTCTAAACACATTTCAACATATTTCTGTTAAATGTAAATGCTTGCATAAATGTTAAGCAGTTATCCAGGAACACACATTTATGCAGAATTTAATTTTATTTGGTGCCTTGTATTTTTAAACTTGATGCAGACCTCAGGAGGTTGAAAACGTTCATATTTTGTTAAAACATTATTACTGGAATGACTTAGGTTTTTTGTGTATATTTTGTAACATGAAACTCCCATATAAAACAAGATGTTATCGGACTTTTTAAATTTCTAATTATTTTTCTCAATTATCCTGAAATATATCAAATCTCTATCATTCTCACTCGAATCGTTTCTTTATCATTCAAGATTCTTTACATGTATGCATATTTAATTTAATATAAATTATATTTAATATACTAGAGATATAAATTGCAGTTTGCATCTCTCATTTTGAAATTGTTGCTTCTTCAGCTGTTTTAAATTTAATAATTCTTTTGTTATTAGAAATTGTTATAATGTTGTTAATAAATGAATTTATGACAATAAGATTAACAATAATATGAATAAGCTGATTGAATACTAGTTTTTTTAAAAATATGTTTATAATCCAAAGTACTTATGCGAGCACTAAACAAAATATAACACTTTATTTTAAAGTTATTTTTTCATAATTAGAAAAATAGCAGCAACATTAAATTATGCATGTTGTTCACTACAGAAATCATAGCATGGATAATTTGTGAAATGATATAGTAGTTACTCAGTAATAACACAAAAATAATAATGTAAGAGGAAGTATAGATACACTGAGCGAGTGTGGCATTAACAGTTTTTAATTTTCACTAGTGCTTTTAACGAACTTATTCATCATCATCAGGCAAATAAAACTTTAATAAAAAATATATAAAAACACATTTTAAAGTAATGCTTTTTATTTAGAAAATGTACTAAAAAGTAAAAAATAAATTTTTGTCAGTTTTCACAGTATTTTTGGTTGCATAATACCAAAAATACTTATCTTTTTACTTCCTCTTATCTTATATTTGGCATGAAGATCAAACTATATTCTGTTACAAAATAATAAAGATGTTCTAGGGACAATATTGTAAAAAGTGAGGCTTGATGACGATAAAATTTAACTATTTAGCTCATATTCTAAGACATAACAGCTTGTAGAAAATTATACTTTTAAAGGGAATGGTAATGGAAAAGAGTCAAGGAAGACAAAGAATTAATTGGATCAAAAACACACTATCTTATGAAGACTTCAGCAAGAAAGCTTAAGATAGAAATTGGTGGAAATTGATGGTTGTCAACCTCCTGGATGGAGATGACGGTTAAGAAATGAAGAAATGATACCATGTTATCATTTATTATTATATGCATTAACTTATCACAGTACAGAACATTGATGACAGTTTATGATTATATATTTTTATTCAAAATTATCTGTAGAAGATGTAATGTTATTGATTTAATTTTTTTTTTACTGTTACTTTTGTTTGTTTTTATTTATATTGTTATCAAAGAGATCTTTTATATTTCAGTTCATTTTTATTTATAATATAATTTTTTATTTTAATTTTGATTTTTCAGTATGAAATGATTCATATTGTACCACCAATGAGTCCACACGAGTCTTTGCGAAATAGTAAATTAGTTGATTCAACAGGATTTTTAGATGTTAACAAATATACATTACAACATAATAAATATTCAAATATATTTGGTCTGGGTGACTGTACTAATGTTCCTACTTCAAAAACTGCTGCTGCAGTTGGTAAGTGAGAAAACTTTTTAAAAAATGACAATTGTATATAGATGTGATGTTGACAACAAACAATGTAATTAAATTCTTCACACTTAAGGTATGGAAAATGCTAGGAATAATTTATTTAGTTAAGTATGTATGTACAATAAGAGTTTGTTTATTTTTATAGATACAGTAAGACTTTGCTTAACACCTCCTTGCTTAACGCTGATTCAATATAAAGCAGTCTGCTCGAAGCTTTAAGAAAACCTCAAAATTTACGCTGATTTAAATTATCGTGGCATTTCATTGATTTGTATATAATACGATTACTTACAAACACAAACCAATCAGAAAACGGTGGCAAAAAGGTGCACTTTTTTTAAATCTATGTTTGTTTGGTGCAATTTTAGAAAAAATATAACATCATGGATACTATAGGCAATATCGGCTTCGCTTGGCAAGAATTAGCTGATAAATGCATGAACAAAGTGTGGAAGAAGTTATGGCTGAAGGTATCTAAGAATTCTCAACGAGAAGAGTCTATCGCTGTATCGTTAGGTTGACAACCTAATCAACACAGCAGGACTAGGAGATATAGATGAGCAGGATATTGAGGAGTTACAACAGGTTTCTGATGAGAGCCTTCAAGAACTGGCAAATTCATGTAGAATTGGAAAATAGAGATTCTGAAAACAAAGAATCCAAAGAATTTCTCTACAGATTTCCATAGTAAAAGTTTGGTAACAATAACCAAAATTGTTGATCAAATTGTAGCAAATGATCCAGATTTTGAAAGGAGTGCAAAAGCAAAACGAGGCATTTTGGATGCGATCTTCTGCTACCGACATTTGCTTAAGGAAAGAAAAAAGCAACAAATGAAACTTCACATGACTTTATTGTAAAAAAAAAAAAACAAGAATTTTAGAAAAGTCAGGAGTTCTTCGTCACAAAAAATGAACTTTACATCTCGGTGTGCATATGTTTATGTGTTATTTAACATATTTTTATATTAATTTGTATAATAATATAACTTAAAGATAAGTCTGTTTATTTTTGATCGTGTGTTCCCTTATCCCTATTTACTCAATATTAAAATGACCTCGTTTAGTGCTTTGTTGTCTAGGAATGCATCCTCCACATTAAGCGGGGTCTTACTGTATAAAAACTTTTAGATTAAAAAGAATGGAAAGATTGTACAGAGATTCAATTTGTAGTAACCACTGGATTTAATTTAATAATGAAGTGAGCAATGCATCTTTAACAATGGGTTAAATTGGAGGAATGCTAATGTCTGTTTATATCTGATAACATAGGTAATCTGTTTACTGGGTTGAAAAGAGACCATTTCTCCAACCTTATCTGGTGTTAAAGGTGTAATGCTTGCTTCCTTAAATTCAAATATTATGTAGACTAAGCTTTGAATTATGATAGTTAATATTTACAGTTAACTGAGTAATATAGACAAAACATGAAGAAAGATAATTGTAATCATCATTCAGAATCTAATTTTCACTAAAACTAGATTATTTCAGATAAGTTAAATAATTAATTTAACAATAAAGTAAATTCATATAATTATCTAGATCATTGGTGCCCAAATCTGGCCACAGCATATGTTACAACGTATTTGACAGAAAACTTAAATATAAAAATAGATCTGTGTTTTGTATATACATAATTTGGTCTGCCAATCAAAATGTTTAGGCACCACTGATATAGATTATAAGTATAAATTAACAAATCTTTTAATATTTTAATTTTAAATGATATGAAAATATCAAGAATAATTAATGAACACATGTACCATATAAACCAGACCTGGCCAGCCCGCAGGCCGCATGTGGCCCGTCATGTTAAATAGTGTGGCCCGCTAAGCGATATTATATATTTATTAAAACTTTTGTTTGCCGTTATGTGTATACCAAAAAATTAAATAAATGAAAATTTGCCCGTGTCATTGTTATAATGCGCAAGTGCGAGTACGAACTCTTGGGATAACAATAAAATCTTGCTCATTTTGTATTTGTTTTACTGTTTTAAAAGCATGTTTGCCTAAATTGTGGCCCATCATAATGTTACGCGAGATCAAAGTGGCCCACGTAACAATTTGGGTTGGCCAGGCCTGATATAAACCATACATTCATCCAATGAAAAATATCAAAATGGAAAAAATATTTATCCCAGATAGTTTTTAGTTTATAATGATATACATTTTCTATCAGACATGTTCTTTCTTTTAAAAAAACTACTAAATTTTATTTTTGAAACATATTTATAGAATAACAGATTCTTTTATGAAACAATAAAGGGAATATTTTATAACAAATATGAAGCAATTCATGTATATAAACTAAATTTTAACAAAGAATTAGATTTTCTTCACAGTAAAATATATTTTTACTTTCTTTTAAATGAATACACGACATATATTAAATTATGTCTACTCAAATTTTGGTTTCTATATATTATTAAATTAGGTATTCAGTTTCAATGTAAATATATGAGATTAAAACATTTTATTACATTCAAAGTTGATTAAATTTATAATTAATGATATAAAGTTTAAAATAAAACAGCGTTATTTTTATATTAAATTTTTCAATAATAAACTATTTGAATGGATTTACATATATATTTTGTTTAAATTTTTTCGTAAGTACATTGAAGGTTTGATCTATTTCTAGCTGCTCAGGTTGGGATATTGAAAAATAATATGATTGCTGTGATGGAAGGAAAATCTTTACCAAGAAAAGTGAGATATTCGATTTTGAAATTAGCCATTGTGTTAGCCTTAATTTTATATATTTTTAGTTAAAATGAATGATTTTGAAGTAATTTTAAATATGATTATGATTTGAATTGACAGAAAATTATTTAAAGATAATTATTTTATTAAATGTTTATTTTAATAAATACAGTATTCAGTGGCGTAGCGTGGGAATCAGCCACTCGGGGTGGAGGAAAATTTCGCCGCCCCCTTATTTAGGTATCTCAATTTAAAAGACTAAAATATGCAGTAATTCTAAAGAACTTTTCGGCAAGAACAATCATCATTATTGTGTATTGTACAGGTTACAAATAAAAAAGTCATGTATGTATATTTTGCAATATAATAATCACATTTATTACAAAAATTTTTACAAGATATTATTATTATTTATTGTGAAATTTTGCCGCCCCATAAAAGTGCTGCTCGGGGCGGGCCGCCCCTGCCGCCCCCACTACGCTATGCCACTGACAGTATTACTTTCAGCTAAAAAATTTTGATATTTTTGAAAATACTTATATTCTTATTCCCAAGACCAAGCAATTAATCTAAAATTGTTTTTCCTCAATTTTAGATTCTGTGTAGAACTATTCTAAATACAAAACAGTTTAAAATCAAGTAATCTTTACATGTTTCATTTTTATATAATAATTAATGATACACATATAGTCAGCTTAAATAATATATTACTCAAGCTAACTTTGAATCTTTTGTATTACTTTTTAATTCGTATACCAAATGATCCTAAATAGTTCTGATTATAGATGAATTAACCACTGTAGGTACTCAACTGAATTAAGCAATGCATCTTTAACATTAGATAAAGTTTTAAAGAATGATAACATTTTTAACAGGCCATCTTGAAGTATGGTTCTCTAGCTAAAAGTAGAAAGGTTCTCTAACAGACCGTCTTCAGGTCAAAAATGTTAATCTTCTTTAAGCTTAACCCATTGTTAAAGATATATTGATTAATTTGATTAAATAAATCAAAAGCATGCTATTAATAAAATATAACCCATTTAAAAAGTTAAAAAATGTTAACTTTGAATATTAACATTATTTTTAACTTTTTCTACCCAAGCACTTTTAGCAAGCCCATTATTGGTTTGGCCAGGTCTGCAATGGGACATTCCCTGTATAACCAGATGAACCATTCCCTGAAAAATTCAGGAATTTCTTATGAAATCCCTGAAATTGAGGGTCTTGAGATCAAATCCAGAGTTTTCAAACCCCTCTGGATTTGATCTCAGGTCCCCCAAAGCAATAAGGTTGCCTCCTTTAAGTGTTTGGCCATCTGGCTGTCTAATATATTATTGACTTTATCACATTCCACGTTTTCTATTTAAAGTTTTTGTTTTGAAATTTTACACAGTCATAAATTTTAATATATTTCTATTACAAATTAATTTAAAAGCAGTATAATTTCAGAATTGATGAAATTTAAATGATATGTGAAGTTTAATATAAATTTTGTTCCTAGAAATATAGGTAAATGTTTAATTAATAAGGCACTATGATTTAGTTTATAAATATAGACATTATTGTAACAAAATAAAGTTACTGAATCATTAGAAGTACAGTACTTAAACTGCTGTAATATACAAAGAATTTGAAATTAAATTAAAAAATTACAAATTTTATAATTTATAAGCAAACTTTATTTTCAATTTTGAAACAAGTTTTAAAAATATTTCAAATCGTACAATGTATATAACATATAAGGAATAATTTCAACAGGACCACTTAATGTATGGGTATAGCTGTGGCCTCACCTTCTTAGAGACCTGATCTCATTGGCCATTACTAATATTTTGGTTTTGTACATGTATAATGCTTCTAAACAAATTGGGCCTCAAAACTGCTTTTAGATCTCGGATAGAGGCTCCAAAATTAGATTTTGAGTTTTAAATATGGCTCCATTTAATTTTTAACTTTTAAAATTGTATACTAAAAAATTTTTGATGAAATTTTAAAAATAAAAGCTTTATTTTCTTTCAGTATGATGGTTACTCATCATGTCCCTTATTAACCAGCCTTAATCGATGCGTTTTGGCAGAATTTGATTACGATCTTCAGCCTTTAGAAACATTCCCTTTTGATCAGGGTAAAGAAAGAAGAAGCATGTTTCACTTAAAGAAAGATTTAATGCCTGAATTATATTGGAAATTTTTCTTAAAGTAAGATTTTATTGACTGTTACTCATTTTAATTTGATACTAATTTTGTTTCTTTTTCTATCTATAGAGGCTATTGGGAAGGTCCACATTTTCTGAGGAAATTATTTCATTTCGGAATGAGTAAATGATTAACTTCTAAAAATCTGTTTATATGTTAAAATATATAATTATATTATTATTTTTACAATTACATTCTATTTTAAAATGAAATATTATTTTTATTTATATCTGTTTTTATGAAATATTGTTTATATTCAAATATTTTATTATTTAAATTAATAATTATTTCAATAAAAGTGTTATTGTTCTCTCAATGTGTGGTTCCTGAATTAATAAATTAAAATTAATAACAAATGTACAATGTATTAACATAAAAATTATGCATTTAACCAATATATACTCTACAAAAAAATTAATTCAGATTAAAGGAGATAACAGAAATAAATTGTAATTCATGTGTGTCAAAACATGATTTATATCTTAAAAAAGAAAATGTAAAAAAATTAATTTAACACTGTCACAGAACTACATTGATTAGAAGCACTTTTCAAGGTTAATCTGATACATGACATTGACTAATCACACTGCTCCAGATTTGATGGAAAAACATTGAATTTATTAAGATAATACGAATTCTCAATGGAGGACACAACATATTTAATAATTATAAAAAAATTAGTTTCCATAAATAGTTTGTTACACTATTCGTTAACATTAATCTGATTGAATAAAAATACTTAATAAAAGAAAAGTCCTTATTTAATAATAGTAATAACTTGAAATGTAAAAAAAAGAAATGCAAATACTAAGTGAATGACCAGCACAGTTGTAAAGCTGAACAAGTTTTTAAATGATTAGTTAGATAATACTTGTTTTACAATTATAATTTTATACTTGTTATTTATGTTATAACTAGTTTTTTATAAGTTACAATTATAAAAAAAAATAAATATAAGAGGGGAAATTTTATGTAAATATATTAATTATAAGCATTAGTTATAAAACTTTATCTCAACATCGTGATATACAGAATTTACATCCACAAACCTTTTACGGTGCGATTTTCAAATAAAAAGTTCCCACTAACGTTTTCAAAATCAACTGAAGAAGAACCTTAGGACAGTTCGAAAACGTTAGTGGGAACTTTTTATTTGAAAATCACACCGTAAAAGGTTTTGTGGATGTAAGCGTTAGTTATTTATTCAATGTATTATATATGTATTGGTATATAACAGAATCATGGAATTCATTTTAATTTTTTTGTTTTTAATTACCCACATCAAATATAAGTAAAAAGCTATGTTTTTGGTGTTAAAGAAGATAAAATAAAGAATATATTAAGTTTTTGTTGTTGCTTCCAAGTTTGCATGCAATGTTTATTCTGAATTCCTGCTTTTCTCTTCAAGAGATATTTATTTTGATACACCAACCATTGAGTATCAAGTTTGTGACCAAAATATTGTTCTGTAGGCATAGAAATACTTTCAATTATCCCTTTACCTGGCATTAAGTTGGACTCTGATGGTTTTTGAGATGGTGACTCACTATACATGAGATTTTTAGTTGTCAGGAACAGAACTCCAGACGACCTCAGTGACAGATCTGCAAATATTGGTTGTAATTCAGGAACTTGCAGAGATTAGAGGAGACCAGAAGTTTTATCAATTATTTAGCTTCTAACTCCTTGTTATGTCAAGCTCAATCTTTTACTATTATATAATAGTTATTTATAAGGGGTTATCACATATTGAAACTTTTCATAAAACTAACTTATTAGATAAATAATTATGACTTTATTTTGATTCATCTAAATATAAATCTTTCAATGTGTGATAACCTCTTATAAATAACTATTATATGATAGTAAAAGATTGACCTGATAAGTTTTTTTGCACTGGATCATGAGGCTTCATTGCCATTTAAGTTCCCAGGAGTCATCTGTGTTATATATGCTTTAGGATTACTGCCAAAATGGAACTCGCTACCAATACCAAAAATAAAAAATACTATTTTACCTTAAGACCTGCCAAGAATTTACTGTCATTACCATAAAGCTGCTCATAATATTTCTACCAAAATGACCTACTCACTAAACTCCAATTATTAGTTATATAAATGTTTATTTTAAAATTAATCTGCCCGACTCTATCTTTATAAATCACTGTTTATTTTGCATTTGCAAATACCCAAATGACATGACCCAATTCCTTAGATAGGTGAAATTGATCGAACTGTACCTCTGATCCTTTCAGAAACTCTTAGATGATTTAGATTTCCATTTTCAATTCTTTTTCATAGTAAAAATCTATACTTTGCCCCAGGAATCATATTTTGGAATATTTTTAATGTTAAAATCATTCCAAAATAGTCCATCCACTCTGTTGTACTTATAATTTATGCTATCTGAATTACTTATATAAGCACTGTTATCATATATTGTTTTTTGTACCAAATACAAACTCAACTCTGTTGAATTAGTTTCAATAATAGTTTAATAAAATATTAATTCTGTTTGATGACACAAATTATTCACCAAAAACAAAAAAATCAGTAATTTTGTCATAAGGTGCGTCTTAATATAAACCAGGGGTCGGCAACCTTTTTTAGCTGTGGGTCAAAATCAACCAAAATGTGTGTATTAAGAAGACTTTTCGGTTCAACGGTATTTTCATTTTAAAACAGTCTTTTTTGGTGAATAATAAGATAACTTTCATTGAAAAGATAATTACAATATGCTTTAAACTTTAAACTTAAAAATTAAAATTAAAATTATTAAAAAACAAACATAACTGAATGAACTTTATTTTTCTCTTCAATATCAATGGCTCCCCTTATGCTGAACTTGTGACGTCAATTTAGTCAAGTCTGGCTTATAGTTCGTCGTTTTAAGACGAATACAAGCATCTGAATTTTCAGTAGTTAACTTTGTTGTATACAAATAAGTGAAATTCTGTTCTTATTTAAAATAAATTTCATGTGTGAAAATATTTGCTCACATTTATAAGTTGAACCGAATGCAAACAAAATGGCAAAGGCAATTTTTTTCAGAGATGAATACTTTGTAGGAAGTGAAGTCCAACACGTTATGGAAAGATCATAATCTTCTGATTTTTCCAAAACTTTCTGCAATGTCTTGAATTTATCCGAAAATATACTTTATTTTCGGAACTCAAATGGGTCACTCGAAATTATGAAATGCGTCACTTGGCGACCCGTGGGTAATAGGTTGCCGAGGCCTGATATACACTCATTTTACCATTAATATTTGCTTATGTTTGAAATTGGCACCAAATTGAATGTGGTACTAAACTGAAGTATTATAGCAAATAAGATTTATATATATGTGTATATATAAATGATATCTGCTTAGAAATTTGAATATGAGAGTCTAAGTCACATAACCTAATGATAAAAATGTTGCCTGCAATGCAAAATTGTACATTCAGTAATTTAGCAGATATTGAATGCTATTCAGAAGATTGCTCTATTGAGGATTGACTGTATCAGATAATTTCGATTTTTTTTATGTATTGGAAATCTTTAAGGATCATAAATTTACAATTATTGTAATTTTAGTCTTTATTCCGTATTGATTGAAGCTTTTCACCCATATAATTCCATGTATCTGCATTCTTAAATGTATGATTTAGCAATATGATCTTCTTCAACTTTGATATCTCCTCAACAGTAGCATATCCAGGATTTTGAGCAGACAAGTGCTGCTTAAGGCAGATTCAGGAACCAAGGCATGTGCTCCCTGTTGGATTTTGCAGAATGTTACTCAATTATCTTAGAATTACTTTAGTTTCCTAATCTTACCTAATTGAAATCCTGCAATATGTTTATTTTTATTTTTTAAAATGATGAAACTGATTGCTTTGGTATCAAGGTATTGATATAAGTGCACATCCCTGGATATGCTCCTGCTCCTCATTGTTTACTTTTAAATCAGTTTTGTTGTATACAATGAACTATTAATTTAAATAAAAGTCATTTTATTAAATTTTGTAAAATATATTTTAATATTAAAGTTTCTTTCATATGAAAAGCATAATTTAAAATAATTCCATATTTTCTATCCAAAACTAAGACAAATATTAATATACAATACAAATTTAACACAAAATATTAAAAAGAATTTACAAAATTATAATGAAATTAATTAAATTGCTAAAAATATTGAAAAGTTAGATCTTTTCCAAGTGAATCAAATCTGATAATATCAGCAGCTTTCTCTCCAATCATAATTGCTGTTGCATGAGGGTTGCCTGATATTATGGAAGGCATTACTGAACAGTCTGCAACTCTTAAATTTGGAATACCTTTCACCCTGTAAAAAAGTAATATGTGAAATCATTATTAAGCTTGCTTTAAAAATTAATATGCCAATTAAATGTTATAGTGGTATAATTATTATTTTATGAAGCCAAGATTTGAGGAGGTTTTAATTATTGATTCCTCTCCTAATGTTAGAGAATAATTTGAATACAACAATGATGAATAATCTAAAGCATGCTTAGATACTTTAGAGCATTCAGAACAGATGGAATTAATTTTAGTTTTTCTTAACTGATGTGCCATTTTGTTGGATATGGTTAAAAAATTCAACAATGTAAGATGCATCACATATTTGAATTAAACTGGTTAATATTAAGAGCATAGGCAAATATTAAAATTATAATTTATTTTTAAGGTTTCTATTTTTATGAAGAGTTTGGGAACGGATAGAGCAGAGACTAGTTTTAAATAATACTAAAAACCCTTTGTACAGGCTACCATAGCATTATTGTGGTGCATAAAAATTTCTTGTCTTGCATTGTAAATATGTATGTTGTAAGCTTTCACAATACTTCACAGAATTAATTGTACGTTTCTTTGCTAGATACTCCATGTAAACAATACCATTCCTAAAAATTGTGTGTTACTTATCTGTACAGATTTTTCTGAATTTTAAACAATATATGATATGATGCACTCTGTTTTTAGAATAGAATGTAGTAGCAGAGCAATTTCAATTTGTTTATTCTGGAGATTTCCTCAAATTTGCACATCTGCTCGAGCTCTGATCACTGCTTAGTACAAAATGAGGATAAGTTGATGTTAAAATTTGACTGTTACGCATCAATACAACACAGCAAACTAAGACTGGATATAGAAACTAGACACAATTGACTAATAAATGGTAATGGTAACCCGTTTGTACCTCGCACTTCACGCTGCAAGAGATATTATTTAGAAATCCTTGTATTAATGTCCACAGATGTTTTCAAAGTAAATTGTCCTTTTCTTTAAGACTCAATCGTTCAAACTGAGTAGGCTATTCGACGTCTTTAACTAAGACACAATGGTTGAGAACAGATTTTGTGTATGATCGTTTTGCAGGCCAGATATTTACATGATTAAAATAACTTTCGCAGGCGGTATTATTCACTGCCAATGCAAAATGTTTAACTATATTATCATTAATCGGTATTTGTGATATCAACATTGGAATGTTTTTAACGATAGTTGTAATAGAAATTCATTTCTGATAAGTATATAAATTAGGTTGTTCATAAGGTTAAGTCAATCAGTTAATATTAATTTTGACATATCTCTATAAAATTTCAAGAAAGAGTACTATTTAAGTGAAATGTAAATAAGCACATTTGAATATATTTACAAAATCATTGAATGACAAGAGAAAAGTTAATAAGAGAATTAAATAATAAAACATGCATATAATATAATGCATAAAATATGATGTTAAGGCCGCTGCTAACATAATGAATGTTTTGATAAAATTAGATATGTACAGTACTTTACCTATTGTATTGTTGTATATTTATTCAATGTAAGATTTTCATTTATACACTTACTTTTTCTACATTTATTGTATCCTTATTTTATAAAACAAGATTTTTCATTATATTAAAAAAATAATTAAAAATGGCTTAAAGATATATAAAAAATTTAAATAGCTTTTAATTAAAATTCAGTTGCTAATTACCTTAATTTTGCATCAACAACAGTACTTGGATCCGTAGGACTTCCCATTTTACAAGTACCAGCTCCATGATACAGTGCTAAACTAAATACCCTAAGGATGCAAGCAAGGTATTCATCTGATTCTACAGGATAATGATCACATCTCGGATATTCAGACTGCAATAATTTAATGCCAAGTTTCTTCAATGCACTTGTTTCTCCAAAAGCCATACACGTTTTCATTCCTAAAATCAACAAAATGATATTTTAATCAGTTTCATTATCATTGTCAAAAAGGAAGCAGGTTAGAGAAATGGCCATGTGCTTTTGATTCATATTCACTGCATACAAAATACTCTAAATGTAATTTTTATTTTGAAAATACACTTGCATTTCATTATATAAAATGGAAAGGAAATTGATGGCCGGTATGCCGAGGTAAAGTGTCAGCCTATTGCTCTGATGGATCCAGAATCAAATCCGAACAAACAAACCACCTAAGAATTTTCCATGAGAGATTTGTTCCAAGTAGTTGGGCTCCATCCTTCACCACCTGGGCGCCCCTACTGTTGGCCTGGCCAAGCCCAAAATGGGTATAGTTAAAAGGGCCCTCATAAGTGCCCACATGCCAAAAAGAGCAAAAATTAATTAAGATAAAATAATTTTCATTAAATCGACTTCTCATGACTTACCGTATAAGTAAGTAAGTTATATTGTATTAGAAGTTCATAGGAATGATATAAGATAACTTTTTAAATTTACATTACAGTACAAAATGTATTACCTTCTATTAAAGCCAACACATCTTCAATTTTCGACAGATAATTAGGATTGATTCGAGGTTCGTCATGAGGATTTTTGGATTTTAACAAGACGCATCCACGGCTTTTCGGACGCAAAAGGATTGGGTTACAAGTGATTGTATGTTTCAACTTATATTTAGCAAAGGCTTTCAAAAATACCTATAAATACAACATTATTATTATTGCTGGAAACATAATAGTGTTTGTTAGTATTGAAAATAAAATATTTTGTTATACATAAAATTAAGAATAAAAACATTTTTCTACATCGATATGAATATTATTTAGAAATCTGAGAGAATGATGAGACATGGCAGATCGTTCAGGTATTGTGTTGCTTCCTGAGAGGACTTTCTGAGAAATGCCTCTGTTTAGGTATTAGTCACGCGAAGAAACCCGGAAATTTTACGTGGCCCAGTGGTCAGGCGCGAACCCTCTGCCAGTTTTTAGTGGTTTTTATCCACTCGGCCACTGATGGGCATACATCAACCAAATTGCATGTGAATTTGGTAATTTATCTACAGTAAGTATAAATTTTAGAAATTCGAAATACCTCTCAACTTTTAAACTATAAACTTCATAATAATTCATCACTATTTACAAATGACTGAAAAATGTAATAATAATTTTATTCTCACATCTTTACTTAGATGTCCTCCTGGGAACAAAAGAGCTAGACCCGCATCCGACAATACAGAATTTGCTAAAAGTACTATTTGAACATCAGGCCAATTTTTCTTTTCATATTTAGTATTAATAAATCCAATTACTTCTGCGCCACCTAATGAAGTTAAGCGTCCTAAATTGTAAAGAAATATTATTTGTAATATTTAAAATAAAACCTGCAAATTATAAAAAAAAGTCACGGATGCAAACTCACCTTTACCAGAATCCAAGTATAGAGTGTAATCAAATTGATTTAGGGTCAGTTGATGAAAAGAGTAAGGTTTCTCAATAGTAAATATCATAGGACGCCCGATATGATCGTGAAAATTTTGTCCAACAGGAAGATCAGCAATGACAGGGATCTATAAATTCAGAACACAAAGAATTAATTGTAATCCAATAACCTTTAAGTTTTTCTTTATGGCTCGGATATAGTGTCCTTGTTAAATTATTTTTTCAAATTTAACTCGAGACTGAACGTAGATCTTAGTATGTATTAACTATGTAAACAGAGAGCGTGATAGATGAAATTACTCTTTATTGAAAAATTATGCGTAAAAGAGAATTTCATCTGCCTTGCCTCTGTTTTACTGGAATTAGATGCGACTTCATTACATAATACTAATATCTATGTTTAGTCTCACAAGTCTCACATGTCAGATTAATTTTGAGCAAAAAGAATTAACGCTATAATCATAATGGTCATTTACATAATTTCAAATAAAACTCACTCCGAGGTCTGATAAATGTTCTTTTGGTCCTATTCCGGAAAGCATAAGCAATTTAGGCGTATTAACAGCTCCTGCAGAAATGATAACTTCTTTTCTGGCATAAGCGATTTTCGTGACGTTATCCTTTTCATATGCCACACCCTTTGCCTGTTTAAACTCGTCGAGTAATATCTAAAAGTAAAAAGTTTTTAAAAATCTGTTGCAGTAAAACAGGTTTATTTGAAAATCTACTGTACTACTCATACAAAGAAATACCGACAAAGCCCATCAAATTAGCATTTAATATGAAATGGCAAAAATTTTATTTTTCAAATTGATTTGGCTATAAAAAGTACACTATTAACACTTTTAAATTGCATATATAATTTCGATATAGGTTTATTTATGAAGCTTAGGTCTTTTTTAAAACTCTTTCTGCCCTATGGACATTAAAAAGGCTTTTTAATCAAAGCCCATAGTGGATCACCACAAAATCTTTGGAGCCGTTTGTGAAGCTTAGATAAGCATAATCAATGAAAAAACAAATTAGCACTATTTGAGAACTATTCGTTATAACAACAAATTTTATTGGAAAGAAAATGGAAAGAGGAAAAAAACAAGAATATTTTTACCTTTGTTACAAATGCTGAAGTTATCAACCGAAAATTTTTTCTGCATAAGATTGGTTTTATAAATGCTGAATAAGAACTTAATCTCTTTCCTTCTCTTATCGTTCCTTGAGTTGGAAAAAATTCTACAAAAGAAACAAATTTGAAAATTATAATTGCAGAAAATGCACTTCTTTAAATTTCCATCAATTTATTGTAAGTAATGTTTACTTATTTTATTTTAATAATAATCACGCAACTCTGGCAGTACAAAGCTGAAACTTGCATAAGAAATTGATAAACGCGAGAAGGATGTTAACTCATGACTTTAATTACAAATAATTACGTCTTAAGAAAATTTTAAATTTTGTAAAACTATTTAACTGAGAAATTTAGTTAAATAAACTTACGATCCTGTTTATCTGTATTGAAATCTCCTATTTCGTATCCCATTTCAAGGACAGAGGCTAAGAAATTCTTTAAGACAGGAGAGTAGAATGGGGAATGTGCAACAGTCACAGGACCTTTTGCACCATGATATCCTGTAATTAAAGAAGAAAATTAAGATTAACTTCAGATTTTGGTTTTAATTTTTAAAAATTATTATGAAAAATTTCAAATGAAACGTTGAAATTATCTAGTATTTCGTTAAATATATTAAATAAAGGACTTCTATTTTGTGTAAGGAATATTTATGTATAATACAGGATATTCATGAAACGAATGGTGCCCACCGGTGACCGAGTGGATAAAATGACTGAACAGTGGTCGCAGTTTTGCGCCTGACCAATAGGTCGGCCTCGTAGAGATTTCCAGGTTTTTTTCATGAGTCTAGAAGTCACTTATAGAAAGTTCTCCCGGGAGGCATCCTTCTTGGAAGATTGCTCACGTGTTGCATTGCCACATCCCATCTTTCCACTCAACTAACCAACGATAAAGGAATAATTAGGTCTTACAGATACGTAACTTCGTCAGTTTTAGGGGGAATGTTTGCATGCGTCGTATTTAACCATCATCGTCAGCTATTCAAGATCCATCTCCTTTAGGATGGTCATTGGAATTTCTGTTTATGCCTGCTTGGCGATACTAGATTGAACTTGTTGCGGATGCGGACAATCACCTCTTCCTGTCATCACCCCGGTTCCCGGATCTAATTTCATGATTTTTTTCTCGAAAGGACATGTAAAAGGACATGCTTTACATACCCAAACGGTATGATACCTCTGAGATCTCCGAGAAAGAACTTCATTGCATCGTATATACTCGATCGGAACTGGCAGGAGCTCGACTACTGATTGGATGCCAAGTAACCAGAGGTGCGCATAGTGAGTGACGCACATCACACATAGACTTTTTTGCTGGTTGAGTCATAATATGACTGTATGAGGTAAGAACAGAAAATACATATCTATGAAACTCTACCATTCTTTTATGAATATCCTGTATACTCAATTTTTTTGTAGTACGATTTACATTTAAATCTATTCTACTGAAAATTCTAGAAATTTGTTTTGTTAGGTACCTCCCGAGAGTACTATCTATGGGAAACTGGCCCATATTTAGGTGTTAGACCGCGGAAAACGCCACGTAGCCAACCCGTTGATGGATGAAAACCCGTGACCAATTACCAGTATTCACTGGTAGTCGGTAACTGATTTGGTATCTTACTTGAAAATTAACAAAATATTTTTATTTTTAAGTAAAAATAAAGATATTTCGTTTTGACTCTTGACTAAGATCTACTCTATTTGCAATTCAGAAACTACACCAGTATAATAAGGCCTATTAATAAACAAGATCCAAATAGACAGGATATACGCATTGTATATTGAATGCATGGTTTATAACTGGGAGATGGAGATTAAGTACAGTGGATCTGTCAGTCTAATTTATTGTTTAGTTAAACATTTCCATGCATATAATTTGACTTGTGTAAAATTAATAATTTTAACATGTAACCTACCTATCTGTAATCGTCACACTAAATTGCAATAAAATCTTTCTCTCAACTATTCAGATTGTCAAATAAATTTAGACAATATGATCTAATATGCAAATTGCATTAATATTAACACAAAATTTTCTTCTAGAACATTAACTCCAAAATTTTCTCACATAACTTATTAGTACCTCAAGAACCACTCATGACTACCCGCGATATATGAACCATTATGAGCCGTGCCTACTCGTGAACCATTGGTTCACAAGTGTACGTTGCTCATAATGGTTCATATATTGTGTGCATGGCTCATAATGGTGGATAATACTTTATGAACTATTACGAGACAATGCCCACTTGTGAACCATTGGTTCACAAGTGGGCATTGTCTCGTAATAATTCATAAAGTGTTATCTATTTCTAAAGAATTAAATTATAATAGACCTATTTATTATTACAGAATTTCACTTGACTATTTAACTTATATTGTTTTCTTATTCAATTGTGCTATTTATAAACCGTTTGTATAATTTATTCTGTTTATGCTTATTTTATTAATTAAAGGAGTAGAAAATTTAATGATGCGTTTGTAATTATTATACTATGTAAAATTTATTACATTGTAGAGGACAATGTAAAACAATCAATACATCAAAAATAAATAACAAGAATACCATTTAGTAGTAATTCCTTGTTGGTATTATCTTCTGATTTAATAAAATAACCGAGTACATCCTTCCAGCTCCATCCAATAGCTCCTTTCTTTGCCCAACTGTCAAAATCCCTTGGGTTGCCACGAACATATAAATTGTAATTTAAGACGCTCGTTCCTCCTAGTACTTTTCCTGTTAACCAACGTGGTGCCTACAGTGTAAATTTATTACGAATGCTGTAGATTTTGTAAAAATTTAAATAAATAATACGAACTAAGAAAAATCACTTAAAAACAATCTAAAAATAAGCTATGACAATTATTTTTACTGTAAGAAATTTAAAAATCCTTCTAATCTAAAATCGATGTGTTGTTTGCTGCCAACTACCAATGCTTCAGTAGTTGATTCTAACCATGGTGGGCACTCTAAAGATGTAAAGTCAAATGTAGTATGTTTAATGTACAGTATTATTGTTTAAAATTCTTTTTATTAGTAAAGTTAAAGAAAAATATGCTCAGTTTATTTATTTTCCGATTTTATTGAACGTTTTTAATGACCATTTTGCAGATAGAATTCAAAATTAAGTAGTATTTGGAAGACTTTTTATTAGTATATTTGTTTAACTCGTGTTTAGTTTTCTATTTTTCATACAATTAATTCTATGATATACAGATTTTATATGGAAAATTGAACATGTCTCATATTTAGTATTTTTTTTTAATGTCTATCTTGTATAAATATGAATATATAATCTGAATTTAAATATTTATTGTAGATATTTTCTGAGAATTCGGTAGTTAATATACGAGGCCATTTTTGTCGAATAGAATATAGATTTTAAAAACAATCGCATATGTTTCAGCATAATATAAGATACATTTTCCAATAATAAAATGCTGCAAGATAGGGATAGGAAGCTAAATACACCTGAAAGCACTAGTGTGATCTTCATACCTTTGTAAAGAAATAAATGATGAAATAGCCTATTCAAATAAGTACAAGAAAACGATTTGAATGTGAAAAAACGCACTTATTTACACGTAAATACGATATCCAAGAGTGTACTCGTCATTCACGCAGCATAGTGGCTACGATAGTACAGATTGGTGTGCATGTTCCAATTCGAACTTCCCAAATATCGCTTCTAATTACGGTACTGACTGTAAATGTTAATGTGATAAGCCTATAAGTAAAAAGGTTTAAGAGTTCACCATTTTGTAATAAATCTTAATATTTTATTTTCTTTTATAACATAAATAATTATATTAACTTCTTGACAATTGAATCCAAGGTCTGATTTGCACATAAGATACACGAGCTGCAGTTTAGAGCCTTATATTATAAGTCTACAGTCTAGGACCTCAAATTTTTACATGTATTGAGCGATCTACCAAGGAGGTTCTCCTCCTTGGCATGGAAGGATTTTTATGTAAATTTGGGAAACTTTCTGGAAAACTGACTCCTAGTTAAGTGATATGTTGTGAAGAGAGCCCTGAAAACTCCGGAAAACTATTTGGTGGAGGAGAAGGCCTGTTATGTATACTTTAGAGCCATAAGTGTAAGTCCATCCCTGATGGAAACTATATTTATAGTTCTATTGTTTAGTAAAATATATTTCATAACTTTTGTATATATTTAATTTGTAAAGTTTAATATTACTAAACAAATTTTTATAGAATTTCAATCATACTAATATTATTTCCCCAGAAAACATAAACTTAAAAGATGAGTTGAATAATAATAAATTATAGAGAAAAGTAGCTTATGAAAAACTAAATAAAATTTACTTACGTGTTGATCGTATCCAAAAAAACTATGTTTTTGAGATTCCATTCGATAGTCCCAACTGATTTTTCTCGATAGTTTCAAAGGGAGGAGGGGAACATCAGATAAGAGGTTTGGTTCTTCTCCCGCTTCTAGAAGTAATACACTAGATTTTGGATCCTCTGATAATCTGTTAGCTACAGCTGAGCCCGCAGAGCCACATCCGACTGAAATTTTTAATTTATCTTCAATTATCGAATGATTAATACTATCGAATTAGAAAATTAGCAATGCATTACATGGGTAGGGGCTCCCTCCCGGTAGACTTTCTATGGGCCACAGGTCCGTATTTAAGTGTTAACATAATGATGCATGTCCAAGTACGTCCCAATGAGACGTCGAAAAATGCCAAAAAATTGGGTGGGATTAGTGTTGTGGGGGGCACAATTTTGTTCACTCTGTTTGAAGCTTATAACTCCTGTGCTTTTTGCCGAAAATTTCTGAAATTTGGCAGGAAGATTTGTTTATTACCGGGATTGATGCTATTAAATTTTCGTAATTAAAGGTCGAGGGGGTGAGGAGATAAAGGGAGCCATTGTATCGCCAGTTGGATCGGATGACATTTTACTCTTAATCAAAATTTACATTTTTTTTTTTTTTGTTTTTTATAAAACCCATTCCTACCTTAAAAACTAAGCGTTTTGCTTTTTTGTAATACTTAAAAATACAAAACTTTTTAATAATAAAATATCATCAGATGGCGCTACACACAGTTTTAAATGTTGCCGGTAAAGTTAAGCAACTGGTTGCTGGATTTTCTTAATGAAAATAGAATAATTTTAACAACAAAATGTATTTTTGAGCAATTATCTATTTAATAAATGACTTAAATTTCGACCACTTTGAATAAATGAATTCAAGAACAATTGAATTTCTTCAGTGTTTTTCTTAAGTAGGTCATTGTCTATATCTTTTGATATAGGATAATCTTCTTATAATTATAAAGATAATATCAATATACTGTAAAATAGAACGATCGATAGTTATAATTTCTTTTTCCATGTTTCGCTGATTATAAATATTATTATTAATACTACATTATAATTTCCTTAATTAGAATTTTACGAAAACTTACAGATTTTGTGTCAAAATTCTTGAGAAAAATTATGCAGTATCTGATATTTAAATACGATCTTTTCTTATTTTTGTTGAAAGATTTTTCGTGATTATGTTTTAATCTTTTGTGTTAGTAATGATAACGATAGTGACAATGTCCTGATTCTAGTTTTTAATCAAAACACGACATAATGATTGGTGTTTTATAGCAAAATTAATTGAAGTGTACATTATATCCCTATTCGTAGAAGCAACGTTAGGAACCGTTCAGGTATTGCATCAGTAAAATTTTCCCATTTTTAATCCCTCTTCTCACCATCACTAGTCATTAGAAATAAAGATATCTCTTCCATAATTATGTCTTTAGACCAGAAGTTAAAATCATTCACAAATACTTGTACACATGAATTATTTTCAGACAGCTTTGCTATGACTGGGGAGAAAAATAAACTATAGGTGCAATCTTACGTCATCAAAGACTCTCCTTCCTCTCTCATCGTCAGCATCTGTCAACCCCCTTCCACATAAACTACTGACCTAATACTTGAGGGTCCCTTATATATGATCAGAGCTATCAGTAGGGGGCTGGGAATTTTATCACAGGCCTAGGAGCCCATAGTGTTACTAACCTATAAACTTAATTCGATTATTACTAACATAAAATAAAATCTGTAAGACTGCTTTTTATTAATAAACATTCTACGTATTTTATTTGTTCAATTTAAAAAAAAAAGATGGCAAAAGAGCCCGCTGTATCTCTGGCCCTATAAAATCTCTACGGCCTTATAAGATATAAGATTTTAAATATTAAGCAAAGTAGATTTAACATTGTTAGAACATTAACTAAATTGACGATAGTATCGACTAATCTACACGAAAATAAAAGGTAAATTAAACATTTTATTAGTTAATTTTACTTTTTATAGAGTATAAAACGAATAGAATATAATATTTACAAAATGAGTATGAAAGAAATGTACTTTTTATTTTATAAATTTAGGTCATACGTATCTTAATATCGACTCAATATAAAGAATTACAAGGAAAACTTCAGCGATCGATAATATTTATCACGTAAAAAATTTATAAAAAACCTGCATAAATATTATTTAGGTAATCAGAAATAGCACTTATATAATCATGAATAATTATATTTATAGCACTTAAACTGGTTAAATAAATTGAAAAAAAATTTTCTGCTTATCCTATGGATAAAAAGAAAACCAGATAAGACGGGATTTTATGATAAAATTAATTTCGCTCATATTATCTACTTATTAATAACTTTAACAAATAATCAACCTCAATATACCTACATTTAAATTAGAGAGATAAACTTTTTATACTGATAAAATACACTAAGTAGTTATCTCAACAACTATTTAGTGGAGATATACGAGGATTATCAAACTGTAATGGAGCCAAGGAAATCGAGCTCGCATCAAAAATCGAAATCATTTAAGCCTATATTTTATGGAGATAAGAGAAAAACATTATTCTACACCTTTAATTTTACTTGTTTATTTTTAAATAAAATTTATTATAAATCATTTCTATGTATAGTCGATACGTCTGCTTATTAAGGTCATGGAAACAAGTGATTGATAATTGAAACGTTATCTGGGTTTTGCATCATAACGTTATGAAGAGATAGAGCAACCTTCTATTTTATAGATTTTACGATTAGATCGTTGGATATTCGCCTTAAAATATGGATAATAGTCACGCCACCGCTAGGGAGCAATTGAGTACAACGCTAAAATTAAGGTTTCTTAGTATAATCTCGTGTTGCTATACGAAGTAAAAGAACATGTGTGGAAAAGACTAGAGGTACTGTACATGCCAGCGGCGCACGCAGACTATCAAAAAGAGAGGCACAAGCTATAAAAATGGGCATCGTACAATATGCAAGGAGCTTCAAACTCTAAGATTCAACGTCGGATCAGCAGTCCCACAAGGTGGTGTTGTTGCACTCGAGGCTAACATGGCCTTGGAAACAAGGAATAAAGTTTTAATCAACATTAGTTTCTTTTATATTTACAGAATAGGCTTGCTAGAAGTTATGGATTTTCTATTATTTGTTGATAATGAAATTTGAGGCCTCTTTGGGATTAGGGAAAGGGCAGCTCAGACGAAAAGGAGGGCAAGTACCCCAAATCTCCTAACTTACGGACGCCCCTGCATGATGCACAGAACTTTTATAATTTCTGTAAGGAAATAGCATGCTTATTTAATTAATTGTTTGTTTGTATACGGCACGCAACATGTGGGAGGACTCACAATGGAAAAATGGCACCTAACAGGTTGACTTCCTGAAGAAAACTTTACGTAGTCAACCTGTTAGTTGCGAGCGAACCCGCGCCCAATTATCAGTCTTCCAGTGGCGTGCCGTCATTGGAAGCGGTAGAAGCGCCGCTTCCCTTGTATTTTCTAAAATATAAATTTTCGTATTTTAATGTAGTTTGAATTAATTAAAATTAATATTTTATTATAATTGCATTATGTATCTTTTACAAATTTCTATACTACATGCGAAATAAACGATAAGATTGCTATTGTATATTCGAATATTAGTGGCAGAATGAAAGCGCTGTATTGTCAGCTTCCAAACAGCCAGATTATACGCATTCGCGCATGCGCTTTACAGAGCACCAACCTCACAGGGTTTAGCTGATGGAGGCTACACACGTATAACGCTTCTAATGATTCTATCCCGGACCGGTTCTGGGTTGTTAGCCGCCCTCGCCCGATTATGCGAATCATAAGTACATTTATAACTTAACCCAACCGATAGGAATTTACTGGTATGTTTTTATGATAGTTCTGTATAGTTGACAAAAGTTAAAAAAAATCCATAAAAATATTTGATATTTTTATTCCGCTCTCCCATCTTATATTACTTACGGATTTCAATGTTAAACCAGCGATATTACGATTTCGTATGTCCAATCTATAAGGGTATGTAGAAAGAAAGTGTACAATTCTTGTAGTGTTAAAAAATTAACTGTTACTTTGGCAGAATCATTTACAACTAAATTTAATGAAAGATGCATGAGGTGCAAAAAGCTCTAGAATTTATTTTCCTTAAATTTACGATTTATATATTCGTTGTAATAAAAATTTGTCTTTCCACTTTTTTCTCAAGACTACAAATATTCAAGTACAAACTAAGGGTTTTGACTTATTTCTACTTAAAAAGTAATTAAATAATTAAGAGATTAGGGAATTGGGAACATAAATAAAACCCTGCCGAAAGAGCCAAAATTTTACTTAAACATAAGCTTAGCCGAGTACTGTGGGGGCTGATTTATTCGTAATATTAGATAATAAAGACAGAAATTTTTCCAGTTCAATGAGAGTGACTAAAAAGTTGTAAATTTTGGAAATTTTCGTAGACACTGGTCCTAAAACGAATTAGTTAGAAAACAAGTGACGGACAATCTACTTAGTATTAAGTTTAACATATTTAGATTTTTACAGCTATGATGAGAAACGTTTAAAAGTTACAACAACCCTGTCGCGTTCTTTGGGGGTACACTAGTGATGCGACAAGAGGCATTTGACATTGACCGGTATCGGCATCCTCGGGATTTGGCATGCACACACTGCACACCTATTTGGACCGTCTCTGATTCCATCCATTAGCCACTCGTATCGAGCTATTTGACTAAGTGAATTGTTTTAAAATTTAAAAAGTAAAGATGATTTTATGTTAATTTTATGTACTGTACGTTTCTTTACAAAGCTACATTTAATTCTAATTTTCTTTAAAAGTATTTTAATACAATTGAACAATATATTGTACCAGGTATGTATATCCACCGCACATTTTATTTCACCGAGTAAGTTTTTATAATTTATTTTTAATTTTAGCCCTTATATCGTGGCTAGCGATTCGGAATGTAATTGTGATATTAAAAATACATTTAGAGAAGTCTACAGTTTTTACTGGCTTATCGAACAAATGAATACGAATGGACCCTAGACCGGGGATGGGCAACCTTTTTCTATGTAAGGGCCACATTTTAAGACTTTTGAACCGATGCGGGCCGCATACAAGAGAAAGAGAAAAAAGATGTTGGTAAATCAGAATTATTTATTCATATATAATTATAAATTAGTTTCCATGTGTCTGTTAGCTGGTTTCTTGTTTTAATTTTTACTAAATTCATTGCGGGAAAAACTATTCACATACGTAAATTGTAAAAATAACGTTTGAATTTTTGCTGCATACTTCCTTAAACTGGGAAATTGATATATTTATTCACATTTTATGCATCGCGGGCCGCAGGTTGCCCATCCCTGCCCTCCACCATCACTGACGCGCAATTAACTGATTGCCCCTGGAAGTCGGCTTCTTACAGAAACACAGCTTCCCTGTCATCAAATGTCACGGCACGCCACTGCAGTCTTCAGTAGTTTTTATCCACTTAAACAGACCATCATCATCATCATCACGATTTATTTGAATCAATATGTATGAAAATTACAGAATAAGAAGCAAATTCTCCTGAAAATGAAAGTAGAAAAGAATACAGTCGAATCTCCAATAATGACTAACTCTGAACAATGGCGACCTCTAAACAGCGGCCACTTTCGAACAGCAGCTATATTTTACGTTCCAGTCAGTAGCCATTGTTGTGGTTTGACTATACATGTAGGTCCAAGCTATAATCAGTTTAAGATAATTTGTGTTCAAAATTTTTTTCTCTATCTTTGGCAGGGCACCCAGAGAGTAACGAGGGCCTGATAAGACCAACAGCAAATTATGTTAAAATAAATGAAGTAAACGACGAAATATTGTAACGAAGCTCGTAATTAATTAACTGTGACAATCAAACTACAGTCGAATCTCCAATAACGGCCACCTCTTAACGACAACCATTGTTTAGAAGCGTTTCGTTTTGAAATGGTTATACAGTAAAATAACCTCCAAACAACGGCCACCTCCGAACAGTGCCCATTTTTTATGTTCCTGTCAGTGGCCGTTATTTAGAGGTTTGGTTTTATTAGTTTAAATAACATCCAGAAACGCTTTAGAAGAGAATAAAAACGAAAAAAACACTTAAAATTAATTTTATTCTCTTTTCTTATGCATAATTTTACAATGTATAAAGTATGACGTTTGTTAATTAGCGTTAATTAAGCTTTTTTAAATTAATGAACAGCATTGACAACACGTAATTATAATAATATCTTATAAGGAAACTCTCGACTTCTCATTAATCTAGATTTAATATCTTTGTTCTGTTTCTTCGTTTATGGTTCATCAATTCGACGTATTATATAACATAATTTTAATGACTAATACTTTACAATTTTTATTTACGAACAGTTATAAAGTTAATACATTCATAATTAGTTTAATTTAATAAGCTATAAATATTCGAAATAGGTTATTTCTTTTTTAAATTAATATTAAATATGACTTATACTTTAAACACTCAAACTACTGCGTTATTCTACGTCTAAATTTTATAAATTAAAATGAATAACGACTCGACAGGAAGATAAAATGGCCATTTCTCGGAGGTGGCCGCTGTTTGGAGGTTAAATTAAACTAGAAATATTTTTCTTTGAGTAAAAATAATTATATATTTTTTATTAGAGATAATAAGGAAATTTTTATACACAATCTAAGTTTTGTATGAATGACTTAGAATATAGATGAGAAAGCTTTTCTTAATTGTAAGGTCATACACCATTTTAGTTAGATGCTATGTTTTATTACAAATTTCACGAGCTTGCTTACATTTAGCATTATATATAATTTGAAATATTTTCTTGTTTGTTAGAAAAAATAACATTAATATAGGGGTTGAGACCACTACGGGCTTTAAGTTTCCTCTGAAAAAAATTACCAGCTTCCCCTATCGACGACTCTGGTTAGAAGGTTCCATTCTCTGAGATGAGAAGTTGAGTTATGAGAATGTAAAATGAGTTATATTTAAAATCCAACTTATCGTACTGTACTTCTGTACGATAAATGTTAGCTTTTCTTGTGTATCAGTTTATTCATTTCTTAACAATAACAAAAGATATTGATAGAATAACTGTCGTTAAACGGCAATAGAAGTGAGTCCATAAAACATTTCCAGAGAAAGGTTTTTTCCATTCTCTAGAAGTTTTTTATTGTGTTACATTAATTGTATCCTCTATTTTTAAATCTTCGGATCTTATCCTTACAATAGTTCTGTCATTTAAGCTAGTAGCATGAGCTGCTCATTTTGTTGTTTGACAACTAAAGTCTATTTTTAGCTTCGTCATCAAACATCCTTATTACACTTCAACGTTATATTTTTAGCTTCGCTTCTGACCGTTTTCCTCATTTTCCTGATGAATTCATTTTTAGAATAAGTGAATCAACAGAAAAAGAAAATATTTAAAATTTTTAGAAATCGAAAATCCAAAACAAGCGAAAACTCTTAACAACCTCTTAGAAAGTGGACTGTTCCTCTATTACAGCGTCCTGATATTAAAGAAAAATCTCCAGCAACGAGTTGCTTAATTTTCCCGGCGACATTTGGTAGCTCTATCTGTTTCAATATTTGTTATTAAAAACTTTTTACATTTTTAATTATTATAAAAGGCAAAAAGCTTAATTTTAACAATAGGAATGAGTTTTATAAAAAAAATTGTAAATGCTAATAACGAGTAAAATCACCGTTAAGTCCGATCCCACTGAGGATATGACACACGACTCCCCCTTTATCTTCCCATCCTGTCGGTTTTTAACCTCCAAAATTTAATAGTATCAATCCTACTAATACACAAACCTTAATGCCAAATTTCAGAAATTTTCGACAAAAAGCACAGAAGGTGTTAAGCTTCAAAGAATGCCCCCTTCACACGTTAACATCCATACTAGGGATTGCAATCCAGCAGTGTTTTTAATCCAGCTGGATTTTTGCTGGATTAAGATCATTCCAGCTGGATCCAGCGCAGATGTATTTTTGGTGCAATAAAGTGTTATCTATCTATCTATCCAGCAATTTATGGTTTTTTTTAAGAAATAAAACATTTTTTAAAATACTTAAGCAACTTTTATTACTTAGACTGGTCACTATAAATCAGTAAAACTTCTTACACATTTAGGTACTAAACTTAACTTTGGTTCGGTTTAACACTTCAGATAGAGATAATTAACTTTAAATGTTTAGTTAGATTATAATTATAATGCAATCTTTAAGTTAAATAATAACAAAGGTAATTCAAATTAATTTAAATTAATATATTATACTAATGTAAGGGCAGATAATCAGTGGCTAAGTGGCTAGCAGTCTTACCAATTTTCTTATATAGACTCTACATATCAGTCTGTAGTTATTTATAACTAATTTAATTATTCGTGTTAGTAAAATAGTGAATAAGTAATTAGTAGTAATCTAGTAGTTAGTTATTATTATCACAATCATGAATCACATACATTCATATCATATATAAGATACTGATAATCATTAATTTATTTAACTAACTAGGTAGTCTCAGTTTCTCACTAATTTTCACAATAAAATTGCCTAGCCTAGCCCACTAACCACTTATAGAATAAAAGTTAGAAACTCTTACTTAATAGAATTAGAGTAGAAGTTATAAAATATTAGTCTTGACCGACCGTAAATTAGAATTATGCACCGAGGAATAGGAGACTAGGAGAGGAATTACTTATTTTATTTAGCGTGAAGACACTTTATTTAGTGAGAGCGGAAAGTCAACTGGCAATTAGATCAGCAGAGGCAAAAGGGCGGGCGGTGTGGTGTCGAGAGGGGGTGTAGCCAGTGCCGTCTTTAGGGGAGGGTCTACGGGGCCCTGTGCCCGGGCCCCGTAGGCCCTCCCCTAAAAGACGGCACTGGCTACACCCCCTGGCTACATTATCTGAAAGTAATAAAGTTACAAAGAAAACAAATAGGTTACTTAAAATGAAGAAACCATTAATAATACGATTGAAATTACTCCTCCAACACGTAGTGTGAAGTGTTGAGTACAGGGTGAAAAATTTCACTGGCTAAAAAAAAAACAATAAAAAATAAGGTCAACAGATTTTCTGGGATATGTTAAAAGGATGATAGCACGATATCCGTAACCGGTCTGGCCCGTGCTAGCTACACCAGCAACCCCTAGGTCTGTAATCTAGTATTGATTCTGTTTCTTCATGGGGGCTCCCAGCATTTTTCTGGCCCAGGGATCCTTACGTTCTAAAGACGGCACTGGGTGTAGCACGTGCCGCACTGAACGGCAACGTCAACTCTCGCCGTCGAGCGTTAGCGCACGTAGCAAAGCAGCAACGCCGACAACGTAGACTTTTGCGCCATTATTTAGAAAGTTAATTGAGTATTTGCGAATCCGCAGCGCTGGATCCAGCACCAGGTGCTGGATCCAGCAGGCTGAAAAATGCGCTGGATCCAGCTGGATTGCTGGATGAGGGATCCAGCAATTGCAATCCCTAATCCATACACACAGAAAAACCTCCAAAAGTTCTTTTGTATTTCTCGACGTTTCAATGTCCCCTAAGTCGAAAAATGTAAAAATCTTCGGGGGGTCATTTTTTGACCGATCGCCATACTCCCCCTCTGTTATATATAACAAAACCGGAAAAATAATATTGATTTGTTTATAAGAATATAGTTTTCTTATTTATAAATTAACAGCGAATTTCTTATATATATGGAAGTGTTTGAAACCCGAATATTCTTTATAAATAAAAAGTATTTTCTTTCTTTACAGTTGTATAGCTCGATAAATAAAGTACTCTGTCACTATTGTAACCTGTAAGTTTCCTGATTGTAGAGGCATTGAATTAGATTTTTTTTTTCAGATTACAATAAGCTAATAGAGTATATGGTCAGCAAATATGAATAGAGAATACTAATCAAAGCTATTCTTTTACTATTCGGATTGAACTCGAACGAGGATTCTTCAAGACGGAAACAAAACAAGGCCAGATGTCGTATTACGATAGCGTAGCTTATTGTTACGTTTAGAACATATAATTATGTCAGGAAGTGCAGTGCTTTTTGAAAAGTTTTTTCAAGTCTGAAACGTCGAATTTAAAATGTTACTTTCCTCCAATTTGTTTTTTCTAACGGAAAATAAAATAGGAAACACATAGCTAACTTATTCTATGCTGTAAATTGCTCACGAAAATACACAAATCATCTCTTGAAAATGTATACGTAGTTTACCAGCCCATAATTACGTAGCATATTTTCATTCTCATATAAAAATTGGCTGTAGAAATATGCCAACATAACTTTTATTCTAACATTTATTTTAAATTATATAATTATTAAAAAGCAAAGTTTATATACATTGTTATAAAATTCTTATTATTTAAATTAAGCCCCATGGTTCGTATATAGTTAATCGGGATTTCCGGTTCCTAAGATTTCCATATCTGGTCTCGATTTTCATCTATTCGCGAGATTAATGGATGGAAGACAGTGGAAATGCAGCCCAATAAATTTATAAATTCTTTAAATTAAATGAAAAACTTTCTCATTTTATGACACTTTTATACAAGAAAAAGTATCATAGTATACTATATTACCTCGTTTAGCGCACGTTATGCCCTAGGCGCTAAATGAGAAAGAATGGTATAAATTTTCCTAGCAGATGTTCATTAGCTAAAAATCGTCAACGAAAACTTCTAATTCTTATATAAAATTTTTAAATTTTAATGAAAGGTTTATAATCACATAACTCATATAAATAAATATTAACTTTAAATGATTATTTTTCCATAATTTAATGCCAGCTAATTTAGAAATTACATGATTTAGAAAATTAGAGGATGCTGAAATGCGTTTTTTGAGATCACTTCTGTGAATTACATGAATGAATCATCAAAGAAAGAAGTTGAAGGTCAGCAATAGAGCTGTAAGTTAATGGAAGAAATATAGGAATATCAGTAACCAAAGATATTTTATACAGGAAAGGGAGATCAAGGAAGACCAAGAAGAAGATGGAGAGAGCAAGAACACTCGAGTTTGAGAGGACCTAATCCACACTCATAAATGATGACTATATGTATAAAAACAAGAATACTTGATTACTTTAACCATTTGTACACGTAACGATGTTTAAAGCATTCAAAATTAATCGTATCGAGTAACAATTTATCATTTTTCGAGCTGGCATCAACGAAACTTCGTGATGCTTCACTTTAGGAGTGAAGAATATAAACGGTTATTATTAAACACAATAAAAAATAATTGAAAAAAGGGATACTCACCTACTATATAATCGTACTCCAACGGATGAGTAAAGCCGTAACGAATCAATATCCAAGAAAAATAGCATAAACAGTAAAAACGCATTGTATCACACGACATCTTTCAGTATCACTAATTTAATTTTTACGCCCGAATAAATAAAAAATATCAGCAGGTTTTCCTTGTTATGATCACTCTTCGGGTGTTATATATGATAAATTATCATAACAAGTAGAGCTACTTGTATAACACTGACAGCAAGTTACGGTTTTTACGATACGAATGACACAATTAACAGATGGTTGATTTTATTAAATATCGAAAGGATTTTACTATTCGTCGGTTGGAGAGGTATTGATTATTGTCTAGACATTTTTATTTCTTTAGACATAACTGCTTTTGTTAACAGAACCGAGGAAATTTGCAATGAAAGTTAATGACATTATATTAAAAAGGGTGTCAACATCCTAGAAACTAGTACTGAAGAAAATGCAACGGAAACGAAATACCTGATATTTTTCTATTATAAAGTGAGCTGCGTGCATTATCTGGTTCTATAATCTATGATCTACAAAGATAGAACAGTTTAATACTCCATAAGAAAAGATTATTTTAAAGCTTTTTTTCATTCAGGTTAAAAGACTATTGCTAAGTTTGTTAAACGGAATTCTTTTAAAATTCTAAAAGTGAGAATTAAAATTTATAAAAATTTAAATTGAGTTTTTATTTATCTATCTATATATAGAATTTAAAATATACATACTGTATATTTTATACATGTATGTATGTATATACAGTACGTTTGTTAGATGAAGTGTTCTATACCATTAATGTATCCTCACCAAATTTGGCATGAATATTCTTCTAAACCCTAAAAAATGAACTATGGGATACTATGGGGACCCACAACTCCAACTTCCCTAAAGCCTACCTCATCTTAACTTTAGCCCGAGCAATTTTTTGTGTTTTACTGTTCCATTATTATAAGTACTCGGGACAATAAATGTATCATTGTTTTGCATCACTCTCGCTAAATTAGTCCAACAAATGGCGCGTTACAGCTTCATGAAGACCAGGCAATTTTGAAATAGGGGACTTTCTTACAGACATTTTCTTCTAGGGAATCTTTTTGGGAAAATATTTTCTTATAAAAAATTGGTCTGGGTCCTCTATTGATGGATAACATGCCACTAAACCCAGCGTTACCGGTACCAACCCCTCAAAATGGCCTACGCCGGGAACACGTTTATAATATCAAAAATAAGTAGAATTTATTATAAAGTTATACTTAATATAGTTATAATATAAATAAATATTGTTTATATTTCAGTAATTTTTATAGAGTTGTATTCTGAGTTTAAATTTTTAAATTAAAGAAATCAAATAAATTGTCTTGGTTTAAAGATCGATTGTCCCTAAAATAAACAATGATAAATATAAACACGTAATGAATAAAATAGACAAATATTTTAAAACTATTTTCTACTATTTAAGGAGATTATATAATTCATTTTCACTTACTACAAACCATAAACAACTTCTTTTCACGCCGTTCAATGCTCTATTTACCATGCTTAAAAGAATGTCCTTATTGTCTTTCATTGTCTATTTTGTTTTTGAAATTGCTATTTTGTACTAGACCTTTCCAAATTATCCAAATCGGCTTTATTTATATAATATTTAAGTGTTTGAATTGTCTGAAATTCCCTTGAATGTTATGAAGTTCAGTAAACTCAAGCAGTGTTCAATAAGTTGCAACTGAAGAGGATATCGAAACTGGGAATAGGGTGCTACATTATATTATAAATTTTGGTAGAGAGAAATGATATTTGCTAATATTATATCTGTTGATGGTAGAAGGATTAGCAATCATTTACAATTTAATAAATTTAAGAGAGTTTAACACGATTTTTTTTCCTTTATCTGCCCTAATAGAGCCTTTAATTATGGTCACGTTGAAACCATGATGACTATGAAGTTCAGCTAGGCCCACAACGTGGGCAGCTGGGTGATGAAGTGTGAGGCCCAACATCTGGACAAAAACTTATTTTACTTATAAAGTTGAACAGTCATCTCTAAATAGCGAATACAAAACAACCTCCAAATAACAGCCATCTCGGTACAACGAACACTTTCTGTTCCTGTCAGTGGACGTTGTTCACAGGTTTAACTGTATTAATATAATTTTATTTAAAGAGAATATATTCATTTCTATCAAAAAATTTAAATAATGTTAGCTAATACCAACATTTTTCTGTGGATATAAATACATTTATATAATAAAAAATCAAATTTACTGATCTGTAGCATTCTTAACAGCAACAAACCTGTATGTTGACAGGAGAGAAATAAAAATAAATATTTCATATCCATTTTTTAAATTAAATTTGCCTGAAGTTTTAATATTTAGTTAAATTAGGTTAAACCTTGATATAACATTAATGTAAGAGGATGTAGATCCACTTCCATTAACAAGTACAGAATAAGAGGATGAAATGCTGACCCCTTCTGGCAAAAATAAGACAATACTTCTTTCCTCATACTAAAAAAATAGGCTAATTAATATCTGCAAAATTTTCAAATAAAATCAATTAAAATTAATGTTTCGATTTTTAAAATAAAATACTCGAACATAAATCATTTGGATATTTATGCGAATTAGAATTCAATAATGGAATTTATATTGTTTGTAACATAAATCTATCACAAATAACCTCGAATGAACTATCAAATTAGCCTTGATATTCAAAGAATGCCTCTAGGGCATTGTCTGAGATTTAATTCAAATAAATGCAAGCCATTATTTCACCACCTGTTCACTTTACACGAAATAAAATACAGTCAAACTTCGATTTAGCGCCTTGGAAATTTGCACTAAATCGAACGTGGGGCTAAACGTAAGAAATTATATAAAACAGTGAAGTTTACACACAGGTTTGAAGTCTAAAAGTTTAAGTCACGTGATTTGGTGATAACAACGCCCTTTACAGTGAAAACTCATACATTTATTAATTCACAGTGGCTGAAGCATTTTATATTTAATACTTAAAAGGAAGACCCATTCGTGAATATTCATTGGCGTTGTATAGGAGGGCGCTACATAAGGTATAATTTAAAATAAATATAATATATAGTAGATGTGAATAGATTGATAATGTGTAGGCTATAGGAAAGTTTTACCACTATTACTAGGTTATGTTTTATACTTTTCGTGTCAATTTACGTGATATAAGATAAGTTAATCCTGATTAATTACTATTAATAAATGCAACTAAAATAACGATAAAAATTTTTTTAATCATTTTTAAAATCTAGCTTGTAAGTAGTAAATTAAACATTTATACGTCGTTTGCATATTTCCTCATCGATAAAATATTCCGGTTTAAATTGAAACATGACCGCTTACAAATTCAGTATCAATTTGAAAAAATTCAAATTATAAATTACGAATATGATTTCACATAATTAAGGATGGGTTCTAAATTACGTGAATCCATAATCTGTAGGACTTATATTTAAAAAATTAAGTAAATAATAAGAATTTTAATGAAACATCTACACGGAAATGAAACATCTACACGGTCACCAGCGATTGAGTAGATAAAACCAGTGAACACTGGTCATGGGTTCACCAGTGCCGTCTTTAGAACGTAAGGGGTCCTGGACCAGGACCAAGATGGGGCTCCCTTAAGAAAACAGAACAATAGTATATTACAGACCTAGGGATGTATTATTTGTTTCCTCCCGTGAAGTATATACGATTTTTCCCTTCCCTTGGCCAGGAAATGGAATTTTCTTTCCGCAGGAAGAAAGTACCGTTTTCGGCCGAGGTGTGGTGAATAAGAAGTATCAAACATTTTTTAAGTTTTTTCACTCTAAGAATAACGAAAATGATTATTTTAAAAATTAAGTTAATATATTAATCATTGAGTTTTTAATTTTAATCAAACTTTTTAATCAAACTTCAATTAACCTATTTTAGTTAACCTACTTTTTATTTGTAACTTTATTACTTTCGGATTAGGGGGCCCCCTACGGCCTGGGGTCCTGGGCCAGGGCCCCGTAGGCCCTGCCCTAAAGACGGCACTGGGGTTCACGCCTGACCAACGAGCAAGCCACGTGCAATTTTCCTGAATTTTCACGTATCTAACATTTAAATAGGGCCCAATTTCTTATAGAAAGTCGTCCCGGGAGGCATCCCCTCTAACAGCTAAACAGGGAGCCACTTTCCCATTGAAGGTTCTCCCGAGAAGCATCCTTCTTAGTAGATGGCTCATCAAACCATACCAAGACGGAAACAGAACAATTTTTAATTTGAATCAAACAAATCCATGGAAATTATTTGAATTATTCAACCCTTACGAGAAAAACAATAATTGTGTCTTGTCACACAAATTATTTTCGTTAAAATTATTGATTTTTTAAATAAAAATCTTAATTTTTAAAATTACTATATGAGTTACGACTAAAGAATGCTCCATAATTAAATATAAACATTATGTTTATATTTAATTATGGAGCATAATATATTTAATTTATAACAAAAATATTTTATTAAAATAGTAAAGAAAAATTTATCTATATTTAGAAATGAATTAATAGTTGTAAAACAAACAAAATTATTATAAATAGATGTAAACAATTAAAATAATGTATGTAGTTGCTATACCCTAATGTATTATTAGTGGAACAAGTTTTAAGTAACTCGACGTTTATCTACAAATAGATTTTTACAGATTACATAATAAACGAGCCTGAAGGTGGATATTAATATCTAAATGAAGGTACAAAATTTGTTAGTTTAAAAACTTGTTTTTCTTCAATTTTTTTGCTCTTAATTCAACTCAAAATTCCAAAAATCGAGGTCAAACTTGTATTATATTAATTAAACTTTAAAAATAAAATAGTAATAATAATAATTCATCACACTTTTTCTGTGTCATTTATAAAATTTGACAATTTCTAGGTTAATTTCTTTTAAGATTATTCAGTTTTAATCGTTTTTTTAAGTCATAAAAAAGTTGATAGACTTTCTCGGCATTCTTTATTTGTCTTCATCCACAATAATTGCTTATTACAGTATCACCTTTAAGTCTTCAGATATACTGTACATAAAATTACAAATACAATGATTACTCGTAAAAAAGGGGACCATTTTATCCATTTAAAAATATTATCCTCCTACACCTCTTCAACGTATAAAAATCCTTCTGTTCAAAGACCTGAAACATCGAGAAGTGCAAAAAAATCGGGGTTTTTTTCTGTATGAATAGATGTTTGTGTATGTGTGTTGGGAGCATTTTTTTTAAAATTTACTTTAAAGCTTAACTCCTACGACTTTTGTCAAAAATGTCTGAAATTTTGAGGGAAGTTTGTGTGTTAGGGAGAAATGTTTCCAATTTCCTTAAAATCTCCCGAACAATGGTCCTATTTTCGTGAAAATTTTCGTGAACATTTCTACGTAATACACCACATTACCTGCAAAATTTCGGAATTTTTCGACAAACGGTACAGAAGTTATTAAGCTTCAAATTGGATGAAGTAAATCGTGCCCCCACATACACTAACATCCATACATACAAAAAGTCCCTCAATTCATAAAATTTTAGTTTCTGGATTAATTTATGTTATGAGATATATTAAATTATTATGTATTATATTATTTACAAAGGATTTATGATATATTTACTTTGATTTCCTTCTTAAATAATGCTTCAAATCGCCATTATAGAAACACTAAACTATCTTCAAGTGAAACCTCGATTTACCGTCACTGTTTGCTCACGTCTGAAATTGCCACTAAATCAAGTGTGGTGCTAAACCGAAATGTTATATAATAATAAAATTTACCGACGAATTTTAATTCGGGAGTGTTTAAGTCACAAGATCTGATGAGGAAAACGTCACATTCTGATACTTAAATGTTCTGTATTTAAATACTCGTGGAAAAAATTCATTCATTCTTTAGCGAATATGGTGCTATTTATCAGGCGCTATATCGAGAAATGTATCAATATTATTAATTTAATAAAAGAAATTATAATATCTATATATAAATAAAGTGTTTCAACCACTCTCTACACGACTGATTGATCAGAGACTTATATTTGTATCTTAATTATTAAATATGTTATATATATTTTTATACAATCAAACCTCGATATTTCGCCACCCTGTAAAGCGCCAATTAATGCTCGTGAAAAGAATATTATGCTTCGTTATTTCTGAATTACAAAATAGTATGATTATACAGTATTTTGTATACTTATTTTTTAGGACTTTTAAATTCAAAGATTCTTCGGTTTAGCGCCACAACTTCATTTTAAAGGCGAACTGACTGCACGTGGCGCTGAATAGAGGTTTGACTGTATATATATATACATAAATACACTAATACAAACCTAATACAGGCTACATACAGGTATGTAGCCTGTATTAGGTTGTATTCATTAAAAGCCTTTGTTTTTTTACTTAATTACTTTAATTAAAATAATCACAAACAAAAATTATCCTTGTAAAACGAATAGGAAAATTCTTTTGCATTAATTATAACTGAAAAAATTAATTTTTTATCATAGAATAATAATTATTATAATAGCAACATTTAGGCCTATACATTATTTTTAATACTTTTTAAAAGAATTTATTAATTATTGAATTATTACTAAGATTTAAATTTAAAAAAAAATGAAAGATTAAAATATTTTTTAAAACTTTGTTATACAATAATCAGGAATAAACACCGTAATAAACTCGTTTAAGTCAACCTGAAATGAAGTTGTTACGACTAGTCCTACAGTGAACAATTAAAGATTGTTTTTTAAATCTGATAATATAAATATCAATTATCAAACAAGGATAATAAATTTAACGAATAATTTTAAATTTTATTAGCCTACTATATAAATAATTTTTCCGGTTAAATTCTATATTAGTGATTTAAAAAAAAAATTGAGGTATAACGAGGGAAAAGCAGGGACTGGTATATAACTTCAGGCTCTAAATGAGAAAATATTCTATGAATTGTCTTAACAGATAGTAAACAATTAAAACGGTCAATTATAAGTAAAATACTGTACTATGCCAAGCAGTCGAACCTCTCAACAAAGGCCACTGACCGAAATATTAAAAAATGGTCTTATTTGGAGGTTATTTATGTAGGAATGTTTTTAAAAAGTTCCTGGAAAGATAGTTGCTGTTTAGTGGCGACCGTTATTGAGAGGTGGTCGTCATTAGAGGTTCGATCATCATTGGGTTTTATATATATATATAGCCTATATACTCGGTGTTGGAGCCATAAATCTACGATACGCTTCTGGAAGTTATAAAATGTCAGTATGGAAGGATGATCATTCTTTCTTCAAAATGATTATTAAATTTTATGTTTAAAACTTATTATTTTGTATATTTGTGGGACTTGAAAAAGGCCAAATGGCCACAATGTCTTTTGAGGTTAAAGATTAAAGATTAAATTAATTATTTAAATGTCCTCTCTGCTATGATATTCATTTGAATTTTAAAAGAAGAGGACTAAACTAGTTACTAATTGTTTGAATTAGGATTCATAAACTGGGAAAAACAAACTGAAAAATAGAAGTAAAGATGAAAATAAAACAAAATAAAATCAGGTTATTTTAGTTCAGCTGCACCAATTTTTCTTCTTTTCTAAATCGAGTGCACAAACCAGAATATTTATTTGATTAACTTTTTATAAAAAAGAAAATCAAAAGTATTGAAAATAACCATATTTGATCGTTGTTTCTGAATTGTAAAAATTTATTAAGGTACAGAAATGTAATGTCTAAAATAAAATAAATAAATAAATAATTTTTCCGAAATTGACTATTTATTGCGTTTCATATAAGCCTCATATATTCGAAAGATGGTTAAGGGGTCAGCCTATCACTCAGTTTCTCCCAGAGACTATCCCAGAAATTTTTCATTGTGTATGTCGTGGCTTGTCCTTTATCGTGTGTCTGGTATAACCAATGATGAGGGAGCCTTCGTAAGAGCTAAGGGCCTTCATAACCATAATCTTTCAGGGATCATAATTAAGATGATCCTCTTCACAAGCTCTTATAAGGCCTCCCGCATAAGTTCTTCACGAGCTTCTATGAAGGCTCCTGCTTGAGCTCCTTCCTCCCGTAGGGAGGAAAAAACTGAAATGAAAATAGCCTCACATATTTTTCTAGAATTTTAAAACAAATAATTTATAGACTATTGTAAGTTCATTACTATTCTCACGAAGGAGTTATTAATAAAAACATTAAACCCTTTTTGAGGCAAAATAAAATATTATTATTATTTTTCCTTTTCTTTCCTCTTCTTTACTCGAATGAGAGTTAAGAATTTCTTTTATTCGTAAACGTCAATTATAATAATGTATATTTATTTTTCTTTTTAACATAATTCAACTGTATTGCGTATACAACAATTTAAACAAATCATTCTTTGTTGGGTGCCTAAGGCTAAAGGGTGTATGAGGAAACTGTACTAACAACATCCTTACCCTCTCAAGTTAATCCTTAGTAATTCTTAATTGATGCCCTAATTTCTCTCTCCATTATTTTACCTAAATGTGAAATTAAATACAATAATCACGAAATACAGCAATGACACGATTTTTTTAGACTCGTGACATTAACGAATTACGTTTCTTTGAGGCCCTAGGCGCAATTTTGTTATAAGGCCCTTTATGTAATCTGTTTTTTTATAGTAAAAAGACAATAAAATTCTTAAATAATAACGAGTTTTTTTCTATAATGTACACTTTTTAAACGTTCGCTAAATTTTTTGTCTTATTGTCTGTTTATTATGTAATTTTTGAGGCCCCTCGAGACGACGAGGTCTTAATCACACGCCTTATACGCCTATTGAGTAATCCTGAATGCCATTTCTTGGATATTTTACAGAGAATTCCAGCAGAAATTGTTCCTTATATGGGAATTTTCATGAAACAAACTTTAAACGAGGAAAAAGTCCAAGCTTAAAAAAACTATATTTTAAAATGTATGACTTTCTCTGTTTCCATTGTGGAAATTGCAGGTAAATTTACAATATATTATATTTTCAACGAATTTTTTTAAATAGAAAAAACTAACATTATTTAAGTTCGTTACCTTTCTAGTTATTTTCATATGAAATTTCCTTTAAATATGAAATGACATAGAGGAATAGATGATGTATTGCATTTAATCAGTCAATATAAACATCTTTAAAAAAAATAAAAGTAGAGATTATATTTTATGAAAGCTGACCTAAAATTAATCGGTCGTGCGATATGCCATTAAACTTTTTCATTCTTTTTAATAAAAAATACGAAGTTTTTAAATAAATTTCCTTTCTAAATCCCGTTTTGAATTTAACCTTTTAATTATTTAAGTTTTTTTCCCCATTTTAATATCTGATAGCTTCCATTGAAACTATTAAATTGAAACCAAGCTTCCATTAAATGAAGCATTTTATTAGTATAAATATCAATTTTGAATGATGACCCTCTTTACGAGCTCTTGCGGAGGCTCCCGCATAAGCTCTTCAGATTAAGAAGGTCCTCTTCACGAAAGCTCTTTCCTCCCTATGGGAGGAAAGAACCCAAGCAGAACCAAGCAGAACCAAGCAGGAGCCTTTGAGGAAAGAACTTATGCAGGAGACTTCGTATAAGCTCATGAAGAGGTTTATCATTCAAAAATATGGATTTATCAAAATTTTTTAAATTAGATTTTATGATTATTTATGAAAATTTAATTTTTTAAATAAAAAATATCGAATATTTAATACGTAGGAAATTTTATTGATGTGATTATGATTGATTATGAATTCTTTGAGTGGTTAGATGGGTTATGTAAGTCGATGCAACAAATGTGGGATCTACCAACGAAGAGTGTCTACTGAAAGTACTTTATATGAAAAATTGACTTCTATTTAGACGCTGGACACGTGAAGAAAACCCTCACAAGACCATTCCCTTGGTTAGAATCGAACCCGCGACTAATTGTATAAAAAAAACCTGTACCCCTATTTAGGTTTGGACACGTGAAGAAAATCCGCACATTGTTCAGGTACGAACTCACTAAGTGTTCGGTGGTTTTATTCATTTCGTCACTGGTGTGCACCTCTTTCAAAATTTTTACTTAGTTTCATTTTAAAAAATGACGTTTTTATTAACTTTTTAAAGTCTTGCATCGTTAGACGATGCTGAAGATTTACTCCAAGTGGATTGTTTTAATTTTAAACGTTTGCGTAATAAAGAAAAATTATAGAATAAAACCCGTTTAAAACGTAACATCTCAAATCTTCCGTTTTGACAGGTTATCGTTTTAAACAGGGTTATGTTTTTATTGTCTTCTAGAAAGTAGAATAATACAACAGTATTGCATTGTTAGAGCTCTTTTCCTGATAAGAAAAACACACTCTTAAGTCTTAACAAAGGAAAAAATATATAACTGTGATCAGCAAGAAGTAGACCATAATTTAAGGCAGAAAATTAGAGCGTCAGAGCAAATTTACCTGCCATTACGTGGAAAAATTTCCTTTATATTCAGATTATTATACATTAAATTTTGTAATAAATTGGTTAATACAGTATTGTTTAAATCTCACCATATACAAGTATTAGACGATCAAATAAATGTATTTTTAAATGAATTTATGAATCTGTTTGTCAGTTTTCTGAATTATTCTAACAAAATACAGTTAATTCCGAAGTTCTATAACACTGTTAAGAAGCGTATAATCTCATTTTAGAAACAAGATGTTGTTATAAAAACGCGATGTAATATAATATAGTAAAACCTGTTTAACATGGAACACAACGGTACCGACCAGAATTTTCCCTTCTAACAGCTTTTCATTTTATATTAGAATACGTTTGTATTAATTAAGACAAAAAATATAATTTATATTTAGAACAGTTTTTTTCGAATATGAATGTTTTATATTTAAGAAATCTTGAAAACATTTAAACCTGTATAAGTGGCTGAAATTTAGCTGATGTTATTCGGAAAAATTCCGCTTTACTCGAGTTACTTATGCAAAATGGCTTTCATTTCCGCGTTAGACAGGTTTTCAGATTATCACAGTCTTTAAAAAATCGTTATATTCTGAGATTTTGCGTTTAGGATTTGCAAAGTGTCCTGTTTAAACAGGTTTTTACTATATTATAATTAAGTATAAATTCGCGTAAACAGTATTAAATTTTGACGTATTGTTTAAGTTATTAAGTAAAATAAATCAATTATATGAGCTTACTAATAAAAATTATCTCATATTTATTTATTTTTTTCATAAAAATATTTGCATTAAGAAATTACTATAAGCGAGTGATCGTAATTAAATTATCCTTATTCAACGTTGTTTAAAAGAACAGTTTAAGTGACATTTCAGGCCATGCAGAAGTCAGTCCATAAATTAGTACCGAAACTCTCCATTATGGCACCTTAGGCGCTTCAAGTACAAGACAATTATTCTATGCAGTGAATAGGAGTATTTTAATTACGAATGCCTGATATATTTGACATTCTTTTGATAATAATACGACAAAGAGGAACTTTCGGAATTTCAATCAAGTATTAACTTCCCAATTATAAAATGGATAACTTAAATTTGCAATGCGGAAAATTTTAAGTAAGATAGCATCTTATGTATGGAATGAAGAAGAAATATCTAACTTTAATAAATTTATTAAATAAAAATTAACTGAATGAGACTTAAATTAACAATTTGGGGAGTGTTTGATCAGATCAAGTACTACTGTTATGATCTTTTCTGATCTGAAAGATAACATTGCTTACTACAAACCTCGTTATAACGTTAATGGTGTTTTTTAAAGCTTATTTACGATAAACAGAAGTATTTTTATTATTGATATAGTTTTGGAATTTTTAATTTTTTTTCTCTTATTTCTAAGTTATATTTTTTAAAACATTGACCTTGTAAGTACCGATAATGAATATGATCTAGATAGAGACAAAGAGAACTTTTTCCTTTAATATTGGAAAAAAAGTGTTTATTTTTATTTAAAATTTTTTCTATGATAATTACTGTTATTGACTTTGTCATGTATCTTTTCTTACATTAAGATTTTTATTTTTTTGAATTTTATTTATTTATGATATATAAAAGGTAAATTAACTGCATGTGAAATGCAGATGCTTTGAAGAGGGAGATTAGTTTATTGGTTCAATATTATACAAGAGTGTGTAATCATTTCTTTTTCTTTTAAGTTGAAAAAATTCTAATAATATTCTTAAAGAATAATTTTAAAATATTAAACGAATCAAACTAGATTTTACAGCTCAAATTATATAAGAAACAATAAAAACCGTGCTGCTATTTCTTATAATTGGTTGGTATTGTATACAGGAATTCAAAAAAGACTTATTATATGAAGTTTTGGCAAGTTATATAGATAGAAACCTATATAATTACACTAAGTACTAAGTAGACCTAAGTACAGAATTAAACAAGTAATTACACAAAGTAATTATGTAGACACTAAGAAGGCCTTTTTTTCAGGTGCTTTGTGAGTTAGCCCATGGCCATAATGGGGCCCAATGTATTCGAGACAGATAACTTCCGAACAAAAACAACTTGTGGTTGCTGCTCGGATTCGATCTTGGATCTTCCAGAGAGGTTTCTGCTCCATTCGGCTGTCGTATATACACTTATATTTAAAAAAATCTAGAATTTTTTAAAGGTTAATGTCATAAATAAATATCGAAGTAATTATCATTATCACCAATTAAATATTTATGTCGATCTTTTTTCCTCCTGATCGTTTTTCAAATACATAGTTGAATAACATTGCCTTACAAAAAAAGTGTATACTAAAGAAATATTAATTTCAATTAAATCAGGTGCTTAAAATTTAAATAATTAACATTTAAATCACGTAAAATTACATATATAATTAAAAAGTAAGCAATTAAAATGGCATTAATTATAATAATTTACTTTATATGTCATTGCAAACATTAAACACTTGATAATTAATGACGAGTAAGATCTTTTATCAGGACACATTATTCTAATTCCATAATACATAAACTGTACTAATATTAAAGCATAATAGTAACAAATAATATTTATCTCAAATATATCTGTAATATTATAACATTATAGTTACATTTAACATGTACTTTGTAATGTGAAATCGATTTCAAATTATGCCTGGGGGTAGCATAAACCTGATTTCATATTGTCCCTCTGCACTGTTCAGCTTATACACCATTCTGATTTAATTAAAAGGATATATTTTTATGTTTATTAAATAAAGCACAAAATATACAATGTTGAAAGCTAGTCTCAATATATAAAAGAAAAAAGTCACAAAAATGTTAACTGTATTAAAACTACTCAAACTGTCATACACTCATTCAGAATGCACCACAAAGAAATTGAATTTTTATTAGAAAATTTCTTTAAAAAGCGTACGAATAAATATGTTCGTAACTAAAAATTACAATTTTTAATGTTTTTAATAAAAACTCACTACTTTTTTTTTATAGAGAATTCAACAATATGAAAAATTTGGGTTCCATTTCAAACTTGCTTCAGCCCTATCTTTTATTTTTTTAGGTTTTATTTTTAAAGAATTATAAAACCCTTCGGAAATATCGAACATATTTTTATAAATTACTTTATTAGAATCATACTTCTCGAGTTTAAATTGCAGTTTAAAGTTGTATGTGGCGCTATCTATTATGAGTTTTTATTACTTTCCCTGCTCTGTTATATATAAGAAACGGACGATCGTTCAAATAAAACGACCCCCCTTCTCCTAGATTTTTATATATTTAAACTCAGAGGACCTTGAAACGTTGAGAAATGCAAAAAAAATTCGAGGGTTTATTCTGTATGTATGGATATTAGTATGTGTGTGTCTGGGAGCACGATTTTGTTTACACTTTTAAAGCTTACTAACTCCTGTGCTTATTGTCAAAAATTTCTGAAATTTTATAGGGAGATTCGTGTATTATAGATATTGATGCTATTAAATTTTGGTAGTTAAAAGTGAACGGGATGGAAAGATGCAGAGGGTCATGCGTCGTATCTCGAGAAGGGTCAGACAATGATAATTTTACTCGTTATTAGCTCTTACAATTTTTTTTTTTTTTTTTTTATAAAACTCATTCCAACCCTCAAAATGAAGCTTTTATAATAATTGCTATTTTATAATAATTGATAATGTAAAAAAATGTTTTCATAATATATAATTACAGATTGAGCCATACACAGTTTTAATGTTACCGGGAAAGTTAAGCAACTCGTTGCTAGATTTAAAACAATAATTTTTATACTATTAATTATTATTAAAAGACAAAAGGTTTATTTTGGGGGTAGTAGCGAGTTTCTGCGAGTTTCTAAAAAAATTATAAATGCTAATAACGAATTAAACTTTTAGCCTATTAAGTTGGACCCATTTGAAATATACATGATCCCTTCAACTCCTCAACCCCTTGATCTTTAACTTCTAAAATTTTAAAGTATGTGCAGAAATAACCCTGACAATTTTTAAAATTTTTGGTTTATTTAGTCACACTGACAAACATAATTTTGCAAGGGGTGTTTTTACATTTTTGGGCTCGTGGAGTGTCAAAACGTCGAGAAATACAAAAAAGGGGTCAAAATATTATATTTTGAGCTCTTTTTTGTTATATTTTGACCCAAAATAAAATTATAAAATTGTATTTCATTACTTTCTAAAAGTTTTATACAATTTTTTTCGAATATTTAAATTTTTAATTATTATTTTATAACGTAGACGTGAATAATTTTCAATTGATACATATATACTTAAGCTAAAGTTTATCAGTAAAAATAATAATTGATTACCCAAATGATCAATCTGATTAATAATTTATACGAGATAAATTTTAAAATTTATTGATTGAATGTGACACGGCACTTGGAACACAAGTGGTGCAATGTCCATCTTATTCCACCATTTCAAATCTTCTAATTTGATTTACTGTACTGGACATACATCAATAGATAAGATGCAATCATGCTGAAAATCTGTAAAAGAATAGAGAGAACGAAATTTATCTTGGAAAAAGATAGAAAATACCAGCTATAAATCAAAATTATTCACGTTATAAAGTGTTCCATAAGTAACTACAAATATCCCCAAACAAGTCAGACCGATAGGTGGACCATGTAATCTTTGTAGAAATAAGTTTATCTAGGAACATAAATTTGATTAGCATATATGAAAATTGTAAACACAGGTTAATTGTTTTCTATGTTTTAACAAGAATATTTACCTGTAATTTATAAAACGAATTTAATGGACGATTCATAATTTCGTGAAGAAGCTGTTCAGGTTCGTGTGCCTAAAGAATAAAATCAATATAAAATACAAGAAAATTTTCAAAAATAATATATAATGAGGGTACATAAAAGAATTTCACATACATTTACGACGATTTTACCAGAAATTAAGGTGATGGCAATGCATACAAGTAGAAGACTTATGATCCAATTAATCAAAGTTACTCGTTCAATGTTAGATAATTCACTGAATATTAAATATCGTAGTACGACACACGTACAAGGTACAGTAAACATATGCACCAAAAATATGTATGGAGATAGCATTAGATCTGCTGCTTCAACCATATTTATAACCTGCGTATGCCGATATTGGATTATTTGAATATTTTTTATCTCTTCGTGGTTATCGAGTACAGTTTCCAGATGAATTCGAACCTCCTTAAATTTCTGAGCAATGGAATGAGCAATTAATATTGCATAAATGGTAATCATCATCCACAATGCCGTACAGAAAATCAGACTGAAAGTTATTGATGAAGATATTATAAAAGCCACAATTTGTCCATAATAACGGCAAAATTCTACATAAATTGGTAAAGAAATTATTGCTGTACTGACAAATTTCACACCAACGATAATTCCTATGATAATCGGACACAAAGTTTTCTGTAAAAATTTCTGATTTTTTGCATGTTTTATATATGTATATTTAGTCGAGGGATTACAATCATCATTCCATAATTGGCACAATTGCTCGGACGGATCATCACTAGCAAAGTAAGCAAAGTAAACAAATTGACATAAAGTAATTATATATGTTGCTAATATTATAGTTAAATAAATAGCTGTGTTTTCCTCAAGTATATTCTCAAATGCTACACAGATTCCAATTTGATTTATTTTAAAGAAGAATTTTAACATAATAACAATAAGAATAAAGGTTGTTGAACCGAAGAGTATCATAGTTATTATTAATTTATTGATCTTCGTCCAATTTGAATCATCTCTAGCATATTTAGGGAGCGAAGAGTTCATCCAAAAAGCATTCATCATCCAGTATAAATATCTCATTAAACAACAGTAGCAGTTGTTTGCAAAGAAACTGTCATCCATGATTTTTTCTTATAACCGTTTGAAATGATGAATTTTACGTGTAAAATGAATAACTTTTCTTTAAGTTTTCTCATGCAAGTTGAAAATCGATTGATTAGTATCTTATATAAATTCAATTAGAGCATGTTTACTCTCTTACTTATTTATAAACTATGTAAGAATTTATGATTCTTCCATTAGTTTTGTTTGTACTCTTGATGGAATACGAAATTCTTTTTAGGTATAATGCTATAATGTTTGTTGTCATTATATATATATTTACATTAAGCGCTACTCTACTTCTACATTTAAAGTTTATAAGTTAATTTATCTTCCAATTTAAATTTTTGTCTGAAGTTTAGCTGCATGAGATCGCAATAAACCGTCATTAGATTTTAATGACGATTAGTAATTTACATATTGATGACGCTCATAAAAAATATTTTAACATTACGGAATAGCTTCTGCATTAATTCTGTATATTGTAAATGTTCCAATGTTATAAACTATAAGATATGTCTCCGGAGGAGTGAACACAGCAAGTCGGATGGTTGACAAATGGGTTTGGTTTATTTTGGTTACAGCATAGCGACGCCTCTCTGGAAGGCTTTTATGAGAAACTGACCCGTATTTAAGTGTTACAAACGTAAAAAATCCCCGAAAAACTGCACGTGGCCAGGCGTAAACTCACTTTCAGTGTTCGATGATTTTATCCACTCGGCCACTTGTGGGATTTGACAAATAGGAATTAACAAGAACCAAATTTTCATCTTCTATTTTCATAAATATTTTCCTTCTTTCCTCAAAGTATGCATTGAACGGAGTGGTTTGATTTGATGGGATAAAGTAACGCAAGATAAGGGGGGTGCTCTTAAAACTTTGAGTCAATTTCATAAATATGTATTATAACATATAAAAATATTGACTTTAAATAAATTAAAATTAATTTCCTACATAAATGAGACTTCATAAGGTTATAATATTGACAGATGCCATGGAAATATAGGGGCAACCTTGTATTTAAAACACAATAATACATTACATTGAATTTAGCACGTTTTAGAAATAAAGCCCTCAATTATGAAAAATCTTCATTTTCGTTTACTAAAAAGTTATTAAATTAGCATTTATACCATTGTGCTTCTGGAACGGCGTTATTTACAATATCGCTGTTTTTAGGACGTACTGTACAGTAAATATTTTATCATAAAATATTACATTAATTTTTTTAATCTTACTTTCTGTTTAGATTTGAAAAATTTTTTAAATATAACTTTACTTCATTAGTGGAATATCACTTACAAAATGTTTAAAACTATATTTACTTATTAATGTGATTATTGCTTAATATTCTGATGTTTTTACTTTTCCATCTGTTATATATAACAGAGGAATAGTATGGCGATCGGTTAATAAATGTCCCCTCAAACATTTTAAATTTTGGACCCAGGAAATTCTAAAATCTAAAAAAATGAAAAAATAGGGATTTTTCCATATGTTTACGTGTGGCACGATTTTGTTCACGCACTTTGAAGCTTAATAATTCCTGTGTCTTTTGTTGAAAACTTCTGAAATTTTGCAGGGAGGTTTGTTTATTTAGGATTTATTATGCTGTTAAAGTTTGGTGGTTAAAGGTCGAAGGGGTAGGGTGATAGAAAAAGTCATGTGTCATATATCGAGTGGGCTCAGGTTTAATGAAAATTTTACACGTATGGGCTGCAATTTGAAAAAAAATTGTAGACAAATTCCCACTATTGTCAGTCAGTCTGTCTGTCTGTCGTTCCTTAATCTCGAGAACAGAGTTAAGTAGATAAAAGTCAAGACCAGATATGGAAACCAAAGGGTCAGAAAGCCCCAATTAACTATATATGAACATCCGATACAAACTGAAAGTTAAGTAAGAGTTGCATTTATTACCTTATTAGAACGCAGGGTATTAGGATATATTCAAATTCGTAAAGGCACAAACAAAGTACGGATTTTAGGTTTATATCAGCCCTTTTCAATGTCAATTCAAAATTTCCCCTGAAAGGAGTTAGATAGATGACCGGCAAGACTATCTACGTTAAAGGAAAAGTATGATGTACAGAGGCAAGACACACAATTTGAGGTAAATTAAATAAATGAAAAAAAAAAAATGATTAAAAACTACAGCCCAGCATTGTGACAATGTCACAATAAATAATAATTGCTCGTTAACACCTAGGTTACAATTTTTTATAACTCATCTCAACTCTCGCAAGATTAAGCTATTGCCATTTTATAATAATTAATAACGTAAAATATTTAAAAATAAAATCTCATAACAAATAGCGCCACACACAATTTGTTGCTTGGAAAGTTATACAACTCGTTGCTGGATTTTTTATTCTGTGAAATACAGAAATATTACATTTACAAGTAGCTTTTAACAACTGCACTCACCAATTTATATGTTAAAGATCGTTTTTGAAACTAAATATCCTTAAAAAGATAACTCGGGTCAACTCTTTCTGAAGAAAGTTTCAAGTCTGTCTTATATTTTATGAACGAGAATCACTAGGTGCATTGAACCCCTTCAAATCATTGAAAATCTGTGCGCTAAAAAGTCTGAAATGCGGCGTTTATTAATTATGTCAGTATTATTCCCTGTAATTCTTCCAGCGGGTGTGAGAGATACTCTCGTAAACTCAGTTTGAAAAATTCGAAATTAAAAAAAATAAATAAAAATAAAAAATAAAAAAAAGAATGAAATGCGTGTTGTGAAGGTCCTAAAGACATCCAAGCAAACATTGCACTTGCGCCTTGGCTGGAATTTCAGCTTGCATCTTTAAATTGGGAAAAGTCAGCTCAGGCAGAAACGTTTTTGGCATGGTTTCGTTACGTTGTAGTGGTTTATTGGGCCCCCGTAAATTGCTCTGATTTTTCGGACCCGCTGACGGTAGCCGATACATGCTTGATAACAATAGAAACATGGAAGTAGCCGATATGGTAAAGGAGACAGTTTGTCGCTCTGGTGTTCTTCAGAACGTCAAACTGTCATATTCTATGGTCGTCGGAAAATTTTCGTTATGTGTCCAAGCCTCTTCTGACAATGCTTAGAAATAAAAGTAACAAATATGTAAACCTGTATTTATTACATTTTAACTGTCGAAGGGAAGAGAAACTTATAGCGACTATAAGTTAATCAACGTAGTGTTTGTAATATCGTTATCTACAAGAACTACACGAAAAGCTAAATATCCACTTCAACACCAAGTCTACCCAAACCTGTATAGAATGCCTAGAAATCGTATGATCCTCACAGACTCTGTCTTACACTAACACTGCTGCTGTCAACCTCAACAGTACGAAGCCGCCTGTGATAACTACACTAATACAAATAATTGGCATTAATAAATTGTGTAAGTTACTTTTTGTGATTGTGATTAGTGTATTACAATTCCAACTGTTATTTCAGAAAATAATGTATTTTTTGATACCGATATATTCTATATTTTATATACGCTTTGATGATAATTATGATAAGTGTATTTGGTGATATATTCACACTTTGTTTATGGTTGTTATAATAGACTTTAAATTGTTTTCGTTTTTTGTGTTTTGAACCCGTTTGTAGTCCTTTCTTTAAGGAAGTCACGTTATCAACAAAAGATATTTCTTTTATTTGGAATATGTATTTCGGGCTCACTAATCTCACACTCTTCAGTCCCTTATTTCATTAATTAATTGTATCCACATTCTTATCTCTAAATATAGACGAAATTAATAAAATAAGGGACTCAAATGGGTCAGATAGTAAGACTGAAATGCATATTCCAAGTTAAACAAATATATGTTGATTGAGTGTGACTTTCTAATGGAAAGCACATGTGAATAAGTTTAATAATAACATAGAACATAAAAAGCCAGCAACGAGTTGCTTAGCTTTCCCAGCAAAAACATTTGAAATTGCGTGTAGTGCAATATGTTATGATATTTAATTTAAAAACTTTTAAAAAGTAATTTACTAGTAAATTGGCAAAATGTATAACTCTGAGAGTAGAGATGAATTTTATTAAAAATTATAAATGCTAATAAAGAGTAAAATCTTCATTAAGTCCGACCTCACTGGAGATATGGGACATGACCTCTATCTCTCCATCCCCTCAATCTGTAACAGCCAAAATTTAATAGCATCAATCTCCCTAATAAACAAACCTTCTTAAAAATTTCAGATATTTTTGACAAAAGTCACAGAAGTTATTAACCTTCAAAACAGGTGAAAAAACCTTGCATCCCACACACACACAAACATCCCGGCATACAGAGAAACTTCCAAATATTTTTGCATTTCTGGACATTTTAAGGTCTCCTGATTCCAAAAGTGTAAAAATCTTAAAGTTTTTTGATCGTCACACTTTTCCTCTATTATATAACAGAGTCAGAAAAAGAGGAATAAGTGAAAAGGAAACTACGTCAAACTGATTTAATTATTAAATACTACCAAAGAAGCTATTTTAAAACAATTAAATATTATTTCGTTAAACTAATCAAAATATAATAAAATAGTAGTACTTTTTTGTTTCTATATTGACATAGAGGTAAAATGAATTAATATAGTAGTAGTGTTCTTTTTATCACTCATACCGATTCTCGAATTTACGTACTCAACCTTGCTTTTTGACCCAGGAGTGGCCAAGCGGACTTCGTACCCTGAACACTGAGAGTTCGCTATGGGTTCGCGCCTCGCTCGGACGGGCTGGCCACGTGGAGTTTTCCGGGTTTTCTCCACATCTGTACAGCCTAAATAGGAGCCAGTTTCCCTTAAAAAACCTCCCGGAAGACATCCCCTAGGCAGATCGCCCACGTATCGCGTTGCCATAACTTAACAAACAACCTTGCTTTTACATTATTTATGTAACCGAAAATTGGTTTGTAAAGCACTTTCTTAGGAATGGTATTTATTGTATAACATCGATACAATTATTCCAGTTACGTGCCCACTAGTAATCGAGTGGATGAAACCACGGAACACTAAAAAACTCCGCTTGGCCAAACCCGTTGAAACCGACGGTAGGAGTTTCAAAGATTTGACCAGGCGGAGTTTTCTAAATTTTATTCACCTGCCTAACACCTGAATAGGGACCAATTTTCCATGGAAAGTCTTCCGGGAGACAATTTTTGGCTATGCACATGTCGCGCTATCTTATCAATGAAATCAAATCCAATTGCAAAAATCATATAGTTATATAAATGAAATTCAAAAATCAATTATTATACTATACACTAAATACAATGCACAAAACTAAGCATGATGTAAATACTGTTTTTATAGAATATATTTGGTGTACAACCTCAATGGGTTTTGTAAACCAAATCAAGCGCTTCCATTCACAGGAGTGATGTTCCTGTACAGTTTGAACTATATATTCCACACCATCGTGATCACTTATTACAAAATAGTTATACTAGTCAAAAAAGCGAATTATTGTATATAACCGAAAAATAACACGAAGTTGTTTGAACGTTTCTTAACACTTGAATGCAAACTCATAAAGAAATATTTTATGTTTACAACTGAAAATAGAGTTAATAAAATATTGTATAATGCGAATTAAGAGATAGAGTTATAAGAGAAAAATAAAAATACAAAATCGAAAATACCGTGATATAAAGAAATAACTATAATACGTAGCCGGAAAAAGAAACTATCAAAATTCAAAGAATAAATTATATATTCTATACAACAAGCTTGTACAATAAAACGATTTTATTAAATCGGATTTTTCCCAGAATGAATCAGGAATTTACTTCTATTACATAATATTATACAACTACTATTGTGTAATATTACGTAACAATAATTACATTTGTAACGTTAAATCTCCAATTACTAAACACAAGAACATCAGCAGCACAGGTAGGCTATGTGATTTAAAGATTTTTTTAAAGAAATAATCATATATTACTCTTCAACAATAATGAAATGCACCATCTGTATGATAATTCTTACATTTGTAATAGAGATGTTACTTTTAGTGTCTGCAATAGATAATTATAACATACACGATAGATACAGAAACACTGTAATCAGAGATATTCCTAGACACACAAATGAATACATGAATACTTCTGGCAGACTTCGCTGTAATCAACAATTCTGGATAAATCAGTTTCAGGCACTATATGAAATGGCTTCTAGAATACCACTTTTCAATCTTTTCAATAATATTAGAAGAGAAAGAAATCCTCCGACAAAACCTATTAAAAATTTCGTTAAGAAGAAACGCCCTACTACGACTAAAACGCCAACAACGAAAGTTTTTAAAACTACAACAAGACTCACACCTTCTACAGAAATCAAATTTAGTATTCCAACTACAACAGAAATACCTAAGATTGCTACAACGGAAAAGCAGAAATACTCAACAACAAAGATATCTACAATTACAGAATTGACAAAGTCAACCACAAAAGAGTCATCGACTTCAACTACAACAGAAATGTTGAAGTTGACAACAGAAACACCAATATCTACAATAACAAAAGCATCTACTACGACTACAGTAGATTCTCTCTCATCGACTACAACAGAAATGCCAACATTGACGACAGAAAGGCTTACATCGACTACAACAGAACCATCGACGTCTACAACAGAAAAATCCACTTCTTTCGGAACAGAAACAGCTACTTCCAGTACAGTTGAAATGCTGCCATCGACTAGAGAAACATCTACGACTGCAACGAGAAAAGCTATCACCACAGCAGAAACGTCAACGTCCACATCAACAGAAGAAATCGTTCTGGCCACAACAAAAATAAACACTTTAACTACTACGGATATGTTGAGGTTTCGAAAACTATACCGAGGTCAACAACAACAGAAACGCCCTATTCGTGTACAACAGAAACGCCCTATTCGTGTACAACAGAAACCTCCAAGTCACGTACAACAGAAACCTCCAAGTCGTGTACAACAGACACCTCCAAGTCGTCTACAACAGATACTTCCGAGTCGCGTACAACAGAAACCTCCAAGTAATATACAACAGAAACCGCCAAGCCGTGTACAACAGATACGTTTAAGTCGTGTACAACAGAAACCTCCAAAATCCGTCTATCACTTTCGAAATGGTTAAAGAAAACATAACTAGAATTAAAACACTAGAATATATACTAAACCTTATTGAATTTATTTATAAAAGTAATAATTTTAAAATCCTAACAGATTTTTTATAGACAAAAGAGAGGAATTGCAATGGGATGTTATAAGACCAAAATTGGCAGACATCTACATGATTACGATAGATGAGAAAATATCACATTTTAAAGGTATTTGCTATTATGCAAGATATGTCGATAATATTTTAATAATATACGATTCACAAACAACCACAGCCAAAGAAATTGAGGAATATGCAAATAAACTGGATGGAAACGTAAAATGTACATGTGAAGAGGAAATAAACCAGGAAATTAACTACCTTGATGTTACTATTAAAAAAGAAGGAACGGAATTATATTTCCACAAGTACGAAAAACAATGTAATACCAGAAAAACTAATAAATATAATTCGTATTGCCCTATAGAAATTAAGAAAAATACATTTCTGATGGAACAATAAATAGAACAACGCTTCAGTAAGACATTGAAACAAGGACGAAGAAACTTTTTAAAAACTATTTATTAAATAACTACCCGAAGAATATTGTAAGTGGTGTGATCATTATATAAATTCTAGATGCAATGTTAAGAATCAAAAGACCAATACTTTATATGTTAATTTCCCGTATATAAATCCTTTGAAAAATATAAACCAGAATTTAATAAATTTTCTATTTGTATAGTAGCAAAACAAAAAAAACCAGTTAATGGATATAATTAACATTATAAATAACGATCAAAATATATTAGGAAAACAACTAGAAACTGCAGGAGTCATCTACAAGTTATCAAGTACAGTACATGCCATAGCCTGATACGTTACATAGGAGAAACAGGAAGAAGATTGGAAAAAAGGTTAAAAGAACACGAAACTGCAATCAGTTTAAAACGACAAGAATCACCATGGTACCAGCATTGTAATAGTTTTAATTATAAAATTAATAGAAACGATGTTAAAATATTGCACAAGTCTAAAAATTTGTTAAAAAGAAGAATTATCGAAAATTTCCGTATTAAAAATAATGCAAATGTAATTAATTTAAATACGGGTATGATTGTAGATGCATGCTAGGACGATGTAGTCCAGTATAAAAAGAACAACAGGTGGAGAATAAATGTATCCACTGATGAGGCCTGTTATAAAGGGCGAAATGCAAATGGATTTGTTGAAAATGGAATTTCTTAAGAAAGCTAAAATTATGGTTTGTTATTTGGTTTGTTTGCCTTGGTAGATCACTCGAAGTCGGATACAAAAAGCATATTACTCGGTAATATTCTGGAAATATTTTTAGAGTTTATATTTATATTTGTATTTATATTTTTAAGTATTTTTCCAGGGTGGACATATATACAATATCGGAAACATTACCAACTGTGCTATAGCAGAGTTGGTAGATTACCAGGTTTCTCGACATACAGTTCAAACTTGGCTAGAGGCAGTATTTGCCTCTAGATTGCGCCTCGGTTGACAGAAGAGCTTTGTTTTGCTTTAGATATACTTACTGGTGAAGTCAGATTTCGACCTATAATAATTGTTTTTTTTTTTTTTTTACGTCTATGTAAAAATGCCAGCGTGCTTTGTGCCAGGATGCAAGGCAGGATATAAGTCATCAAACAAGAAGAGACATTTCTACAGTGTTCCTAACGATAAGATTGAAGCGTGGATGCGATACATTCTACGAGACGACAAGATGCTAACAAGTGAATGTTACAAAAATTTTTTGGTAAATTCTAAAAATAAATAAATTATTTCCAGGTTAAAAACAACCAAAACTATTCTTTCTTATCCGACTTCGAGCGATTTATTTTAGCAGACAAACAAGTAACGAAATAAATACTAAACTTTAATTACCAATAACTTCGTGTTAATTGATTTCACGGATTCCAAATGCATTTCGTTTACAACAAAGCCTCATCAGTGGACATAATGAACTTTAACAATTTCTGTTTCTTTTATGTTAGGTGATTTTTTTTCCCCAGCATGTATCTTCATTCATTCCGGTATTCAGATTTATCATATTTGCATATGCTACAATACAAAAATGTTCTATTATTTTTCTTTTAGAACAATTTTTAACTTTATATAATACTTTTATATTATTTAGTTTACATTATCCACCTGAAATTACAAATTATCATTTATAGAAAAAGAAAACTTATAATGTTAAGTAATAAAATTAAATTATATTTACTCATTTTTAAGTCATTTGAACTTGAAGGTGAAGTGCAAGCCTTTAAGTAGTCATCTATGTCATAGTTTTCTATGGTTAAAATGGCATCTGGGCAGGACATTTCAAATGTGTTAGACTCTGCATTTTCAAATTCTTTATTTAAGTCTTCTACAAATTTAAACTAAAATATACATTTAAAATTTTTAAGATAAATGCTGTGAACATGTATTATGCAAATAGTTAAAATGTATCAATTTATGTTTTAAATGCTTAGCTTTACTCAGTATGACTTCTATATCTATTCAAATAAACTCCGTAAGTTTTTGTTATATTAATTTTTTTTCTCCCAAATAAAAAAAGTACAGTGAACAATTTATTCTCTGCATAAATGGGCAGGATATGAAGAATGTTATTTCATACATAAATGTTTCAATGTACAGTACATTTATCTATTCTATTAAACAAATGTACTTTACTGTTTTAATTAGCAGATACGCAGAAAAAACTTATATTAAAGTTAATATATAATTGATAAATTTTAGTTTTATATTGATAAAAATAATAATAAAGTCTGATATTTTTCTTAAGCAGTAATTAAGGTCAGAGTCAAAGTTAATTTTACATCGTTTGTCTATGTATATATTTTTTTCCTAAAATTAATTTCTACCATACCCTGTATGATATCATCTATTGTGAGATTATTAAATTTTTAATTACTGAAACTATAGAATTAAACATTAATTTCTTAATATTGTCAAGTAAGAGGATATATTTAAAACAAACCTGAATTATTTCCTATATTTGCTTCTCCCAGATTTATGTATTTTTGGGAAGATTCCTTTTCCTCAACAAAATTACTTATTGTGCTTAATAAAATATTTGATAAAGTATTTTTTATTATAAAAATTGAATAAATAGATAATTATTGTATAAATAATCAGATAATATAACTTACTTTATTTGTTCAATGCCTGGTCGTAGAAACGAAAGCATATTAAAATATTCCCATTGATGTCTCTTGCAACCTCCAGAACCACTAGGAAGATTCTCCTCTTTACTTTTTCGTCTATATTGGTCGCTGATAATCTGCTACCTTTTATTCACTAATGATTCTGAAAAATATTTTACATTTACAATCTGAAATATATGTTGACCATTTACAATGTGATAACTTATTAGATATAGTCAATCACGTACTGTACCTTCAACGTTTAGTTTCTTGGAAATCTCTGTCCAAGAATTATTATTTTTTTTAATGTTGTCTATATAATCGGCTCGTCGAATATCATATAACCATGGATATTTTTTCACTTCATTTATTACAGCTTCTGAAAAGTCCGTATTTTCCGCCATTTTCTAGCTTCGACGTAGGTTGGATAAATCCAAACTCTGATTGGCTATAGCTTCGAAGTTCTCATTGGCTGTAGCTCACCGACTGCTCCGACCCTACTACAAATATTTAACTTTTTAAATCTGTCCGACTGGAACGACCAGTCGGTAGGCCGACTGCTGTTGCCATGGCAACACGACTTGGAGTCGGTCCAGTCGGTCATAGTGTGAAACAAATAGCTTTATTGAATTGATGTCGCAGGCCGCAAGTAATTGTCTCGTAGGCCAGTCATCGCCGGTATCTTTGACATGTCTGGTCTGTATAGACCTTGAGCTCTTGTAGTGATTGCAGTGTCCCTAATGGTAACATTTGTCTCTAGTTGATTTTCGCAAGAAGAGAAGATAAGTAGTCGAAAGATCAGATAATCTACCGACTCTGCTAACACTCATTACAAAATAGTTATACTACTGAAGTAGAAACTGCAAATTATTGTATATACCCGAAAGATAACATAAAGTTGTTTTAACGTTTCTTAACAAGTGAATGAAAACTCAAAGAAATATGTTATCTTTATGACTGAAAATAGTATTAATAAAATATTGTATAATGCGAATTCGGAGATAGAGTTATAACAGAAAAATAAAAATACAAAATCGAAAATATCGTGAAATAAAGTAATGACTATATTTAATACGTAGCCGGAAAAAGAAACTATCAAAATTCAAAGAATAAATTATATATTCTATACAACAAGCTTGTACAATAAAACGATTTTATTAAATCGGATTTTTCCCAGAATGAATCAGGAATTTACTTCTATTACGTAATATTATACAACTACTATTGTGTAATATTACGTAACAATAGTTACATTCGTTACGTTAAATCTCGAATTACTAAACACAAGAACATCAGCAGCACAGGTAGGCTATGTGATTTAAAGATTTTTTTAAAGAAATAATCATATATTACTCTTCAACAATAATGAAATGCACCATCTGTTTGATAATTCTTACATTTGTAATAGAGATGTTACTTTTAGTGTCTGCAATAGATAATTATAACATACACGGTAGATACAGAAACACTGTAATCAGAGATGTTCCTATACACACAAATGAATACATGAATACTTCTGGCAGACTTCGCTGTAATCAACAATTCTGGATAAATCAGTTTCAGGCACTATATGAAATGGCTTCTAGAATACCACTTTTTAATCTTTTCAATAATATTAGAAGAGAAAGAAATCCTCCGACAAAACCTATTAAAAATTTCGTTAAGAAGAAACGCCCTACTACGACTAAAACGCCAACAACGAAAGTTTTTAAAACTACAACAAGACTCACACCTTCTACAGAAATCAAAGTTAGTTTTCCAACTACAACAGGAATACCTAAGATTGCTACAACGGAAAAGCAGAAATACACAACAACAAAGTTATCTACAATAACAGAATTGACAAAGTCAACCACAAAAGGGTCGTCGACTTCAACTACAACAGAAATGCCCATTTCAACTACAACAGAAATGCCCATTTCAACTACAACAAAAATGTCGAAGTTGATAACAGAAACACCAATATCCACAGTAACAGAAGCACCTACTACAACAGAGATGTCGAAAGTGACAACAGAAACACCGATATCTACAGTAACAAAAGCATCTACTACAACTACAGTACATTCTCCCTTATCGACTACAACAGAGATGTCTATGTTGACGACAGAAACACCGATATCTACAGTAACAGAAACATCTACCACAACTACAGTATATTCTCCCTCATCGACTGCAACAGAGATGCCGATGTTGACAACAGAAACACCAATATCCACAGTAACAGAAGCACCTACTACAACAGAGATGTCGAAAGTGACAACAGAAACACCGATATCTACAGTAACAAAAGCATCTACTACAACTACAGTACATTCTCCCTTATCGACTACAACAGAGATGTCTATGTTGACGACAGAAACACCGATATCTACAGTAACAGAAACATCTACCACAACTACAGTATATTCTCCCTCATCGACTGCAACAGAGATGCCGATGTTGACAACAGAAACACCAATATCCACAGTAACAGAAGCACCTACTACAACAGAGATGTCGAAAGTGACAACAGAAACACCGATATCTACAGTAACAAAAGCATCTACTACAACTACAGTACATTCTCCCTTATCGACTACAACAGAGATGTCTATGTTGACGACAGAAACACCGATATCTACAGTAACAGAAACATCTACCACAACTACAGTATATTCTCCCTCATCGACTGCAACAGAGATGCCGATGTTGACAACAGAAACACCAATATCCACAGTAACAGAAGCACCTACTACAACAGAGATGTCGAAAGTGACAACAGAAACACCGATATCTACAGTAACAAAAGCATCTACTACAACTACAGTACATTCTCCCTTATCGACTACAACAGAGATGTCTATGTTGACGACAGAAACACCGATATCTACAGTAACAGAAACATCTACCACAACTACAGTATATTCTCCCTCATCGACTGCAACAGAGATGCCGATGTTGACAACAGAAACACCAATATCCACAGTAACAGAAGCACCTACTACAACAGAGATGTCGAAAGTGACAACAGAAACACCGATATCTACAGTAACAAAAGCATCTACTACAACTACAGTACATTCTCCCTTATCGACTACAACAGAGATGTCTATGTTGACGACAGAAACACCGATATCTACAGTAACAGAAACATCTACCACAACTACAGTATATTCTCCCTCATCGACTGCAACAGAGATGCCGATGTTGACAACAGAAACACCAATATCCACAGTAACAGAAGCACCTACTACAACAGAGATGTCGAAAGTGACAACAGAAACACCGATATCTACAGTAACAAAAGCATCTACTACAACTACAGTACATTCTCCCTTATCGACTACAACAGAGATGTCTATGTTGACGACAGAAAGGCTTACATCGACCGCAACAGAACCATCGACGTCTACAACAGAAAAATCCACTTCTTTTGGAACAGAAACAGCTACTTCCAGTATAGTTGAAATGCTGCCATCGACTAGAGAAACATCTACGACTGCAACGAGAAAAGCTATCACCACAGCAGAAACGTCAACGTCCACATCAACAGAAGAAATCGTTCTGGCCACAACAAAAATGAACACTTTAACTACTACGGATATGTTGATGTCTGGAAAACTATACCGAGGTCAACGACAGAATCATTTACTTCCAGTACAACAGAAACGCCCTATTCGTGTACAACAGAAACCTCGAACTCACGTACAACAAAAACCTCTAAGTCGTGTACAACAGACACCTTCACGTTCTGTACAACAGAAACCTCTAAGTCGCGTACAACAGAAACCTCCAAGTCGTGTACAACAGAAACCTGTAAGTCGTGTACAACAGAAACCTCCAAGTCGTCTACAACAGAAACCTCCAAGTCGTCTACAACAGAAACCTCCAAGTCGCGTACAACAGAAACCTCCAAGTCGTGTACAACAGAAACCTCCAAGTCGTCTACAACAGAAACCTCCAAGTCGTCTACAACAGAAACCTCCAAGTCGTGTTCAACAGTAACACCCATCTCAACTATAACAGTTATGATGCCGTCAACTACAACTAAAACCCCAACGATCACTACAACAGAAATGCCTACTTCAACTACAACAGAAAGTCCAACACCGACTACAACCGAAAACTGACGTCCATAATAATAGAAGCATCTACTTCAACTATAACAGAAATGACTAACTAACCTATCACCTGTCTTTGAGCACTTCGTAAAATGGCCGAAAGGAAAAGCATTGAAAGTAAACAGGACGAGCCTTGTATAAACCAATGTAGGATTGTTGTTTTAAACGTACATAATTATTTTAATTGTCAAAATTCAGTATTACCATATTATTAGCATGACAGTATGACAGTTATCCCGTGAACAGTTTAAAATACAAGGTCAATTAAAAAAATTTTGAATTTATGTTTTCCATTTTTGACTCGTTATGCATCGTGGGCACTAATAGGGATTGGGCTGATAGGATGATACAATACAACACATGGGCGATATGCTAAAGGAGATTTTTTTTATTGTATAAACTTTGTACTTCAATAAAGTGAAAACTTTGATAATTTGAGAAACTAATTAAAGCAAATAAATACAAAAAATTAGATAGTTTACTTTCTATGTATGGATATTAGTGTGTGTATGTCCAGGAAGCACGATTTTGTTCACCCTTTTGAAGCTTAAACTCCCGTGTCTTTTGTTGAAAATTTCTGAAACGTTGCAGAGTTGTTTGTATATTAGGGGAATACAAATACATACACATATATATGTATATATATATATATATATGTATTTGTGTGGCGGGCTTGACATCTGAAACGGGTTGTGATACTATCTGTTATGATATATAATTTTAAAAACTTTTCATATTTTTAATTATTATAAAATGGCAAAAATCTTATAATTTTGAGAATAGCGACGGGTTTTATAAAAAAAATTGTAAACGCTAATAACGAGTAAAATCGTTATTTAGTTCAATCTCACTCCAGATACAACAATATGTACTGTATCCTCCTCTATCTCCCACTTTTTTCACCCTTAAAAACCGAAAGTTAATAGTGTCAATTATTCCCCTAATCCACAAACAACTTTGCAACGTGTCAGAAATTTTCAACATATATATATATACATATTCATATTTTTTAAAAATAATGAAGACTTTGAAGCTATCTTACCATAACAATTATTTGACATTTTAATTGATAAATCTCATTTGAACTTTTATATATATATTAATAAAAGTTGTTCATTTCAAAACAACGCGATTATAAAAATAAAGCGAGCTCTGCGGGGACAAAAGAGATAAGTGATACCACGGTGTATACAAAGCGATTTTATAACTAAAAATTTAATTTTTAACACAATAATGATCAGAAACTACATTAGAATGTTCGTCTCAAATATCGTTGGGTTATTTAATGAATTTTGTTATTTTAGTGAGATTTATACTCCCCACTTTTCTGATCGTATATAAAAATAATAATAATAAAAAAAACATGTGTATCTTTCCATCTGTAATTTTTGTGAGTATGAGAAGTAGATTATAGGGTTAACAAAGCGAAATTTTATGAATCGCCTTAACTTTTGAAGAAAAAGGTCAGATAAATAAAAGAGAATGAAAACATCATGAGATTAACATATAGATATTTTACATGCAATTGTATAGAATATATTCAGATTGATAATAAAATCCAAAGATCTATATTGAAAATTAAAGGCCTCAGGCACGCACAGATATATGCTCGATACTCATATTTTAAACGGTGCTCAGAATTTAGTACTTGTTGGAATCACTCGTCTTTTATAATATTGTGTAATAGGATATTGTGTAAGGCTGTAAACATCTATATAGGAGTGCCTTGCAAGTTAATCGTTGTTTAGGGCCTCGCGTAATCTTCAATCTTCATTGCTCGGATTATTCGAGAAAAGAAGTGTAATATACCAGTTTTAACCGTATTTAGTGTAAATTTTAGTTTAAAAATAACATAAAAGATTACAATATTTGAAATTTTGAAATAATTTGATGCGAAATCAAAGGAAATATTTTTATTACAAAGCCAAAGACGTTTACAGAGACAGAATGATCCTGAATACATTTATATTAATCGTCAAACAATCTTCATACAAAGATGATAAATTTTGATACAATTTAACTTTCAAATTGATCCAAGGTCAATCCTGTCGACAGAATATATTCTTTAAGAACTCTCGAATCGATTCAAATTACATTTTACTTTCCAATTACATTATTTTTGTTTTTAATTCAATGAAATTTGGATGAATCCATTTTATTGTTTTTCGTAAATCAATTATTGTCAACTCTCAACGATTCTTAATCATAAAAGATCCTAACCTGAAATCAATAAACAATACTTAACGACGTTTATTAAAGTTTGCAATTTCCTAATGATAATTCCACTTACCATTTCACAATACATTTCATTTAAGACAATTTTCCTCTTGGAAATTCCAGTTACATCAGAAAGTATGAGATATATCCGGTTCAGAAAGTATTTCAGTAATATTCCGTTTGACTTTTTTCTGTACAGTATTAATTCTTTATTTGGATTGAAGAATAAACAAAAATTGGTGCATATTCGAGGATGTAGTGTCAATAATGAATAATCATAAATTAGGAAAGACGAGATAGATAATAAATAGAATATGCGAATGTCTTAATTCGTGAAGTCGTAATTGGAAACTGTCAAATATCGAATAGCCACAATCAATAATGTCAAGCTTTGAAGAGATGCAATCAGGAAATTATCAAAATTTGAGTGACAAAATCAGGAAGGTGATACAATTACAGAAAAATGTTACAATTTATAGGTCACAATCAAGAAAAAAGTCAAATATCTGGAGTCACAATCAGGAAAAATGGCACAAGTTGGCTAGTCACAATTGAGTAAAATCAAATGGCAGTCCCATTTCGAAAGTCAAAATTAATGTATATTTAAAAACGTTTTTGCTTTTTTAATTTAAAAATTTTTAATTTCTAAATTATAAATTCTTTATTTTTTAAGTTTTTCTGTAGTTTTTTACATTTTATGTGTTTTTGTTGTTTTTAAATTTTAAACTTTGTTTGTATTGTTTTAAAAGTACTTTTAAATGTAAAACAAAGAAAAAGAACAAAGAAATATAAAAAGAATAAAATAAAATCAAGAGAAAATATGATTAAATGCAAATAAAGTTAAGAAAACGAAAATGAAAACGAACAAATACGAACAAAGAAATAAACAAACAAAAATCTATGTACATAGAGATGAAAATCTCTAAAAATTCTTCTAAAATCTGTGAAAATAAAATGAAAATAATCAAATTTGTCATCTAAATTATTCCATTATCTAAATAATTTTTAAATAAAAAACTTTATTCTCAACTAAAAAAATATTTATACAGTATAAGATTTCCAAATCTTCAAGTCTGAATACCGGTATTAAATAAGTACTCACTTTTTGAACCTTTGTATCCGGTACTTTTTTACCCTGCAGAAAACAAACGTTTTCTGCCCTGCAAACGAACAAAAGAACAAAAGAAACTGGCTTCCCAATTATTTGAATTATTCTTCGAGGAATATATTCGAAAATTATGTTCGAATTTATTTTAAAGCTAAACGTTACTCGAAGAATAATTCAAATAATTGGGAAGCCAGTTTCTTTTGTTCTTTTGTTCTTTTAACCTGAAGCAGACCTCGAGTGAGGCCGAAAACGTTTGTTTTCTAGAGGGTAAAAAAGTACCGGATACAAAGGTTCAAAGAGTACTTATTTATATAAGAATAAATTGGAAATTAATTGGATAATATCATGTGACATTTATTGTGTATCAATTATATTATTGTTAATTTTATTGTTTTAGAATATGCGTGTACTCGCATTCACATAAACTTACTGAATAATTTAATCTCTACATCCACCTATGCTATTGCTTTCGTTGTGTCACGATACCCCAGCATATAGTGTTGTCGATACATAGAAAAATTATATATATATTCGTATATATATGTCTGATGCCTCAAAACTCTAATAATTCTTTAGTGTCTAAAATTTCCACATGTATTACCCTAAATTACATCAATAATATAATATATTTTTCGAATAAATGTTCCCTGCCTCCATTAACTGCGTATTGATAATACAATATATCGAGGATAGAAATTGCGTTTAATTTATAAACTAGGAGTGGGAAATCTCTTAACTGTCGAGTGTGAAATACGAAAGTATTCCGATTAAACACTTACCAGAGACGAACTCGGAATAAATCGAGCAAATAGATATTATTCTTCATGCGAAGATGGAAGGAAAGAGATCCTTATTCAAACTGGATGTATTCGGTTTCCACTCTCTTCACGCCTTTCCACACTTTCTGCACGGATCTGGATGTGAAAATACATGTATAATTATTTATTAAAAACGTGTATCTGGATTTGAATTTAATCAAAACATATTGATGTTTGATTGCATTTATATTGATTGACTGCAAATGTTATATTATATCAAATTAAGAATAGAAAATTTTGTATTAATTCATTCTTAATGATAATCTTTCAACGATATTTTAAATTCATTTTTTGTATTTCTAAAAACTTTATTTTTCATTTTAATCTTATTTTTTTCGTTTGTTTAGAAATGAAATTAATCTGGCAAATCTCAATATAGCTCCAAAGAATAAATTATGCCATTCTCGTGGAAGCGCGAAGCTTTGAAATCTGTGCACATCTAATACTCAGTACAACTGTTTGTGTTTGAGGTACTTAGGTTTAAGATACACGATTTATTGAGAATTCTGGAGACGAACGAATGATGGAGTTAAATTGAAGAGTGTGTTTGTATATACAGAAACTTACCTCTTGACTGGTTTCCATACTGACTTCAAGAAAGATTTGACTTTTTTCGATTCTTTTCGATCTCCAAATTCACGAATGTTCGAATATTCACGCGAATTTTCCATACAATCCTCGTGTTCCACGAGATCTTTATTCATTTCGATGTTTGTTGAAGGAACCATAATGTTATTATTCAGTCCATGGTCCTCCTCATCTTCAACCAGTCGTTCACTAAACGTAGAAAGAAAGAATTTATAATACAATAAATACATAATTTTGAAATCAAATAAGCAAAACTTCATCAATAAATATTTTAGAAAGTTATAGTAAAATTAATATACTTGGAGAACTTTTCATCTAGCCCCACCCAAAATTTTCTGTGAGATAAGCAAACTATCGCTTAGAGATACACGTTATTAAAGTTATTACTATTTAGTAGAGATATAGAACCTCCTCTTAATCGAATTCAAAGTTGCATGGGAACTCATTATTGTATGTAATTCTTATTGCTGAGATTCTTCGATTTAGCGCAAAACTCGATTTGGTGCTAATTATCAGAGAACAAACAGTGGCATACTACCGAAATTTGATTATATGTAGAAGAGATATGTGCCACTTAACGATGGATCCGCGAAGGAAGTTCTATCGTTTATAATGGAGGCGAAGAATACGTAGCCGCTTGCACTGTACCTTTTCTACGTGTAGATGTATAGACACAATGATAATTATTTATCATTATTGTGTTACATGTAGCATAGGTTCATCGTCTAAGCAAGGACAGTTTTGAAGAATGAGAATAAAGTGCGTCTAAAATGACTAAACTATATCATCAATTGTCATATTGAATACAAGTCATAAAATTATCCTATTCTAAATTAATTGTATTGTTGAGGTCTAAAAACAGAAGAAAATCGGAATGTATGTTGATCCTGTACATACACCCTGTACATACATGTTGTATATTCTATCATCCTGGGAATGATAGAATATACAACATTAATTTAAATAAGTGTACTCTATGACGTTTCCTTAACGGAATATTTCTCAAAATGCATCCCCGTCTTTAAGCGGCTCATATCTGTGCTGTTATCATATAGAGAACAGTGTTACACATAAACAGTAATATAAATTACCTGTTAAAACGATCGCACGAAGTCTGATAAAATGGCAGAATCTTCTTCAGAGCCTGTTTGTAAGCAGGATTAATGTGATTTTCAATGATGGACTTTCCAAATCCGTTTTGTGCGGGTTCATCCTGCTCCAGGAAGCCTTTCTTCTTGCCACGAAATCGAAAATGATCCAAATTGTTTGGATTCACAAATCCCGCACGTCCACTCACTCTCGCCCTGAATATGGAAAGAGAAAATTTTTATAACAAATAAATTCTCTCAGTTTTAAAATCGATTATACAAATATTTGCTAATGAATATTTTTATAAACTTCATAAACAAAATTTCCTATCAAATTGTAAGATAAACGAACCATCACTTGGGGCCTCGTGCTTTTAAATTTATTTAAGAGGAGAAAAAGACCTTCATAAATCATAGCTTACGGTCTCAATAAGGCTAAATATGCTCTCGTTATCTTAATTTAAAACTAGATATTATTTATCAGTTGTTAAGTTTTAATAGGACTATGTCTATTACTGCTAATTTATTGTCGGAACGTAGTGACGACTAATACTTGACTTCGTGCATTCCTTGTCAACAAAATAACTCTGTAATGAGTTGTCCGATCTTGATGAAATTTTCTTGGACGACTCGTCATCACTCAAGGATGAACTGATTAAAATGTCAACTTTCAAAAATGATCCGTTTTTGTAGAACTGGAGATAGGGGTTTTTTCTTCAGTACGGATCATTTTTGAGAGTTGAAATTTTAATCAGTCCGTCCTTGAGTGATGATGAGTCGTCCTAGAAAATTTCATTAAGATCGGACAACTCATTCTAGAGTTATAACGTTGAAAAGGAATGCACGAAATCAAGTGTTAGTCGCTTCCTGCACGCACGTGTAGAAGCGTCATCTAGTGGTCGGAAAATATGACAAGCATTAAAACAGTAATTTTGAAAGGTAAATGTTATCGCTAACTGGATACACAACAATCTTAATATAAAGAATCTTTATAGAAGAATAAGTTAAAAAGTTTTTCTTTTTTTAACTTATTATTCTATAACATGGAGCAGCAGTGATCAATATTGATGGCTTTACGATCCATTCTCTCCTTCGTCTTCCTATCGTTAGTACGAAATTTCGATCTTTAAATGAAGAAGCTGCACAGAAATTCCAGATTGAGATCAAGTCGCTCAAATTCATCATCATCGAAGAAATGTCAATGATTGGTGCAAGAATGCTTTACATGATCGAGAGAAGATTGAGGGAGATAAACCCCGAGAAAGATGAGCCATTTGGTGGATTCTTTCTCTATTTGTTTGGTGATTTTCGTCAGCTTCCTCCTGTTAAAGACACTCCTCTCTGCTCGAGTGTTTTTACAATGTAATGTCCCAACCAGGTCCCTACCTTGTTGGGACATTACATTACATTTGCATTTGATTATTTTGAGAAGTTCATTGAACTTAGTAATTTAGTAATAGTAGCAGAGAGTTCCTTCACAGATGTCTTACAACATCTAGCTTCGGGTGATTTCTCTGATACAGAGCTGAACATTCTGACGACAAGAAATCGAGCCTCTTTATCCAGAGATGAACTTGATCAGTTCCAAACGGCAGTAGAGCTATATCCAACAAACGAGCAAGTTAAACAAAGCAACGAAGACTACTTGCAGTCAACTGGATGCCCTCCTGCTTATATAGCATCTGAAAACATTCCAGATATTGCCCCGCCTTCGTCCAAAGTGACTCAGCTCTTGGTCTCTCCAAGTATTTGTATCTCTCAGTTAATGCCAGAATCATGCTAAGAGTCAACTTATGGGTGCAAGGAGGTCTCGTCAATGGTTCACTAGGAACTATACGCTACATTATACGCTCCTAATGCTCGCCCTCCAGCTCTTCCTCTGTTTATTTTAGTGGAATTCGATAGCTATCAGCGACTTTTCATCTATGGTAATCTGTTTCCAATAATCCTCATAACACGCTTTTCGAACGATGGCAGTATATTGCGATCTCGTAGACAGTTTCCCTTTACCTTAGCATACTCGATGACCATACATAAATCACAGGGATTAACTCTTCCAAAAGTCAAAATAGCTGTCTCTTTTTTCCCTATATCTATCTGTCTTTCCTATGTTACATTGAGCAGAGTGAAAAAAATAACTGACTCAGTATTTTTAAAGAGTTATAATACAGATTGACTCGTAGCGATCTTTAAGTCCAAGAGTCCATAGTGATAGACAGAATTTCGTGAGACGTTGGCATAGCAATTAATGGCTTATCTGACCTTATATTTGTAGCTTTAAATGATCCAATAGAAATCGAATATATTGTTGAGAACAAATGATTTTGTTGTTTTCCCTCATAATCTAGAAAATAAAGGTGCGAGCAGCTTCGTTCCGACTACACGCTGATACAGCGTTACTTAACTAGTTAATTTATAATAGATCAGTCAATCAGTGTGTTATGTGTAGCGAACCAATAAAACTACACATTTCATACAGCTATAAAGGAAAAGCTGAAGAATGCAGGGCTAATGACTTAATTACAGATATATCTATTAAATTAAGTTTATGTAAATAAATAAAAATTTTAATAAACTTTGTGATATTAACGAAGTTAGTTACGATGAAGCCATAAAATAACATCGAAACGTATTCTGTTTATTCCTTTAAGTAACAGTGGCAAGTTATCCTATGGGCAAAAAAGGCAATTTCCTAGGACTTCTACCAACAGGGGGTCCCAAACCAACCTTTTATAAGAAAATGGTTTATCCTCAAAAGTTCCTCCGAAGAAAAATGTCTTCAGTCAACACTAAGTGGGGACTCCTAATTGAAATTTACGTATTAGCCCATGAAGCTGTGAGAACCTGGAATTCGACGAAAAAATGCACGATGTCGTCATACCTATTTGGATGACTGTTGTCCTTTACTACCTGACAACATTTCGATTTACATTTTCTCGACGACGAAAGCGACACTTTCCCGAGACCCTTTCACCCCCTGACGGTTTTCTACCGTTTTAATATCGTAATTAACGGCCAAAGGAGACAGTCGTAGCCAGTTCTTCCCCGATGCAACAAGTCTCCACCCATCCCTATAACGAAAGTCGCCGCCATTTCTTCAGCCGATACCGTTAACTATGTGCCTCCGAAACGGATATACCATCGACTCTGACCCGGAATATTATCCAGAACTTTTCTAATGTTTCTCCTCGTTTATTCAACCTTTCCTGCATCGGGTCTACAAACTACAGGATCTTTCAAACTACAGGTATTTATCTCTATGCGAATCACATGTGAAATCTCTCTCTCGCGAAAAGCGACAGTATCTATACCTAGTTTAGTTCGTTATATTATAACCAGTTAACGAAAATGTATACTATGTGTTCTCCTTTACAAATAAACGTTTATTAGTTGTTAACCTGGTCTCCGCGTGATTTACTTCCAACGCGCCGTCTCTCCGACCTCCTCCGCGCAACTTGCCGTCTCTCAGACCTTCATCCGGAATCCGATCGCCTGCGCACGCGACAGATCGCGTAACCTCACAACAACAACCCTGACATTAAACAAAAATAGCCTTAGTTGCTGTGCGGTGTCTTCTATCCTGACGTAGTCATCGCAGAAGCGATATCGACCCTTCGGCCTAGTGGTGTCAAAGTATAGAGGCGCTTCGCGCATTGTCACAAAGCTATAACACGCAACTGTCAAGTGACAGTAAATATAAAAGCCCTAACTTATATCTTCTTGGCAGGAAGCTCTAAACGGTAACCTGTTGAGTCAAATACAAATGAAGCCTTCCATTTTTAATACCAAAACGATTATAATACAACGAACACAAAAATGTTTAAGTTGAAAACTGATTAAAAACTATCCCAGTCGAAATCTGTACATTTAATTTAATCGATTATAATTTGAACCGAGAAATTTCTCTAAATCTTTTCATTTCTCCAATGAATTTCTAATATGCATAAATAAGAATAAAATGTGAAAAATTTCTTACCCCAAGGGTTGAGGCAAGGGTCGATAAACGCTAGAATCAAAGAACATTTTTCAAAATCTCTCCAAAAATCGCACTCTTAACAATACAAAGAGCAAACAAACGAAAGATCAATTGTTGAGTTTCTTTGTTACGCGTTAATTGGAGAAGATAGAAAATTTTAATATTTAACTTTTGGTCTTATTTATTTATTTATTTTAATTTTCGAATCTGTCGCGTCTCTAGTAATGATTAGTTATTTCCATTTATCAGGGCATCCGAAAAGCCCTACAGACAGCGGTACCCACAACCTATGAAAATGGGGAAGGCACAAAGTATAAAAAGGGGCATCGTACATTATGCACGGTACGCGAAAACTCTGTTCCGGACAAGTCGGCATCGGGAAAACTCGCATTTGATAACTCGGTACATACCACAGCATACAAAATATTTGTCGTAAGGGCTTTCGCTGTAAGAGGCCCTACTGTAATATATGTAAAAATGTTGGCATAATATAATTAAACTAGTTAAGTAATGCTGTATCAGCGTGTAGTCGGAACGAAGCTGCTCGCACCTTTATTTTCTAGATTATGAGGGAAAACAACAAAATCATTTGTTCTCAACAATATATTCGATTTCTATTGGATCATTTAAAGCTACAAATATAAGGTCAGATAAGCCATTAATTGCTATGCCAACGTCTCACGAAATTCTGTCTATCACTATGGACTCTTGGACTTAAAGATCGCTACGAGTCAATCTGTATTATAACTCTTTAAAAATACTGAGTCAGTTATTTTTTTCACTCTGCTCAATGTAACATAGGAAAGACAGATAGATATAGGGAAAAAAGAGACAGCTATTTTGACTTTTGGAAGAGTTAATCCCTGTGATTTATGTATGGTCATCGAGTATGCTAAGGTAAAGGGAAACTGTCTACGAGATCGCAATATACTGCCATCGTTCGAAAAGCGTGTTATGAGGATTATTGGAAACAGATTACCATAGATGAAAAGTCGCTGATAGCTATCGAATTCCACTAAAATAAACAGAGGAAGAGCTGGAGGGCGAGCATTAGGAGCGTATAATGTAGCGTATAGTTCCTAGTGAACCATTGACGAGACCTCCTTGCACCCATAAGTTGACTCTTAGCATGATTCTGGCATTAACTGAGAGATACAAATACTTGGAGAGACCAAGAGCTGAGTCACTTTGGACGAAGGCGGGGCAATATCTGGAATGTTTTCAGATGCTATATAAGCAGGAGGGCATCCAGTTGACTGCAAGTAGTCTTCGTTGCTTTGTTTAACTTGCTCGTTTGTTGGATATAGCTCTACTGCCGTTTGGAACTGATCAAGTTCATCTCTGGATAAAGAGGCTCGATTTCTTGTCGTCAGAATGTTCAGCTCTGTATCAGAGAAATCACCCGAAGCTAGATGTTGTAAGACATCTGTGAAGGAACTCTCTGCTACTATTACTAAATTACTAAGTTCAATGAACTTCTCAAAATAATCAAATGCAAATGTAATGTAATGTCCCAACAAGGTAGGGACCTTGTTGGGACATTACATTGTAAAAACACTCGAGCAGAGAGGAGTGTCTTTAACAGGAGGAAGCTGACGAAAATCACCAAACAAATAGAGAAAGAATCCACCAAATGGCTCATCTTTCTCGGGGTTTATCTCCCTCAATCTTCTCTCGATCATGTAAAGCATTCTTGCACCAATCATTGACATTTCTTCGATGATGATGAATTTGAGCGACTTGATCTCAATCTGGAATTTCTGTGCAGCTTCTTCATTTAAAGATCGAAATTTCGTACTAACGATAGGAAGACGAAGGAGAGAATGGATCGTAAAGCCATCAATATTGATCACTGCTGCTCCATGTTATAGAATAATAAGTTAAAAAAAGAAAACTTTTTAACTTATTCTTCTATAAAGATTCTTTATATTAAGATTGTTGTGTATCCAGTTAGCGATAACATTTACCTTTCAAAATTACTGTTTTAATGCTTGTCATATTTTCCGACCACTAGATGACGCTTCTACACGTGCGTGCAGGAAGCGACTAACACTTGATTTCGTGCATTCCTTGTCAACGTTATAACTCTAGAATGAGTTGTCCGATCTTAATGAAATTTTCTAGGACGACTCATCATCACTCAAGGACGAACTGATTAAAATTTCAACTCTCAAAAATGATCCGTACTGAAGAAAAAACCCCTATCTCCAGTTCTACAAAAACGGATCATTTTTGAAAGTTGACATTTTAATCAGTTCATCCTTGAGTGATGACGAGTCGTCCAAGAAAATTTCATCAAGATCGGACAACTCATTACAGAGTTATTTTGTTGACAAGGAATGCACGAAGTCAAGTATTAGTCGTCACTACGTTCCGACAATTATGATTTAAGTTTTCTTATATAAACTTATATACGAACAACTCTAACATCTAAAATCGAAAATAAACTGTTTTGTATCCGATTTCGTGTTTAAATGCTTATAATCATAAATGAAATATAAATATGGTTTAATATAACTAATTGTTTTAAAATATGAACTAATGTTTTTTATATATAATAAACGTTTTTGAACTGTTTTATTAATGTAATGTGAGATAAGGAGAGGGTCAGGGGTTAATCCCTTCCTGACCATTTAATCTGCACGGGCTGGTAAAGCGCGATCTCGGAGTCGTTGGATGGCTAGGAGGGCAAAACGTGAGTAGAGAAGTCGTCGGTAAGTCGACAGTGTCCTTAGAATGACAGGAGACAGGTTAACAACTAAAACATTTATTGATTGACTAAAACATATACAAACGCTGTTACAAGACTATTCTACTAAGTGCTATGCGATTATATGCGGTTAAATATGACTAAATGTACGGCCTTACAAGTTCTACAAAAAGGCGGCTATGAACTACGCCTAATGCCGTTCTAGGGAGAGAGAGTTCACAAAGTTCTAATAAAACATCTCTTGGTGTGAGATGGAACGATATAACTCTAAGTATGGCGGTCGCCGACGATATGGAAGAGTCACTGAAGGTCTTCTCCGACGGGATTCCGGTCTTAGACATGAAGAATGATAGACACAAATATAGAAACAACTTCCTAGTGCGAGTGCGTTAAGTTTCTGGTTGCGCGAGCTTTTATAGCGTTAGCGTGGGAAAGCAGTCAGTTGTTGACGATGACTTGCACTTCTTGACAGCTAAGTGTCAATTTTCCCACCTAACTGTTGATAGTTAATGGAGACCTCTGCTCCGATTCTCTCCGAGGAGTTTCTTCTAACGGGAGATATCTACAACAATAGCAAAAATTTTGTAAATGATCCCGCTAAAATCCTCGGTCTCACAGTAAAATATGAACGACGTTTTTGATAACACACATACACATTCTCTCTCGCATTTCACACGCTCAGCTCTTATATACACAGTCAAACGCGTGTTAGCGCTCGGATTAAAAGAACAAAAAATAATTTATATGAACTAGTGCTAATTTAATCATTTTAATTACAGAAACTCACTACTCGCCTCAATTCTAACGCCATACTACAATACAATGTCACGCAGTGTCCCTAGCATATATAACTTTTGAGTCAGTATAAATAATAAACATTTGCTTTCAATGTTCACTATTTTACTTATAATTATTTGTAACAATTTAGGATGCAGAAAAAAAATTTAAACATTGATCTTATGATAATTCATTATTCTAAAAACGTGTATGTATAATTTTATGATGATTTAAGTTGCAAATATTTATAGCGCAGAAAGAATCAAACATTATACATGAAAATAAATTTGTTTTAAAAAGAAAGTTTTAAAATTATTTTAATTTTTAAACGTTTGATATTTTGGTGTTTGCACTCTTCACCCACAAGCCTCTTATAAAGCATCATCGCCTTGACGACAGGTGTGTGCCAGGCTGGTGCGGTGGGGTTGTCCCGTCGTTGACAAAAGCACTGGGTCAAACTTGGAGGAAACATGTTTTAAAATCAATCTAAACTCGTCATTTGTATGGATAACCCCTAAACTTCTTTGTTCACCTGGTAAGAATCTTGTGTTGAAGTAGTCAACACAAGATTATTGTAATTTTCCAATCGCCATCTAATCATATTCTGAAGAGTTTCTCTCACGAAATTAGAGAACCCTCATTTTACCAGAAATAGTCTGAGATGTTTGTTTTGCTTATGAGTTTTGCAAAGGCTAACAGTCTCCGTGTACTGGCGCAGGGATAATGAAATTTGTGAAAAATGAAAGTATATTATATTTATTTTTAATATAGTTATACACTAAACAGAAGATAAGATAAAGAGCCTACATCTAAAATAACTATGATAGTTGGATACAGATTCCAAAGGAAAACGATGTCTACGTGCAGTTGGTATAAAAACTTACTATCTATTTCTACGAAGAATATTCCTTAAAGAGATGAAGTATAATGAAGATATTTACGGTAAAACGGAGCTGTTACATGAATTGGAGAAAGAAAGTTATTATAAGGTGTTTTCCTAGACTTAGTTTTCCTACTTTAAACAGCTCAATTCGTAGCTGTATTCAAACTCGTGACATTTTTAAAAATGGAAAACTTATTTTAAGATCTGCAATTAAAGTTTTTAATTGAATTGGTTAATGTCTTGGTTAATTGGTTAATGAGCAATTAAATTTTTTAAAATACATATTAATTAGTTGTTTAATAGCTAGTCTGAATGCAAACTAGCTCAAAACTTCGAAGAATATACACCAAAATTTTGCACCAGTATGTTTTTATAATATATATAACGAATACTGTAAGATAATTTTAGTTTTACTAACACTTTTTAATGGGGCAGCTTTTAAAATATTTTATAAAGTGCTTCTCGTTACCAGCGATCTCGTCTTAAGAAACTCGTTGCTAAATTTTTTTTTTTAAATGCCTAATATTTTGCTTTTAAAATTCTTGATTAAGAATTTATTAAGAAATAATGTTGTCACTTTTTCTATATACTTTACAATTGAAGTTTGAATTGTGTTAATGGGTACTTGAAGTTTAATAAATATAAAACCAATATGAAAACATTATAAACAAGTCGTGTTATTTTGAAGATAATTCGAAAATGTTTCGATAATTAAACGTAAGGAAATATAGAATATATTATACAAATATTTTTATTATGTCGATAACTAAAACTTTGAAAAACACGTTCGTCTGATCTTTCAAAAATCTACGTCATAGTGGTTATATTTTGTGTATAAATTTTAATTATTTTTTCCAATATATAACAACTATAATATTTTTTCCTAATGCGAAATATTAAACACAAGTTAACAACGCCTACGCTGATGTATTTGACTAGACAATGTACAGTACAAGTTAGATAAAAGTATTTAACTTCATTTCACTAAATTTTTCCAAAATTCTTCACTTTTTAATTGTTAAGGTCGAAGAATTCAGTGAAAATATTTAAACTTTTTATTTTATAAACCTTTATCTATTATCTGTAGCATTGAATTTTAATATGTTGTAGTAAATTATCAGAGTATATAAATATTCTTATATATAAAATTTTCAAATAGATTTGAAATTTCTTTATAAAATAAATAAACCCTAAAATCAAAAGTTTTAAAACACAGTCAAAGGAATAGAAAGCTGATGTAAACATCAAATTGTGAGATAATTATTCATTTTTTAAATAATATATATAAAAATTTATTCAATTTCCGTAAAATACTTATTGTTGGGATGTTTCGAATTAAATTTTGTAATACATTTATCAAATTATTTTATTATTTATGATTTTTCTAACGTGTAAGAAAAGAGCTAAATAAAGTATTATTAATTCTAAACAGTAACTCAAAACACGACAAGTTAAACAGTCATAAAAACAATTTTAAATTATAATGAGAATTAATAATCAAATTTCGTTAATTTACTTGTAGTAAGTAATTTTCAGCGCTTTATAGAACAGACGCTAGTTATCAACTAACGGCATCTGTTATATAGCATTTATAATTAGCAGCAATAAAACCATTTTTAAACTTATATAAAGTGCTTTAAATAATAATTTTATTGCTGTTAATTATAAAAAATTTCATAAATCTGAATTCAAAATAAATACTTTTTAAAAGAAATTTCGTTTGTTTGAATTCAAAGACAATGAGTTATTATTATTTTTTGCCATAAATAACAGAAATAACTTCAATTGTGATGTTTGTGACCTATATTCTTATCCTGGTAATTTACGTTATCATTTTTAAAATTTTCCAATTGTGATACTTTAACGAGGTAAAGTTTATTTGGGTTATTTTATACAACACATGTAGTGCTTGTTAACTGAAAAAGTAGATGTAGAGACGACAATGGCGTTGGAAAAATATTTAAGTTATAAGTTTTAAATGTTTATTAAACGATGAGATTATTAATAAATTTGCTGAAATGTTTTTTTCAGTAATTTCGTCGTCAAACTAATGAAAGACCAATTAAATTAAGAATACGAAGAATCCAAAACAAACAGCACAATTTATTAAATTTTCTGTCTATTAAAGAAAATATTTTTTATAAAAACTTGCACATATTTCTATATCATCATTTCTTTTATTTTCTTAATTAAACACTTTTCCTTACTTTTTCTTATAAATAATAAAAAAATATGTAATAAAATTGTGATAATCCGACTTTTCCCATATTTCGATCGTCATACTTGCTCAATAATTGTTATCATCTACTACCTGAGAGAATCTCCTCTTACACTTTCTCGACGGCAAAACTACACATTCATGTGATCTGCTGACCTCTTGGCCGGACGATTTCCAAAGATCCCAACAAAAGAATTTAAAAGAACTGGGGAAGATATATATATATATAATTTATATATGAAATGGCTGCAGTAAGTATCAAATTGTAAAATATTCATAATTTTTTATTTACAGAATGATGTATTCCTTTGACTCTGACTTTAAACTTTTAATTTGGAAGTTGAGTTTTATTTTTTTTGATCGAGAAATTTAAAAACTTTGAAATTTTAAATTAACTATAGACACTAATAACTTACTACAATATATTAAGAATCAGACCCATTCGCAGGTCTATGGCCTTTAAAAAATACGTATTGTGACCCTGAAGCGAATTGAAAATAATATATTAAACTAAACAAAGTATTCGAAAATTCATTGTAAAGAGACGCGTACCACCTCTCAGCCCAAAGTAATTTGCTCCATTTACCTCCTGTCTGACGTCACTTTTCAGAATTCTCGTATATTAAATTACACTTCAAATAATAAACAAAGACATAAAATAAAAATTTTAAATATTTTCTGTAAGATCTTTCGCGTTAACAATTAGAAAGCGATGAATTTTTGAAAAAGTAAAAACTAATATTAAATTAAACTTGAATATTTTTCTACAACTCCTACATTGTCTAGTCGAATGCATCATCGTAGGCGTTATTAACGTGTTTAATATTCTACATCGAGGAAAAATATCGTCTATATTTTGGAAAAATAATGAATATTTGGTAATTTAAGTCACCATAACCACCATAATATAGAGCAGCGCTGTCCAACTTATCATAGCCGCGGGCCATATTTTCTTCACCAAACATTTCGGGGGCCAAGAAGGTTGATAAATGAAAAGTCAGTTTATGTTAATTAAAAAAATATTTTATTTATACTAAAAAGAAAACTTTAAAATATTCGTAATATATTAATGAGAACATTGTGGCCGTAATTTTCACATAGTAAAATAATTTTAATATTAATAATAATAATTTAGTAACATAAATTTATTCATAGTAAAATGTACTCGCGGGCTGTAAAAATAATTTGGCAGGCAGTATACGGCCCGCGGGCCGCCAGTTGGACAGCCCTGATATAGAGTATTGTAACATCAAAGATACTCATTTTTAAAGGTTTTACTTATTCGCATGATAAAAATAATTTATAAAAGTTAACTTTGTAATAACACGAAATGTTATTTTCATTGAGAATTAAACATTTAAGTTATGTCAATTGAGTACATTCGCACTTAACTTTCCAAAATCAAGACATGAAAAATTCAAAATAAATTTATAATTCAATGATGATTAAACTATAGTACACGATAAATCTTGTATAATATAAATTACACTTTCAAGCATTTAATTATCTAAAACATTATCGGATTATCTTTACAATAGTATGACTTGTTGATGTTTTTATATTGGTTTAGAATTAATTTAATAAACCAAATTAAACTTTAGATTCAATTTTATTATTGTATAAAATAGATTTTGGAAGAAAAGTCACCGAATTAGTAAATTAATTATTTAAAATAAAAATGTTAGCCATTTTTAAACAAATAAATAATCAGAAAATGAAGTTGATGTTGTATGTTACACGTGTTGAAAATACGTGCAGCTGGTGTTTTCATACAGGAAAGTATATAAGGGAAGTTCGAACAGACCTCTACTCAAATTTTTAACAGATTTACCGCAACGACGAAATTACAACATTACGTTATAAAACCTAACGTCCAGCACATTTTAATAGATTATAACGAGGTAAGTTCTCTGTTTTATCTTTCATTACCATAACAATATGCATGAAGAAAGCACATATTTTATCGTGTATTTAAAAGTAATTATTCACTTTTACTCGTACAAACCTTAAATACAAGAAATGTTTACTTTCCAATTCTTAATTACAATAAGATTTTATATAAAAGATGACGTTATTTATCAAATGACTTCATCTATTATATACAGCTTTAAAGCTAACAAGTAAATTAACGAAATTTAAATATTAATTATAATTTTATGACGTGTTTTGTTCTGTAAATGTTTAACACGTTATTTCCTAAGTTACTGTTTAGAATTGACAACACTTTTTCCTTCTTTTTTCTTACACATTAAAAAATAATAAATAATAAAATAATTTGATGAATTCAATAATGTATTTGAATTTCTTAATTTTAGTAATGTCATTTTTTTAAACAAAATGTTTATACAAATACAAATAAATATAGGGCTGTATAAACGAACAATTTTGAAACTTTACAAGAATATTTCTATACGTGGGGTATTCAGGTTATAAGACTGTGATAGTCAGGAGATCAAGGATAACGAAATAGAAGAGGTCTTCTGTTCTAATAGAGCGAGATGAAATTTAATTTAAATTTTACTCGTTATTAGCATTTGCAATTTTAGGCAGGAGTAAGTTTGTGGTATGAATGAGTTTTTAATGAAATTTTTTGAAACCTATTCTGACACTAAATATATTTTTCGCCTTCAATTATTAGTAATAATAACATAAAAATTATTGCTGAATGAAATCTCGTAATGATAGCGCTACACACCTGTTTAAAAATTATCAGGACGTTGGAAAGTCGTGCAGGAGCACTTGCTAGCTTTTATTCTTTTAGATACTTTCCAAGCATTTATTGCAATCAAAAAATTAAAAAAATTAATTAAATTCAAATTATATTTAAAAGCTAATAATATATATGAAAATCTAGATGAAATGTTTTAAACGTGTTTGGCATAAAAATATAATAGAGACGAACTCCGACAAATTGAAATCAATCACTAAAAGTACAGGCTCCTAAAGAAATAACGATATCTCACTTCGTAAATGCATATGATAAGCAATTACTCTTCCCATGATTAAATATTTGTTATTTTTTAGGTGATTTGAAATTGTAATTTTCCTGGTTAGATATCAGAAGATTATTCTCACGAAATAAAATACATACTTACAGAAATCTACGAGACGAAATGAAAACATCCGTGAATATGAGGCTTATGCTAGTGTTATTCGTGTTTGCTATCATTCTTTCTCCAATTGATTCTATGGACGTTTCGGCATTTAGACCTGCTGATCCGTATGATTATCTTAGGACGGCCGTTAATCTTTATTGTCGTAAGTATTCATAACAGGTTTCTGTAGGTATTTTCATCTTTTAGTCATTAATTATTTTCCAGTATTTTGATTAAGCCTACAAAAATATAGTTTAAAATTAATGAAAATATATTTATCTCTCTAATTTTTTTTTCTTATTAGCATGGTCTTGTTGCAATCAAAGAGACTTTCGATTTTGCTTGGTTGAAAATCACCAGCAGATTGTAAGCTTTTAAACATTCCCAAATGTTTTATCAGAAAATAAATTTTCTAAACAATAATTTTATTACAATTCAATATGTAGATTCTGGATTTCGGTAAAAACTGTGTTCAACAACATTTAGGATTTTGCCAAACTGTAGAGAAATGTACCGATATAATATGTGAAAAGCGACTGACAAATGGACAAGTAATTAATTCGTGTTTCTGAACTTTGTATTAATTATTATTAATTTCATAAATTGATGATATTTCTATTAATAGGATTACGAGGAATTTATACAGTGTTACGCTAATGCTACATTTACCCACAGTTACGAAGATTCAAGTGTTTATCCGAAAATCAATGTAAGTACTATGCGATTAAATGTATTTACGTAAAATATTTTGAATAATTATTTCATTAACTATTGTATCAAAGCATTTGTTTCTAATTAGCAGTTTAATTTAATATTATGAAGTAAATTTGTAAAGTGAGATAGAAACATTCAGGAATAATTTATATTATTTATTTTACTTCAAAATTTCAAATTTACTTGACTCTACTTATTATACTAGCTGTTACCAGCGACTTCGCCCGCGCGGATTTTGCAAGCAAACACCATTTATATTCACTATTTCAACAACCATAGTAATTGTTATATAACACCTACAGCTGAGAATGATGAGAATCAAACGAATTGCTTTCAATTTGATCAATTTTCTGGAACATTTACAATCGTTCTATAATCGAACCAATATGCAATAACAAATTCGAATTTAAAACGGTTCGAACATTTGGTTAAAAAATCGAAATATATAAAAATATTTATAACAATGTCTGAAATGTCATCAATTTATACCCCTAAGTACTCAATGAAGACTAAACGTAGTTAAAAACAAAAAATCGTATCTAAAATAGTACAGTAGAAGCCGTTCTTCAGATTAAGCCTTAATCTTATCCCTCTTTCCTCGGGAAGAAGAGGGAGAAGATTTGTTTCTGAATTAAAATTTTCCTTTTACTTTTCATTGTTTCTTTTATTATATCAAAAAGAAAGGGATAACGTTGAGAATGAACGTACGTTGAATGCAACGTAACCCAGCGTCACGTTGATCATACCTTGCAAATAGTTGAATAATAAATTAGAAATCAGAGAAATTTTTATATTTTTAAGTTAATTACAAATTTTGGATTGAGTTTAAATTTTTGGTTGCATCATACGTTGTGTTAAAATATATCGTTAGGTATAACACTTTATTATTATTAAACTTACGATTTATTGAATTTGATTTATGTTAATTCTAAGTAGAATGTTTTCTATTCAGATTTTATAAGATAATTGAAGTAAAACCTGGTCATGTGTGTTTGACGATGAACATCAAAATCAGTTTAAACCGTCCTCGGGATCCCCATTTTTTTAATGTGTCACTTCTACTTTTATTTTGAATGGAGTAAATTTGGCCATTTAGTTTCTCGGTGTATAGAAAAGAATATGCGAAAGCAGTTCGGCCGGGTATAAACTCTTTCTCATCATTCATTTCTTTCTCTAATGTGAGACTGTTTTAATATCAGGCTTTGTATTACGTCATACATTATTCATTTGCATACATTCTGATTAAATTAAATTTTTATTTTTAGAATGCTTTTTAATTTGTATGCGCTGTTTAAATTCACGTTTATATGTATCAGTATTTTTACGTAATATTTTAACCGCACCTCTATCGATTTCACAAATATTCATCATCGATAAAAAATACGTTAAAATCCAATACATAAAATATATTTTATGTACTGGATTTTAACGTATTTTTTATCTTCTTCCTGTTGTTTTACATTACACTTATATTTTTTAAATATATTCTTCGTTAAATTTTTAAAAATTAATTTAGGAATAATGACTTATTATCAATATTTTAATCCAAATTCTTAATTCCAAATTCCTGTTATTTGCATTTGTTTTTCTCGTGTATATCTTCTTTAGTTTGTCAAATATGTTTTTTTCCCAATTTAATCGGAAAACGGGATATAAAATGAATTGTTTTATTTACGTCACAAGACGTTTTACAGGTCCTAAAAGTAAAATATTTCTCACTATTGCTAATAGTTATGTCTAAATAATTTAACTTATTATTTTCTTCATTTTTCATTTCAAATTATTATTATGTATGTTATTCGCAATATTTAATATTACCTTATTACTAATTTTAAGGTTATTGTACACAATTAAGTAATCATCTGCATAGCTGATACATAATTTAATGCCTTTAATATTATTTAACAATTAATAAAATTGCATCATCACCATTTTAGCTAGTTTTGAAACATTTTTGACTTCATACTGAGGTCATGTTTCTGTATGTAGTATTTGTTATGAATTTGGAAAAAATTATTTAACTAATTCAATGAATGAAATATCACGTAGTACCAACTGTTACAATGAGATGTATGAATGAGTTCGCGACACGTGACACTCTCAACATATGCTGTTCCTAATCACGTCACTGAAGTTTACCTAAAAGTGTATGACCGGAGTTTATACAATCAACTAAACGATCCATTCTGGAAACTATCTTTGAAATTTAAGTGTTAAATAATGTTTATTCTGGATCCAAAATGATTAAGTAATTCAAATTATATCATGTCATAGTCTTTATCTCAAATTTTAGGCATTTCTATCTGATTTCCCAGGTGACCACCTTATACCACAATCGCCTTTCTTTCACAGAATGAATATAATTAATATAGTAATGCTTAAATTGTGTTTTCATATAAATACAAACGATTAGATGATTGTATTTACACATTTTTGATCTTATACTTTACAAATTCCCGCGTTGCGCCATCTGCTAAGTGAGTTTATTTTAAAATAATTTTTATATTTTTCCTGCTTATAAAAAAGAAGCAAAATGCTTACTTTTAAAGGTAGGACTGACTTTCTAAATAAACAATCTGATCCCTTCGAAATGTCATGACCCCACCTCTATCTCCGGGCACGTTGCCTTTTATCTATTAAAATTTAATAGTATTTATGTCTCAAATACAGAAATAAACCTGCTAAGTCACAAAAGTCTTGGTTTATGCATACCTGAGTTAAATAGAAATAGTCTTCGACAGTCACAACACAGACTGACAGCATTACATACAAAAGTTTGTTCGAAATATTTTTACATCTTTCGGCTTTCTGGTGTGTGAAAACGTCGAGAAATGAAATTAAAAAACCCCGGTTTGAAATTTGATCGATCTCCCTACTTTTTCCATATTATATTAAAATAATTTTAAAATGTAAGAGCTGAAAATCTTTTCCATCACTCTGTTTGGTTAAGATATTTAAATGAAACAAATCTTGCAAAATTCATGAGATATGTTATTTGAATAATTAATTATATAAAATTAATATAAATATATATTAATATAATTAATATATATAATTATAGTGAATAATATTTATATTTATATAATATAAATAAACATGAAGTTTAAATTAGTTTATATTAGTCTACCTGTATACATATATTTTTTTGATAAATAAATAATTATATATATTTTTTTCTTTTAGGAATGCCTGGAAAACATAATTAAATGTTAATAAAACTGAATTTTTTCGATTTATTTTCGTTGACAATTTATTGAAGGATTGCATTTAAATGATCTTTAAATTTCTTATTTGATGTATAACAAATTGGTGTAGGTTAATTATATCGCTGCATAAATTTACATTTTAAATTCTGAATTGATTCAAATTGTAGAATTGTATTAAGTTTCTGATGATTCATCATTTGCTTAAATAAAGTATTTTAATAACACGACTTTTATTTATTTTGTTCATTCAAAATGCTGACATGGGTGTCACGTGCAAAGGATTTAATACACACAAGAAATATTTACATGTAATCATTGATTTATTTTGATTAATAATATAAATTCTTTCGAACTTTTAATAAATTAGAAATAATGATTTAATTAAAAATTTGGAAATTGTATTGTAACTTTCAAATTGCAACCTTTATATTCCCACTGTTTCTATTCGTGTTTTTTAAATTTCTAGAACGGAGATCAGTGCCGCCTGCAGACTATAAAGAAGGGGGCACAAGCTCTAGTAAATGCATCGTACGTACTGTACATTGTACAAGATACCTGTATAGGCCTATATTTATATAATTAACTGCGTTAAGTAATGGATAACTGCATGTATACACACACATATATATATATATATCTGTTGTACATAAAGGTGTATATATATGTATATATACATATATATATATATACAGGTATTCCTTGATTAACGCAGTTAATTGATGCTACCGCGTTTATCAGAGTCGGGTTAATTAAATACAGCGGTACCTTGGTTCTCAATCGAACAATCACCCGCTAGAACAAATTTTCGGGTTAATGACAAATATTTTTATTTTAATTTTGTCATCAGTAAAAAGTTTTCTGTAATAAAAATGAGTAACTAATTTAAAAATAAATTAGGTACAGGCACCCATAACGGAGAAAGATAGATGAAAATCAATATCAGATGTAGAAAACTTTTAGTTTAGTAGTTCCGATGAACTACGTACAACCATTCGCTCCTGGACCGGAAATCACGTAAATTGTATTGAATATTTTTGCGGGAACGGAGTTAGATAGATGACAGGCATGACTCGATTGTTATCGGGAGAAGTATGATGTAGAAGAGCAAAACACCATTAAAATCCTCACGAGATACGGAAAGCTTTATTGCCGAATACCACGATTAACGATATACGAAGGTATTCCGGTCTTAACCGGAAATGCCGTGATTTTTTAAAACTCAATACATTATTAAAATTTTAGTCTCGCACTGTGGCAATGTCGCAATTAGTAATTGCTTGTTTTCAGTTACGTTATTTAAAACGATTTTTTTAATTAAAAATGATCTTCATTTATATTTTATTTCGCACTCAATGGTGCGTTGTTGTTTGACTTCATAAACTGACAAACCGAGCAAATTTATTCTTGTCCTTTCTTTATATTAGTTACAATTAACGCAAAACACAAAAATCTTTTTTATTCCTTATTCTCGAATAATTACATAGTTCCCATTCGAGGTAAAACAATGTTTTCGCGAATGATTTTACAGACTGCCATGTCATTAGCATGTTCAGTCTTAGAATTTCTTTAAAAAGCCAAGAAAATGTTGCATTTTAGAAAAATCTAAGCGGACTTGAAATCCAGCAATACTTTTTCTTCCATATTTTCCCTTTTTTACGACAAGGAGTGATAATACACGGATTAAGGTGTGTCTCCGTACCACTGAATGCTGCTCTGCAAAGTAACACAAGCATTTTGTGGTGGTTCGACCTACATTCTTATTATATATTAAATATGCTATTTACGTTAAGTAATAAAGGTTTATACGACGATCCAGTTGCATCGTCTGATTAATGGACGAACCAGTACTGTCGCCACAGTGACATTTGTCTACATTATACAGTAAGAATCTAGGTGTGATTAATTAAAGTTAATCTATCCACATAAGTTAGTTTTCGCTATATGGCTAGGCTTTTCCTTTAAAAACAGGGGAAAAATAAATTACTTTATTATTTGCTGTTTACATTAATATTATAATAAGTTAACTATAAATATATTTTACCATTATCCTGGGTAAGAACAAAAGTTTTTACGAGGAATAGCTTTAAAACTTGGCTCTGAAGAAAACGAAGTATAGAATCGTAGTATTTTATGTCATGAGTCATTGCAGTGACTCTGCGCCAAGTAAGAAGGTCACTGACTGATTATATATAGAGGAATCAGAGTTGCTGATTTTTGGGTATCGATTTCTTTGTCCTCAAACGCCTGTAGTAATTCGGAATATCTCGTTCAGAAGACAATTGTTTTCATACATAGTGAGCAAAATTTGAGATTATTCTATGAAAGAATTGCCGAAATATAAGCAATCCAAAAGTGCAAAACTCGCCAAGAAAAAAATAAATAAACAGTATTTTATTCTTTACTGCATCCGGTACTGCATTGTCTCGCAAAGAAAAAAACTACTGGGTCTAAGAAGCTCAATTTTTAACTTACGTCTCTCTCGATATCAATGAGGTACTGGCGAAACTACCGAATCGATAGGTCAAAGTTTACGGGGTTTCTCATAGAGCTGGTTTAATTTTATCGCTTAATTTTACGCTCGTAGTGATAAAATCGCGTCAAAATGAATGCTTTTTATTTAAAAGTCAGAATCCAGAATAACAAAAATCTTAAATTTATGCAAATGAAAACTTTTATAACGATTTTATTAAACGATATTTGAAAAATGTCCTGACATCAGAGCCGACAAGAGAAGAATGATGAGGTAAAATTCTTCGGGCCCGGCATTGACAGGGACCGGACGTGATCTCACAAGTTGATTTTTTACGCGCTAGTTACTACTAAATCACTGTATGGATATGAAATGTTTAACAATAACCATTGTTTTTTATTTTTCAAAATGTTATCTATACTAATATATAAAGCAACAGTGTTCGTTTGCTAGAGGTAATCTCGGAATATATTGAACCGATTTTTAATTTCTTTCGTTATTGTACAGCTTATTCCTTCCACATGAGCGTAGGCTATATATTACTTTTATATTAAGAAAGGAAAATATACGAGAACAATGTTTTTATAGAGACATTCCTCTGGCCTCAACGTTTATTTGTTCCATTTCAAAGAAATGGACAAAATATAGAAAATTAGTTTGCAGAGAAAATTAAAAGTATTGAACACCTGCATCTTCTCCTGCATGCTGTATGCCTGTGAGAAATGGGTAATAACAGAAGATATGGAAGACATTGTTACAGAAAGATCTTACAAATAGGATGAATGCAAAGTCACAAACGAAGAACTTTATAATAGAATATATATGAAAAAGAATCTCTTACAAAAAATTATACAACAAAAACTATAACTGTTTGGACGCATTACAAGAATAAATGAAAACAGAAAAATGGACTAGTTTATGGTATTATGAATGGATCTAACAAAAGATGCAGACCACACAGAGAGTGAATTGATGACATGAAGAAGTGGTGTGAAGCGAATGTACAGGAATTGAGAAAGTTGGCGATGGATAGAGAGAAATGGAAGAAAATAGTGGAAAAGGCATCAGACACCAACAGACAATGAGCTCAGGGTTAATGATAACGATGATTCAAGTCAATCTTTTTCACTATTTAGTGGGCTTTTTAAAAATTATCTTATATTTTCAGTTTCGATTTTCATTCGTGAAGTTCGGAATTAGTCTCTAGACCCCGAGTGAGCATTAATTTTAAATTATGCCGCTGCAACAAACATTGGCAAAAGCCGGAGTTAGTTTTGTATTTTCTGGTCATAAGTAAAAATTACGAATGCTTTATTTGTAATTACTATTAGTTAAAAATGAAAGTAAGTCAAATTTTTAGAGTGACATCTTACTTATAAATGAATGATTTCTCCATTAACAAAAATACGATAATATTTAGAACGGAATGCTTTAACTCGTAACATTATAAGGTGGAAGTCATGAATAAAATAAAATATAAGGCGACTTAAAAGTCGATATTTTCTCACTTTAAAAATGCTTCTGGAAACCTTTTCTTGATACGAACTTCTACAATTCCAAAGTTATGTCAGATCTCTAAACAAGAAATCATAATACAGTGAAACCTCCATTAACGGACACTCTCGGATAGCAGACATCTCTTCTTAACGGACATTTGTACGATCCCAGACCCTTTAAATAAGACATCTATTATATTTACTTCTAAACAGAGGTGTGGGTGCGCCGGGAGGTGGACGGAGTCGCACCTCCTTTTTCTCGGCTAACAGGTCGGGGAGACCTGCCCACGGCAGGTCTCCCTGTCGGGATGATGGCGGGTCGGATTCGTTACGCGAGTGGAGGAAGTTGATGGGTTCGACGATGGAGCGGCGGCAGCAATACTCGAATAAAAGACATTACCAACGTATAAAAACAACAAGTTTATTAAGACTAAAGCTACAGTTACAATTAGGAGTGAGCTACCGTCGCCTAAGTTCGGATACGCGGAGGGAGAGTTTACATGAATTTGGGGAGGTCATACCTCGTGATCCCGGTCGGTCTTTCCTCTAGGTCAAAGTGTCCTTGGCAAGGTATTCCTTCGTTCGACGTCAGGTTCTCTCGGGACTCTGGACGCACACACACTGTCTAATCGACACTACGTAACCGACTGACCCCCTTTCCCTCTCTCGTCGCCCTTTTATCTACTCGGTCACGTTCCTCTCCTCCACCAACCAGCACTATTCGGATTTTGTTCTTCATGATTCAGTTTTTTCTCCGTGGGAACCAAACAATAAAACATTTTATTGCTAGCGTTTGGTTCCGGCGGGTTTGAATTTTCACACCACCTTGGGCTTTCCGAAATCGTACCTGTCCCTAAAGGGCAGGTTTGATTTTTTTTCTTGGGAGGATGGCTATTTTTAGTGCGCTTTCTCTCCCTAATTAGTGAGTTAAATGGCGACTTACATTAGGGACTTAAATTAGCGACTGTGATTTACATGGTGAATATAACAAATTTTCCTTCGTGACAATAAAATGTTATTCGGGCGCGCGTTGTAACAATTTGCTATGTTAGACCAGACACTTCGGGTTTGGTAAACAATAACGGCGTTCCCGGAAGTAGGGATGTTCTCCCCGTTGGCACCTGGTGCTGACGTATTTTCCTTTGTCGTTGGGTACAAGAGTAAAAGTTCAAAGTCTTAAGTGTTCGTTAGTTCCCCTTTGTTGAAGTGCGCTCGCTGGATAGTGTTACCTTGCTGGCTTGTCCTTTGGAGATAAACAGGAACTTGTCGGTGCGAGTGATTCTTAACTTCGGTGGTTGGTTGTAGTCCTAGGTGGTTCCGTTGAGGCGAGGGTGTCGTCCTATCTGGTATTCACAAAAGTTAATTATAAACTGTCATTGTATGAGAATTTTAGCCGTTCTCGGATAGAGGTACTCATTTTACAGATATAATTGGGGTCTACTCTCCCGCAGGCCGATAAAATCTAACTTAATTCTAATGGGGAAAGCCAATACGGGTTTGTAAGGCAAAACGTTAGTTAGAATAACTAAATAAAATTCGAATAAATGGAATATTCTAGGCGAATATAATATAATATAATATGATATATATTTTTATGCTTATGCAACATTCGAAGACTTCTTGATATAGGAGTCTAAACAAAGGACCTTAAAATGGTGGTGTTAATAAGTTTGAACAATGGGATGTTGGGTTGGTTGTGCTATATCGCTCTGGGGGGTTGTTTCTCGGAAGGGTTGGGCACTTCCCGGAAGTGGAGCTTCCATTTCGTGGAGAGGGATTTCTTCCTGTCTGTTCTCTTGTGGTTGTTGTCGTACTTGACGTTAGATAAGGATCGATCTGCCAATCGGATATCGTAGTCTGTTGATAATTTTAACATTTCGTGCGTTTGCGGTTCTTTAAGACAGATTTAGCGGAGTTGAATCTCCATTTGATTGATAATATGGTCGATTTGTGGGACGACCAATTGTTGTGCCAACTGTAGTGATAGAGTTGACTGTCCTCAGAAATGTGATGTGAGGATAGCAGGGGAAATGTGATGTGGCAAATAGCCTGTACACGCATTCGGGAGATTGATTATTCCAGTATTATTTAATTTTTGGGTTGTAGATAAAAAATGGAGCCTTTTGCTGCCTATTTGGGCACTTAATAGTTAAGGTGAGAGGCTCGGGAGTGGTATAAGTCCATACTCCTGGTTGATTTAACTTTTTAAAGATCGGCGTATAGTTACTGATGATTGGCCGATTGCATAGGTCTTTGACCTGTAGTTCATTTCCGCTGAATAACGCATGTTCACAGCTTCGTTGAGGAATATCCAATGAACAGATTGCGAAATGGATAAGATGTATTAGATAATTAGAGTAACGTGATTAATTTGATTAACGATAAATTTATTAGATAAGTTATCTTCATCCACCTTCTGGGGTACCTTCCCGTTGGTGCCCTCATTTGTTTGGCGCCCGGAGCTTAGAGGGAAGAGGTCTGACTAGTAGCGGGAGAAATAAACTGAGGTATCCGGCTACGCTTACGAGAGGGCTGCATCATATCAGGGCTGCAACCCATGGTTGGTCTACTACTGGCACTCGGCTTCGAAGGGTGTATGGAGGTGTAATCTCCTTTGCTCCTTCCGGTTCTGGTTTGGCAACTTCACTTTCGAGCTCGGACTCTGCTTCCTCGCGTTCACTTTCTGGTTCCGTTTCATCGCTGGGATTAGATTGCTCTTCTGCTAGTGAAGGGAGTACGGTCGTTAATGCGTCTTCGACAGGTGATGCAACAGGTGGCTGGATGATTGTGTCCGTGTTATCCTGTTGTATTCGGGGTCGCTAACCTTTCGATGGGCAGCGGTCCTTCTCGCGCTCCGGATTTGTAGTTTCTGTCTCTCCTTCCCTATGGCAGGAGGTATTCGTTCTGCTCAGGGGCTGTCTGACAGGATTTTCTCTCTTTTATTGCGGTTCTTACGTCGCTTTCTCCCTCTGCGTGGCTGTCTTGGTGTGCAAAAATGTATCGTTTTCCCATTGGGTAGGATGACTTGATCATGAGCAAGATCTAAAATTAATCGTGCGGTTTCAATGAGGTCTTGCCCAAGATTCCTTCACATGGGTTTGTGACTTCGGCTCGTACTATGGCACATGGCATGGCATATTTCTTTCCCCGAAATTTAAACATGGGCGTCGCTGATCCTATAGCGGTAATTGGCTCCCCTAAGCTGTTTCCTAATTTCTGTCGGCGCCCAAATTTTATAGGAGCTTTCCTTTTCAATTTATTCGCTAAGTCGGTTGACATGAGCGTACGTTCTGCGCTGGTATTAACTTGCATTTTTACTGGAATATTGTTAATATAAACTAATATGATAGGTTCGTGCCTTGAGATAGTTTTAGTTATTCCTATCCTGCCTTTCCACCTCGTCCCATTTTCATCGGACGAATCTGTTTGGGGTGGAGAAAAGTTCTTACTTGATTCAGTATAGCGTCGCTTTTGCTTAGATATAGGATAAGGGAACCTAGTAGAATAATTATATCGAGGTTGTTGATCTTGGATGCTTCGGATAATGCCTGTCCATCCGTTTCGATTTTCTTCCTTAGGTTGAGAGCTATTTTGATCAATTTCGCTTTCGCGTCTCCGTGGAGATTCATTTCGTTGACGCGTAGGAGAAGCGTTACTATTAGTATCTCTGCAACCACGGGGGTTCCGGTTCCTATAGTTTTGATCATTTGGTCGATCAGGTCTACGACCAGTATTAACTGGATGGTATCCTCCTCGCCGGAAAGGCGGGTTGTTATAATTCCTTTGATTATTTCGCCTCCCTGGAGATGTTCTAGCATTATTTGCAGTTGAGGCTCGGGTTAGACCTTCCACTTTGGCTTTAAGTTCTTGCATAGCCGACGTTAATTGAGCTATATCGTCCTGTGAGGGGGAGTCTGTCACCCGCTCGCTATCCCTGACTGTCCGCATAATTCCTCGCGGATGGAAGGTAAGCTGTTCAATCGTCTCTTCGCTGATTGCCGCTTTGAGCGTCTCATCAAAGGTTTCAGCCTGACGGCTCATTACTCGCTGGCGGATCCTTATATCTATTCCATTGAGGAATTGCGCTTTTAACCGTTCGTCTAACTCCTTTCTTTGAATGCGCTGGATAATAGCAGTTTCCGCGGCATCTGCGCCAGGCTCCGGCGTGATCTCGATTTCCATGGCTAGCGCTTGAAGCCGGGCGGCATATGCTTGTACGTCTTCGTACGCAGGTATAGAATTTACTAAGCCTAAACGAAAAACGTTCCCGTTCGAACCGCGCGATCATTAAGCGCGATCATTAAGCATTCGTCAAAGTCGTCGACCTCTTTGATTCGTCGGTCTTTCCGGACGAATTCCCGTGCTATCCCGGTAAGTTTAAGTTTGGCGATGGCCAGCATTTGGGCCTTTGACCATGCCGCTACTTTCCTCACGTCCGCTAATGTGTCAAAAAAATCTGTGACTCTGATGCCTCCCGTTTCTCCAGTAAACACAAGCAGTAACGGAATTATTCTGTCCAACCCTCCTAGCGTGAGGGGATTTGGATTCGAATTCGGGTGAGCTGGTCCTGCCGCGGGTTGGGGATCGCCCTCCATTATTTCACACAGTTATAGCGGAAATACGTTGACATTTTTATTATGAAGCGAAGATACATACATATTATATATATTTATTTATTTATATACTTTTGAAATGCAATATTTCCAAAGACACTTTTCCTGAAATGCTGACAGTGTCAATGGATGTCAAAATATTTTCAGTAATTCAAGTAATTAATTATATCGACTAAATATGCCATTTATCACATTAAATATCATTTTTAAAACGTATTATAAAAGCATTTGTAGCTTCATTTTGGAAAAAGGCCAACAATTCATTCTTAAAAATAGGAATCACTTTACCTTTGAATAACCATATTGAATAACATTAATACGGAATGCAAAAGCAAAGTTTTATACCGAACTTCCATAGATATTCAGACTTTCTAAAAAGCATGTTTTTAATGCTTTCGATTCATGTAATTAAACATATTTACAACGTGATCCAGTGTAGTTTAAACCTGACTTTGATACACGCGGTAGTATTGAGGGATTAATTAATGCGTTAATGAAGGGACATCTGTATATATAGTATATACACTTATATATATACAGGTACTGTATATAGGTGTATATATATGCAGTAATTCTTTGATTAATTAACGCAGTTAATTGTATATTTATATATAGGCCTATACAGGTATCTTCTTGTACGAAGGACATACGTACGGTGCCTTTTATTAGAGCCTGTGTCTCCCTTTTTATAGTCTGCGGACGACACTGATCTCCTTTCTCAAGATTAACGAAAGACAAGCAGTGGGAATATAAAGGTCTGCAATTTGAAAGTTACAACACAATTTTCAAATTTTTAATTAAATCATTAACGAAAACTTTGAAAAAATTTATATTTTTTAATTGAAATAAATCAACGATTACTTGTAATTAATTCTTGATGTACTAAATCCTTTACACGTGACACCCACTTCAGCATTGATTGACAAAATAATTAAAAGTCGAGTTATTAAAATACTTTATTTAAGCAAATGATGAATCATCAGAAACTTAATACAATTCTACAATTTCAATTAATTTAGAACTTAAAATGTAAATTTATGTAGCGATATAAGTAACCTACACCAATTTGTTCTACATCAAATAAAAAGTTTGAAGATCATTTAAATGCAATTCTTCAATAAATTTTCAACGACGATAAGTTTCAAAAATTTATTTTCAATCACAACTCTGTGCATATTTCAGGCATTTCTAAAAGAAAGAAAAAATACATATGTATCTACTTATTTATCAAAAGAATAGGCCTATATACAGGTAGACCTACATAAAATAATTTAAACTTCATATTTATCTATATTATATAGATATTAATATTAATTATTATAATTACATATAATCAATTATGCAAATAATTTATCTAATGAAGATCTTGACTGAAGAAAGTGATGGAAAAAATTCTCAGTTTTAATACTGTAAAATTATTTTAATATAAGATAGGGAAAGTTGGTAAATCGATAAAGTTTCAAACAACCCGGGTTTTATTTACTTATTTATTTCATTTCTCGACGTTTTCACACCCCAGAAAGCCAAGAGATGTAAAAATATTTCTAACAAAATTTTCTCTGTAATGCTGTCTTCGTTGTGTCTGTCGAAGACTATTAGCATTTTATCTCGGAAACGCATAAACCAAGACTTTTGCGAATTGGAAAATTTATTTCTCTATTTGAACACGAATGCTATTAAATTTTAGTAGATAAAAGGCAAGCAGTGGGAGCTAGAGGTGGGGTCATGACATTTCGACTGGGGTCAGACTTAACGAGAGTTTACTTGTTACTAGAATTTACAGTTTATTTAGAAAGGCGCTCCTACCTTCAAGAGTAAGCAGTTGGTTTTTTTTTATTAGCAGGAATAATATAAAAATTATTTTAAAATAAACTCTCTTAGCAGATGGCGCAACGCGGAAATTTGTAAAGTATAAGATCAAAAATGTGTAAATATAATCATCTAATCGTTTGTATTTATATGAAAACACAATTTAAGCATTACCGTATTAATTACATCCATTCTGTGGAAGTAAGGCGATTGTGGTATGAGGTGGTCACCTGGTAAACTAGATATAATTGTCCGAAACTGAAGGTAAGGACTATGTCATGACATAATTTAAGTTACTTAATCATTTTGGATCCAGAGTAAACATTATTTAACACTTAAATTCTCAAGATAGTTCCCAGAATGGATCGTTTAGTTGATTGAGTGGACTCCGATTGACCTGGCCATAAACTTTCGGGCAATTTTCAATGACGTGTTAGCAACAGCATATGTTGAGAGTGTCATGAACTCATTCATTGAATTCTCTCATCGTAACAGTTGGCGCTACGTGATATTCTGATTTCATTCATTAAGCAAGAAGATAAAGATAAATTATTTACTACGACTACTTATAATTAAAAACATGTGTATTTAAATAAATTATTTAAAACAGTTTGAAATATTAGAAAAGTAAAGAATTTTTTGAAAAATATAAACAGAATGATCAGTTTTCGATATTAAACTGGATGAAGCTAAATAATAATTATTATTATGAAGCAATGTTTTATTGAAAAAGTCATTCAACAATAGTCGAAAATATATACAATTATCTAAAGACCCGTATCAAGATATTAAGAAAAAATTTTTTAAAAAATGACAGGAAAATGATTAATAGATATTAAAGTTTAAAAATTCACACTGCAAAGTAGTGGTAATAGAACATTAAAATTAAGTCTTAGAATGAAGATTTGCAAAACAGAAGAAACATATACACTTTATATGTTAAAACAGGATATAAAAGAACAGTTAAAGAATATAGAATATTCAAAATAATCAGTTAAAATCGCCGACGATGTAATTAATAGGTGAAATAAACTTAAAAAGGAGAAAACTGATAGGATGATAAGTTTAGATGTAAAAAACATGTACCGAGTATACATTGAAATTTTAAAATGTTTCTTTTAGAAAATTCGTTTACTGAATTAATTAAATTAATAATTATTTCCAAATTGAAAACAAGTTGTTTAGACAGAAAGATGGCCTCAGTATGTACTGAAAAATGGGTCCAAAACTAGCTGAAATAGTGATGAAATTTGATGAATTATTAAATAATATTAAAGACATTAAATTATGTATCAGCTATGCAGATGATTACTTAATTGTGTACAATAACCTAAAATTTAGTAATAAAGTAATATTAGATATAGCAAATAACATACATAATAATATACAGTTTGAAGTGAAAACAAGAAATTAATAAGTTAAATTATTTAGACATTACTATTAGCAATAATCCGAAAAATTTTACTTTTAGGAAATATAAAATGTCTTGTCACGTAAATAAAACAATTTATTTTAAATCGTATTGCTCGATTAAATTGAAAAATACGTTTCTAAACGGTTTAGTTAATTACATCTTTCTGCTATGGCCAAATATAAACATACACCTGGCCATATTTTTTTGGGTGAAAACTTGGCCGAACTGCCTTCGCATATTCTTTTCTATACACCGAGAAACTAAATGGCCAAATTTACCCCATTCAAAATAAAAGTAGAAGTGACACATTAAAAAAATGAAGATTCCGAGGACGGTTTAAACTGATTTTGATGTTCATCGTCAAACACTTACGTGACCAAATTTTACTTCAATCATCTTATAAAATCTCAATAGAGAACGTTGTACTTAGAACTAACAGAACTCAAATATTAAAGTGTTACACCTAACGATATATTTCAACACAATGTAAGATGCAACCAAAAAATTTAAACTCAATCCACAATTTCTAATTAACATGAAAATATAAAAATTTCTCTGATTTCTAATTTCTTATTTAACTATTTGCAAGGTATGATCAACGTGACGTTAGGATCATTCTGAATTTTATCCCTTTCTTTTTCATAAAATAAAATAAACAATATAAAAACTGAACATTTTAATTAAGAAACAAACGCATAAAAAAGTATGCAGCGATAAGCAGAGTAGCATTATCTATATGCAGTTTCCAACGTAGACCACCCGTCTACTCCGAATAGACAACTAAATGCTTGTCCAGCATGATTTAGAAGTCACATTGGTGTATTCTATTATGTATGAATAATCGTAGCTAAAATTAGTCCAAAACAGCTACTCCTCCGCATTCTGACTTGCAAATAACACTGTATTACGTCAGGACCACGTAAAATAAATGTCCATTTGTCACTGAATACCTTTTTCTGCCTGTTTATCATTGATAAATTGATTGTTGTGCCTTACTTTTGCCGTACAGAGATGTTTACTGTCCTTCTCTTTGTTCGAAAAATGTACTACCAAAGCTTAACGTCATTCCTAGACGTAAACTGCTCTGTTAAAGCGTTGGGTAATACAATTTCTCTCAGAATTATTTGCTTTCCTTTGTCAGAAATTATATTCGGGCTTAAGGTCTGCGCATTAATGTCGAATGCGCATTTTTCTCTTAAATCTAACTTATGTAAATAACTTTTTCGCAATGTTTAGTTTTTTTTGTGATTTCAATCACAGATAAGCGTCACTCAACAAACACTATGATCTTTCCCTTTTTATTTTCGATTTGTTGATCTGTTATTCATCTTTCTTAATGTTTGACTAAATATCCTACATAAGCAGGGGGAAATATTCTGCTATTTCAAAAATCTAGTAAACATGCGCGAATATTATTATTTAAGAACAGCAAGTGTTATAAAAGTCATTATATCTTGTTATTCAGAGATTAATGATTATAATATTAAAAAAATAATCAGGTAAACTTACTTCATAATATTAAATTAAACTGCTAATCAGTTACAAATGTGTTGATTAGTATAAAATTATTGATGGTATAAGTATTCAAAATATTTTACATAAATACATTTAATCGCATTGTACTTACATCGATTTTCGGATAAACACTTGAATCCTCGAAACTGTAGGTATATGCAGCATCAGCGAAACACACGATAAATCTGTTGTATTCCTATTAATAGAAATTTAATCAATTTATGAAATAATTAATAATTAATACAAAGTTCAGAAACACGAATCAATTACTGTTCCATTTATCAGTCGGAGTCTACAAACGAAGTCACTTATTTCGTCATAGTTGTAGTAAAATTTTATTTGTTGAGCACAATTTTTACCCAAATCCAGAATCTACATGTTGAATTGTAACAAAATTATTGTTCAGAAAATTTATTTTATGATAAAACTTTTGCGAATGTTTAAAAGCTTACAAATTTTAAGTTATTTGCAATCAAGCAAAATTGAAAGCCTTGTCTTCCGTCACAACTCAGTGCTAATTAAAATAAAAATTAGAGAAATAAATATATTTTCGTTAAATTTAAACTATATTTTTATAGGCTTACTCATGATATTGTAAAAATAATTAATGAATACAACATGAAAATACTTAAGGAAACCTGTTATGAACACTTACGACAAAAACTACTGAATGCCTCTCGAAGAGCAGCATATCGATCTGGGGGTCTATTACCCGAAACGTCCATAGAATTAATTAAAGAAAGAATGATAGCAAAAACGAATAACACAAGCTTCATATTCACTGATGTTTTCATTTCGTCTGGTAGATTTCTGTAAGTATATATTTTATTACGTGACAATAAGCTTCTTCTGATATCTTACCAGGATAATTACAATTTCAAATCACCTATAAAGTAACAAATATTTAATATTGGAAAGAGTAATTGCTTATCATATGCATTTACGAAGTGAGATATCGTTATTTCTTTAGGAGCCTGTACTTTTAGTAATTGATTTCAATTTGTCGGAGTTTGTCTCTATTATATTTTTTATGCCAAACACGTTTAAAACATTTCATCTAGATTTTCATATATATTATTAGCTTTTAAATATAATTTGAATTTAATTAATTTATATTTTTAATTTTTTGATTCCAAAGAAAAGCTTAGAGTCTATTTAAACGGGTAAAAGCTAGCAAGTGCTCCGGCACGAATTTCCACGGTCCCGATAATTCTTTAAACACATGTGTACCGCTATAATAGGGAGATTTCATTCAGCAATAATTTCTATGTTATTACTATTAATAGTTGAAGGCGAAAAATATACTTAGTGTAAGAATGAATTTGAAAAAAATTTCATTAAAAGACCTCTTCTATTTCGTTATTCTTGATCTCTTGACAACCATAGCTTTATAACATGAATATCCCACATATAGAAATATTCTTTCCAAGTTTCAAAATTGTTCGTTTATACAGCCCTATATTTAAGATTTGTATTTGTATAAACATTTTGTTTGAAAAAATGGCATTACTAAAATTGAGAAATTCAACTATATTATTGAATTCATCAAATTATTTTATCATTTATTATTTTTTAATGTGTAAGAAAAAAGAAGGAAAAAGTGTTGTCAATTCTACACAGTAACTTAGGAAATAACGTGTTAAACATTTACAAAACAAAACACGTCATAAAATTATAATTAGTATTTAAATTTCGTTAATCTATTCATAGGGAAACAGCTTTAAAGCTTTATATAATAGATGAAGTCAGTTGATAAATAACATCATCTTTTATATAAAATCTTATTATGATTAACAACCGGAAAGTAAGCATTTTCTTGTATTTAAGGTTTGTATGAGTAAAAGTATGAGCAAAAGTGAATAATTACTTTTAAATACACGATAAAATATGTGCTTTCTTCATGCATATTGTTATGGTAATGAAAGATAAAACAGAGAACTTACCTTTTATAATCTATCAAAATATGCTGGACGTTAGGTTTTATAACGTAATGTTGTAATTCGTCGTTGTGATAAATCTGTTAAAAAATTTGAGTAGAGGTCTGTTCGAACTTCCCTTATATACTCTTCCGTATGAAAACAACAGCTGGGCGTATTTTCAACAGGTGTAACATACAACATCGACTTCATTTTCTGATTATTTATTTGTTTAAAAATGGCTAACATTTTTATTTTAAATAATTAATTTACTAATTCGGTGACTTTCTTCCAAAATATATTTTATACAATAATAAAATTTAATCTAAAGTTTAATTTGGTTTATTAAATTAATTCCAATCCAATATAAAAACATCAACAAGTCATACTATTGTAAAGATAATCCGATAATGTTTTAGATAATTAAATGCTTGAAAGTGTAATTTATATTATACAAGATTTATCGTGTACTATAGTTTAATCATCATTGAATTATAAATTTATTTTGAATTTTTCATGTCTTGATTTTGGAAAGTTAAGTGCGAATGTACTCAATTGACATAACTTAAATGTTTAATTCTCAATGAAAATAACCTTTCGTGTTATTACAAAGTAAACTTTTATAAATTATTTTTATCATGTGAATAAGTAAAACTTTTAAAAATGCGTATCTTTGATGTTACAATACTCTATATTATGGTAGTTATGGTGACTTAAATTACCAAATATTCATTATTTTTCCAAAATATAGACGATATTTTTCCTCGATGTAGAATATTAAACACGTTAACAACGCCTACGCTGATGCATTGGACTAGACAATGTAGGAGTTGTAGAAAAATACTCAAGTTTAATTTAATATTAGTTTTTACTTTTTTCAAAAATTCGTCGCTTTCTAATTGTTAACATGTAAGATTTTACAGAAAATACTTAGAATTTTTATTTTTTATGCCTTTGTCTATTATTTGAAGTGTAATTTAATATTCAAGAATTCTGATAAGGGACGTCAGACAGGAGGTAAGTGGAGCAAATTACTTTGGGCTGAGAGGTGGTAGGTGTCTCTTTACAATGAATTTTCGAATACTTCGTTTAGTTTAATATATTATTTTAATTCGCTTCAGGGCCACAATACGTATTTTTTTAAAGGCGAAAGACCTATGAATTGGTCTGTTCTTAATATATTGTAGTAAGTTATCAGTGTATATTGATATTGTTATATACTGTACTGTATTTTTCAAGTTTTTAAATTTCTTGATAAAATATATTTCCAAGATTGACTTAATATATATATATATTATATATATATATATATATATAATATATATATATATATATATATTATATATAATATATATATATATATATATATATATATATATATTATATATATATATATATATATTATATATATATATATATATATAATATATATATATATATATAATATATATATATATATATTCGAAACATACCAATATATATATATATATATATATTGGTATGTTTCGAAATTCAAATATTTTAATAAATTTATAAAATAATTTTATTATTAATTTATTTTTTATTTGTAAGAAAGAAGCAAGGAAAATTTTTTTATTCCAAACATAGAATAGAAAATAATATAAAAGCAGCTGCATGTTTTCATAAAAATTATTTCTTTTAATAGGTAGAAAATTTGATAAAATAGAATTTTATTTTTTGATAGAAAAGTGAAAATTTTGTTTTTTGTTTTAGGTTCTTCGTATTCTTAATTTAATTCGTCTTTTATCAGTTACACAGAAAATTACTAATAAAATATACCAGCAAATTTATTAACAACCCCATTGTTTAATAAACATTTAAAACTTAAATGTTTTTCAAACGCCATTGTCGTCTCTATGCCTATTTTATCGTAGTTTAAAGTGCTGCATTAAATTACGCAAATATACCTTTAACACCTTAAAGTATCACAATTATAAAATAATGAAATCGATAAAAACTAAGTGAATGAAAATATAGGTCACAAATATCACAATTGAAGTTGTTATTTCTGTTATTTATCGCAAAAAAATCAATTTATTGTCTATAAAATCAAACAAGCTAAATTGATTTTTAAAAATATTTTAAATTCAGATTTATGAAATTTTGTTATAATTAACAGCAATAAAATTATTATTTAAGGCATTTTATTTGCGTTTATAAATGGCTTTATTGCTGCTAATTATCATAAAATTTCATATAATAGTTGCCGTTAGTTGATAATGTCTGTTCTATAAAGCGCTGAAGATTACTAACTACAAGTAAATTAACGAAATTTTATTATTAATTCTCATTATAATTTTAAATTATTTTTATGACTGTTTAAAATTTGTCATTTTCTGAGTTACTGTTTAGAATTGATAACACTACTTTTCTTTTTACTTATACATATAAAAAAATAATTTGATAAATTTATTAAAATATTTTAAGAAAACTGGATAAGTATTAATTCATATATATATAAATTTTAATTTATACATCTCACAATTTGATATTTACAGCAGTTTGTATAATAACATAAAGATAAAAATGCAGTATAATCGAAATAATATTCTCACACTAATTAAAAATGATTTCATTAAATTTTAATACTTTATTAAAAAATGCTAATAACAGTAACTACTTAAATTAAGAGTTCAATAAATATATGTGAGGATTTATATTTTATGATAGTCATTAAATTTCACGAAAAATATGTCTGTAATATATATATATATATATATATATATATATATGTATATAGCCTATATATAGCCTATATATATTACATACTATAAAGTAAAATCATTTAACTTTATAGTATGTAATAACTAACTTTATATCAGTTTAATCATTTTACTTTATATTACGTATAGAGTAAAATGATTAAATACCACATTAAATGATAATGAACTTAATAACTATTTCAAATTGTTTATGCAATTAACTGCAGAAAAACCACCCATTTCGCCCTGAAATTCAATACTAAAATTACAATAACAGAGAGTGCTCATTAGTATATATATATATATATATATATACTAAAATTACAGCAAACACATGGGCAACAGATTTGGAGTAAAAATGGCGCGTAAGTTTAAGGAGCTTTAAGTTAACGTATAATATAAAGGAAGTATACAAAGAAAGCATTGTAAAAGACACATATTTCCTGTGCACCAGAGCAATTTGCTACCTATGTCCCCTCTCTCTCTCTTGATGCGCTGATTAACTCTTAAGAATTCTTGTATATTAAATCCAAAGAAAAACTGCTAAGAAAAAAAAAAAAAACATTTTACAATCTGAATTGTCAATCGTTAAAAAAATTCCAGTTTGCATGAACTTTGACCTATCAACCTGGAAGTTTTACCTTAAGTTTACTATTTTAGTTTTTTAGACCAGTATTTTTATCTCTAGAAGCTTCTGCAGTGTCGAATGAAGAAGAAAATACAGTTTATTTTTTTTTTGTTGCCGATTTTTGTACTTTCGATTGCTTATATTTTGGCAACTCCTTCATAGAGAATCCTGAAATTTGCACACCACGTAAGAAAACTAGTAACTTTCCAACACGATATTCAGGATTGCTACAGGCGTTTGGGTGGCGGAACAATTGACCCCCAAAATGACAATTCTAATTCCATTATATATAGTCAGTCAGTGACTTTTTCACTTGGCAAGCATTACTGCCGTGACATTGAAAATAATAGATAATGGACTATATAATAAAAACTTAAAAATTAAAATATTGCCCGTAAGATCTTCGAACTTAACAAAAAAAAAAAGTGATGAGTTTTGGAAAAATTTATAAGTTAATATTAAATTAAAGTTAAATATTTTTCTACAACTCCTGCATTGTCTAGTCGAATGCACCAACGTGAGCGTTGTTAACGTGTGTTTAATTATTTTACATTGACGAAAAATATCGCATGTATACTGCAAAATAATTAAAATTTGGATAATTTAACAGTCAATATTATATATGCCTTTTTATGTGTTAATATTAAACTAAAAACATATTTTCTTGTGACTTTACCGAGAACCGGATTTTTAAAGAATTGTCAACAGTCAAAGAGGGGTTTAGACCCGAAATGTATACTACCACAATTTCAAGTGATTAATTTTGCCACGCTTTTCTAAACACAGCCTGTATGATAAGTCCTACATTTGTCGAGTTGTGAGATTTAAGAAGTACAACAATTAAATAGGACAAGAATTTTTCCGCTTGAGAATACGGCCTGAACAATTATTAACAAAATAAAAACAGTAAAATAGAATACATTTAAAATTATTCCTGTTTCGTTTCTAACAAATGTAAGATTTCTATTTGGATATGTGATTTTGTATCTAAGATTTTATAAGATGATTGAGATAAAACCTGGCCATGTAAGTGTTTGACGATAACTTTAAAAACGAGTTTCAATCGACCATATATTTTGCATTTATATTTCTATAGTTCATCAATTGTGAATCGGGTAAATCAGGTTTTCATCCCGTAAATAAAGTCGGGTGTACTCGTATGGATAAACTTAGCCACAGCAGACAGAAGTAATTAATTAACTATCACTATGTAACCGATTCAAACACCGTTATTCTATAGGAATTATTACGTCCATAGACTCCAAAAATACTAGCCAATCAAAAACTTTATTTTAATGGAATAATATATCGCTTTTAGTTTTTAATACTATTTAACAATTAGTCTAAATCAACAAGACACATACATAATACGATGTTTTTACGTAATTCTCTTCCTGTCTCTCCGATGTAAGTAAATGGTTTTTGACAATCACAATTAAATCCATATACAACACTTGCTTTTTTAATAAGTCATTAATTTTATCTTCTTTTATTGTTGATATTCTTGTTTTATATGATACTGTGGGTACCGAGGAGGGATGACGAGGTCAGACCTCTGTTTAATTTCGGCAACAAGTCGGAGGGACTTGCCCACGAGTCAGAGATGGCTTATTTGTCGGTAGGGATCCCGTAGGGACGGGACTACTTTTTCATCCGGTCGAGTGTAGGAGGGAAGGTAGAGTCGTGGTAAGGCGATAAGCGAATATTCGAGCAAACAAGACACCATTTAACAGGATAACAACGATTTAATGGAAAACAAAATATACGTTACAAAAATCTGACATAAAAGGGGTGACATATAAAATAAGCTATATATCCCTATCACGCGAGGGGAGAGAGAGAGTTCACATAAATGGGTTCTATACCTCTTGGACAATCAGTAATTCAAATATGCTGTTCGTCACGATGATCGAATATTCCTTTCTAGGGAAGGGTCAGTGGCACTTGAGGCACAATAGTCAAATATGTTCCGTAGGCACAAAGGGTAAGATCGCGACTCGATCTAAATCGATGATAGACTCCCCAGAGGGGGGAAGGAAGCATCTTATATAGCTTTTTGCTGGGAAATTTGGTCACGTGCATGTGCTTAGGCCATAGGTGTTCCCGGGATTGGAAACAATACAGCGAATTCGGGCGCTAACTATAAACTTAAGTTGCAAGATGATCTGTGCTCAGCGTAAGAACAATGGATAGTTGACAGTTATACGGCCGGGGATGCATATTTTCTAGTCCAGGACCATTTTTAGGCAGGATGTTTATATCCAGGACAGTTTTTAGCAGGATGTTTATAATAGGAAAATTTTCGATTCGATATGGGGAACAATTTTATTATAATTCGTTTTATATTCGGATTATATCCGGCTATAAGGAAGGGGTAATTATTAATTCGGATATAATTTATTATAATTTTGTGTCAAGGGGATTTCCAGATCTCACAATACTGTACTTGTTCTACTCTGTTTTTACTTTTCCGGCTATTGTAACAGAGGAAAAGTATGGCGATCCGGCAAAAAATGCCCCCCTCTGAGATTTTTTCATTTTTCGACTCAGGACATCTTGAAACGTCAAAAAATGCAAAACATTGAAAGGGGTTTCGTGCGAACAAGAAGAATTGACAAGAAGACGAAGCAATTTGCATCGATTGCTTTTAGTTTTGGTTTTATTTGTGTACGGCAACGCGACAAGTGGGCAATCTGTCGAAGAGGAATACTTCTCGGGCAGTCATTTATAAGGAAACTGGCCTCCTAGGTGTTACTAACGTGAATAAAACCTGGAAAACTCCATGTAGCCAACCCGTTGGCCAGGCGCGAAGTAAGAACCAACTACCAGTGTTCAGTGGTTTTATCCACATCGTCATTGGTAGGCATTGCTATCAATTGCTTTTTTCTAAAATCGTCTCTCCGTGTCAGTAAGGGCAAGGATGATCTCTGTTTGCCGGCCAATAGAAGAAACGCTTCTCCCGTGACAGGTGGGTGCAGAGATGCCTATTTCGTGGAGACCGTCAAGTACCATTCAAGAATCGCTTTTTCTATATCTAACAAATAAAAGCATTGCTGTTTTTCGGCTCCACCTCAATTCTATCGCGATACTACAAAGTTATGCGATGTCCTAGTTTAAACAAGTCATACGAAGTCTTTCGGATGTTAAGATTAGCGGGGTCATAAAAACCCATCCAACATGGATTACTTTTTAGATATTAACAGTAGACTAGTTATTAAGTTGTAGTTGTTGACCATTCTCTATTCAGGGAGTTCAAATATTTTTTTTTTTTAGAAATTGTACTAAAATATACCCTAATATTGATTTTTTCTTATACAGGGTGTTTTTTTTATCTTGAGACAATAAAATAACTTACTTGGATTTTATTATTTTGAGAAAAAGGTATCTAGAAAAGTTGTAGGATTTCGAAGATCCAATCAATTGGTGACCTTGGATATGACCTTGATCTTGACCTTCAAGGTCATTTGAGGGTCAGGTCTGTTTTTTTAAATGGGATCACATATTTTAGACCCCTACAATGGAAAGAGCGGGAAATTTCACAGCCAGATATACCTTTGACCTTATGGTCTAGGTCAAAGGTCACGATTATTTCAAAGTTTAAATTATAAGCTTTTTCTAATGGGAAACCATACTTTTTATTACTGGAATGGGCAGGGAGGTAAAAGTTACATTTACATGGAAAGAGCGAAAAGTTTCACAATCAGCCATGACCTTGCGTACCCCAAATTTAACTTTTGAAGGTCATCTCAAGCGTGATAATTTTAAGTGCAGCTCAACAAATGCATCGAAGTGGAAGGGCATTATTTTGAGCATTTGTTATAAAATTTTTCCCAAAACCAACATCTCATGCAATGGCAAGAAGTAAGGTGAGTCACAAAAAACAAGCACCATGATAGTGAGAGGCAAAGGAAGTCACTGAAAATAAGCACCTCAAAGGGAGCAGAAAACTGCTACTTCCACATTGGATAGTGCTAAAAGTAGTGAATGCTTTTTTAAAGGTCAAAGTAATAAGATCATGAAAAAATGTATCTTTTACCACTCTGCCTATGCCAGTAATAAAAAGTATGGTTTCCCATTAGAAAAAGCTTATAATTTAAACCTTAAAATAATCGTGACCTTTGACCTAGACCATAAGGTCAAAGGTATATCTGGTTGTGAAATTTCACGCTCTTTCCATTGCCGAGGTCAAAAATATGTGTTCCCATTGAAATAACAGATTGAACTAAAACGATCTTGAAGGTCAAGGTCAAGGTCACATCCAAGGTCACCAATTGATTGGGCCTTTGGAACCCTACAACTTTTCTAGATACCCTTTTCTCAAAATAATGAGATCCAAGTAAGTTATTTCATTGTATCAAGATAAAAAAACACCCTGTTGATTATAAAAATTATCTACCTCGAAATATTTGAAACGTTGTTGATGATATAATAAAAAATTAAATAAAATCGAAGAAGAAAAATTATAACAATTCATATTTCTTAAAAACATACCCCAAAGTGTATCGGATCTTTACAAAAATAAAATATAGTGGGTGATCGGTTAAGCAATTTCTGCTTTGCTCGGAACACTTGTATACCTCAGCTACTCATTATTGTTGTTTGGCTCTTTGTTTGAGTTATCCATTTTTAGTTTTACTCTACTAAGCTACAATAAAATAGGCATAAAAAATAGAAATAAAATGCCAAATGAAAAGCCTGACGTTAACAATAAGAGCTGCCATTGTTCTGTTCATTAAACGGTACAGGCGAACTCGCAGCTGACGTATGGGTTTTACCTGGTAAAAATCACGATTGTGCTGAAAAACGTCTTTGAAAATTTTGGGCTTTCAGTCGTCTGCAAACTTTTTCGACAGTCGACCCCTTCAACCTTTCTACTTTACTGTTAAGCTACGTAATCATAATAGGACAAGCAAACAAGAATTTTATTGGCTTGCAATTGGAAAAAAAAACTGTAGACTGTCGGTCTTTTCCTTATCTCGACAACGGAGTTAGATAGATGAAAGATATGGGCAACAGGAGACCCGACTATGTACTAACTGTGTCCGATGCAAACCGGAAGTCACGTTATTTCAATTGAAAAATTTTCCCCCTAAAGGAGTTAGCTAGATGACCGACACGACTCTATTGTTAAAGGTAAAGTATGACGTACAGGGGCTGATTTGGGAAGGAGAGCATTTTGAATGAAATAAATGAAAACTTGCAAGCCGGCATTGTGACCATGTGACAATAAAAAAATTACTGGTGTGATCTTTCGATTGTTTATTATTTATAATATTACATATATCTAGACAGATGCATTATATAATAAGTCTTGTTAAATTAGTAAAATTGTCAATTTTTAATAAACTTGTTTTCCATCGAATCCTGTCGAGCGCTTTCAGAAGATCTGGTTTAAAGTGTATTTAGCGTGGAATGCGAAGGGAAGTGGGACGAAAAGCGATATTAAAGGCGCGAATTGGGTACGAATATGCATAAGTGATGCTGTAAAGGTAGTTTGTTTTCGACAGCGGCCATACCACGCTGAAAATACCGGTTCTCGTCCGATCACCGAAGTCAAGCAGCGTCGGGCCCGGTCAGTACTTGGGACGGAGACGACCTGGGAATACCGAGTGCTGCTGTCACTATTATTTTGCTTTCATTCTTTCACCTATCTCTTTTTCTTTGGTCTAATTAAATTTATCACTTGGCGCAGTCATTTCTGTTTAATCAAGCAAACATTTCTTTTCTATACCCTGTACTGTACATTGCTTTAAAAATTCCCACTGTCAATTACAAAGGTACACTGGGCATTTAAATGCCTTTATCACGTGTAAAACAACATTCTACAGACAGCTATCATCAAAATCAAGCAACAGCCTATTATATATATTTAAATTTACTAAAAATTCGAATGGCACAAGTCATTAAATGTGAAATACTTTAATAATGTAGGTTTAGAATTAAATAGAATTTGTATATACTAAACAGATAAAAAGAGGGCGACGGTGGCGACAATTCGCTGTTTAATTTGCATAAATTTGAGCTTTTGTTATTCTGGGCAACATTTCGAATGAAAATCATTCGTTTCGTTTGGATGCAATTTTTTCCTAGGAAGCGATAAAGGTAAGAGATCGGACCCCCGCCAACTTTGACCTATCGACCCGCAAGTTTCGTTAGCTCCTCACTGATAACGAGAAAGGCTTAAGTTTAAAATTTGAGCTCTCTAGACCCAGTAGTGTTTTTTCTCTAAGAGCATCAGCACCGCCAAATGAATAAGTAAAAGAAGAAAAAGAAAGAAAAGAAGAAAGAAAGAAAAATACAGCTTTTATGGCCATCTTTGCACTTTTAAATTGCTTATATTTCGGCGACCCCTTAATAGAAAAACCTGAAATTTTCCACGCTACCTAAGAAAGCAAGTATCTTCCGAACGAGATATTCACATTTACTACAGACGTTTGGAAGACGGAGAAATCGACCCCCAACAATCGACAACTCTGATTCCTGTATATGTAGTCAGTCAGTGAATTTTCCACTTGGCGCTGCGTGACTGCCGTGACTCTCGATACTGCAGAACGGCATTTTTGGTGAATTCAGCGCTGTGAAAGCAGGAGAGCGGTTTTGTTGGTGAATTTCCGAACACCTATTATATTTTTTAGTTCATTGCCAAACTGTCGTACTCATTTTAATTACTTTATCACGTTTTATCGTCTGTTTCTATATTTAAAATGTTTCCATATCGATGGAAATAAATATCAATAAAAGTAAAAACATTTTAATGGATCTAAAAGTGTGCAATTTTAATATGTATTAGTAGTAGTGATTTGAGTAGCACTGATCACAAAATTAATTTTCTAATTAAAATAAAATTAATTTAATTTAAATTTCTAATAATAAGACAAAGTTTCTGTATTAATTATTTTATATAAGATATATGATTGGTCGGTTTTTGATATAAATTGAGTTTTAAGGAAAGTTAGAATTTATTTTTAATACCAAGATTAAAAATTGCAATCATGGAGAGATATGGTTTTATTATTACTTACGACGGTGATAGAAATTATTCTGTTTCTCCTCGTTTGTACAAGTCAATAGATACGTGTATTGCTGCGGTAAATAATTTTTTTTTCGATATTCCTGATAATCTCCCTATTGTTTTACGTTATTTTAAAGTTAATGATGAAATATGGAAAGGAAATGGAAAATTCGGTTTTATAATTGTTGACAAGAATGGAAGAATTTATGAAGTTAGTAATAAATTATATTATTCGTTCGAGAAATGTTCAGAAGTTATGAAAGAAATTTATATAGAAAGGAACAAAAAGAATATATTAATATTTAGGGAGATAATTTGTGGATCAAAGCATTATAAATTTACTAAAGCTTATAAGTTTGATTAATATGTATTTCAAACATCCTAGTAACTGTATAATCGTTGGACCTTCTCAATGCGGAAAGACAACATTAGTGAGAAAAATTATTCGTAACAAAATTTATGAAAATACATTAAAAAAGATTCTATGGTGTTATTCCGTATATTTACTGTTTTTTCACGAGGAAAAAGATGTTACATTCATGTATGGCTTACCTGAATCCGTGCAAGGATGGGATTTAATAATAATTGATGATTTGATGCATGAACTCAGTTCAAAAACTGCATTTTTGTTTACAACAGAGTCTCATCATTATAATGTAAGCGTGATCGTAATAATGCAAAATTTGTTTCCAAAAAATAGAATTATGAGAGATATAACTTTAAACACGCATTATTTGATATTATTTAAAAATAATCGCGATGAAAGTCAAGTAAGTTGTTTGGGACGGCAAGCTTTTGCTGGTAAATGTGATTTTTTTATGGATGCATATAAAAAAGCGACAGAAAAGGAATTCGGTTATTTGTTATTAGATTTTCATCCTAAAACGAATAAGAAATTTTCTGTGAGAGATTCGTGTTTTCCTGACGAACAAGGTATTTTTTGGATATACTTACCAATAAAATGAAGAACGTAAAGAAAAATTATCATATGTTAGCACTTTTGTCTAAGACTACTCCTTCTCAACGAAAAGCAATATTGAAAGAAGCTACTCCGGATCAAATTAAAGTTTTGTGTGAAATATGCGATAATTTGCGGAGAGGAAATATACCTGCCGATGTTCGTAAATTACAAAAATATAAAAAAATTATCAGGAAATTAAGTGAAAAAAATGTTCCTTTAAATACTAAGAAAAAAATTTTAGTTAATCAATCTGGTGGATTCCTTCCTCTTCTACTGGCTCCGTTATTGTCTATGGCAGGTGGACTAATTGGTAAAGTAATAGGAAAAAGAATCTAATGGCGAAACAAATGGCTCTTGTCCCTCCTGAACTGTTGTCAGCATATCGAAAACCTGAAATAAGAATTGGTAATAATATCGAAGAATTACTTGAGACTGGTGATTTATCTGATGATAGTAAAGTCAAATTATTAAGTCAATTAATTTCGAGATATCAGAGAACAGTTCATGCGCCAAAAGAACCTGTTAGAGTATCTGTTGTATCCGACAAAATCGAAGAAACGGAATCTCAACCCGAAGAAAAAGCTGTCGATGATGCATTTATTAAACAAATAATTTTATCTGTACCGCAATTATATCAAAAATATATACCACATTTAATTGATAAGTTGAATCAAAGTCATTACGGATGGAATTCTAAAGGTGAATTAACAACCGATGGGAAACCTATTTTTGGAAGTCATATAGTAGACTTAATTTCGTATGTAATGAGAAATAGAAAAACCGCATTAGTTCCTGTTGGTTTTAACGAATTTTGGGACGGTTTAAAGAAAATAAACATTCCTAAAGAGTGGATTGGAAACAAAAGTTTGACAACATTAGCCGAAAAAACACAGTATCAACCAGCATCAGTCGAGACTCCCGAAGAAATTTTCTCTCCAAGACTATTTCACCAGTGGAAAAAATCTAAGAGGAAGAGGAAGAATAATTCCGAATGGAAAAACTTTTAAAATCGATATACTATAATCCTAAATCTCCAGCATCTTTTGGTGGTGTAAGTAAATTAGTTAAAGAATCTAATTTACCACAATCTGTTGTTAAAAAATGGCTATCTTCTCAACTGACTTATACACTTCATAAACCTGTAAGAATTAAATATTCGCGAAGAAAAACTAAAAGTTTTTATCCTAATGACTTATGGCAAGCCGATTTAATTGTATTAAAACAATTTTCTAGATTTAATAATGGAGTAAAATACTTACTAACTGTAATCGATGTATTTACTAAGTATTGCTATGTAGAACCAATAAAAGATAAAAAACCTCAGTCAGTTTTTAAAGCTTTCAAAATCATTTTTAGAAAAAACATTCCAAAAAATTTACAAACTGATAAAGGAAAAGAATTTTATAATAGATTAGTAAAAAATCTTTTTAAAAAATTTAAAATTAATCATTATTCTACTCATTCTGATACAAAAGCAGCTGTTGTCGAAAGATTAAATAAAACTCTGCGGAATAAAATATATAGATTATTTACGTATCGTAAGTCTTTTAAATATATCGATAAATTATCTGATATTGTAAAAAGTTACAATAATAGTTTTCATAGAAGTATCGGTATGTCTCCGTCAGAAGTTACCCCTCTACATCATAGCATGATTTTCGAAAAGTTGTATGGTATAAAAGGAGGGAATACATTTAAATTTAATATTGGTGATTTTGTTCGAATCTCGAAAATACGTAAAACATTTAGTCGAGGATATCTACCAGGTTGGACAAAAGAAATATTTGTTATTCACGATCGTTTTTCATCTCATCCTCCGACGTACATATTGAAAGATTTAAATAATGAAATTTTAGAAGGAAAATTTTATACAGAAGAATTACAGAAGGTGACAAAATGATGCAGTCTGACTTTTTTGTAACTCTGATAAGCAATGCTAGCATGGATTTATTTCCTGAAAATAAGCAGTCTAATTTCACTGTGAAAATGAGTCCGGCTATTGATTTACATGGAAAATGGGTAGTCGGTCTGAGCGAAGTTATTATTCCTAGAAACTGGTTTAACATATCTAATCATAACAATGATTATACTATTACTAAGCATAAAATTAGAAGAGAAAAAATAGAAGATAAAACATATACGATTCCACTAACTACAGCTAAAGAAAATGAAGGAAAGACGCTTTTCGATTGGATAAACAATAATATAGTTTCCTTAACTGGCTCTAACTCGGTAGAATTCGTTTTAGACAAGGATTATAAAGATGTAAAAATAAATGTGAAGGAGGGATTCGAGTTGCATGTTACAAAAGACAGTGCTCACAAATTACTTTATTTATTAAATTTTCCACTGAAAGAAATTATATTTAAACAAGACACTTCAAATTTAATATTGCGGACTGGGTCTAAGGAATATCTATCAAATCCCGTATTTTACAAGGATCAATTTATAATTTTAATAGAAAGAAATAAAAAAGTTGTTGAAGAAATCGATGTAGAAGAAAAAATTTTTATTCCTATTGGATTATATTCATCAGCTGAAAAATTTCTCGGAATTTTTAAATATATTAAATTAGGATTACTGCCTAATAACAAAATCATTTTAAAAGTTCCTAAAAATATAACGATTGAATTTGGAAACGAATTAAAGGATTTATTAGGATTTAAAACACAGAAATTTTCAGCAGGCGAATATGTAAGTGAATATCCACTTGAATTGTCTGCAGGAATTTCAGAAATTTTTATTTATTCAAATATTGTTGCTTCTCATCATGTGGGGGATATAACAGCTCCTCTTCTAAGAGTTATACCAGTTATGGGAGAAAAGACCGATCAAATAGTTAAAGTTTATCCCTCACCTTTATATTTTCCTTTGAAAAAAAATTATATTGATACTATTGAAATCGAGTTGAGAACTGCCGGTGGAAAAGAAATTGTCTTTTTTGGAGGAAAAACATTATTAGTTCTATCTTTTAAGCAGTTATAAATAGTGCTTAGTCTTATTTGTTAATATTAGTTCATGTTTGAAAGTACAAAATGAAGCTCGATCCTAAAGATTGTATAAATTATTACTGTAATCAGGCGGGAGGAACGATATACAGACCTGAGTTACGATTTCCTCTCACACGACAATTAGGAACAGGGAATTATTTTGCGGGACAGCAAATACAACGAGGATATGGATTTTTTGGAGATTTATTTCGTAAATCAATTCCTATTCTTAGTAAAGTAGGAAAATATCTAGGACGAAAAGCATTAAACTTTGCATCAAATGTTGGATCGGATGTAATTAGCGGGAAATCATTCAAAGAATCTACAAAATCACATTTAAAAGATATTGGTTCTGAAATAAAAGATGATGTAATTAAAAAAGTACAAGGCGGATCTGGTATAAAAAGAAAACGAACGAAAAGATTAATTCAGTCGCAGAATAAAAGGCGAAAACTAAAAGATATATTTACTGAGTGAGAAAATGGATCCACACTCTTGTCCATGCACCAAAAGTGAGTTGGATTTATTCAGTACAGTTTCAACTCAATTAGCTATTGACAATACATCAGAAGTTATAGTACATCCTGTCGCAACAATTTCGGATAGTCGAGCACCAATTGAATTTTATGTATCCGGTTCTGGTGAAAATTATATCGATCTACATTCAATTTATCTACATGTTCAAGCAAAAATTGTAAAGAAAAATGGAACAGATACTGCTGTAGATGAAAAAGTTGCTCCTGTCAATTATTTTTTAAATAGTTTGTTCTCTCAATGCAGTGTTTTTCTAAACGACAAACAAGTAATTTCACAGGTTAATTATCCCTACAGAGCAATTTTGGAGGCCTTATTATTTTACTCAAAAGAAGCACAAGAATCCTTTTTAACGAGTGCATTATTTTTTAAAGATACTGCACAACATATGGATTCCATAGAAAATAATGAAGGAATGGCTAAAAGATTTAATATTGGTAAACAAAGTAGACTAATAGATTTAGTTGGACGACTTCATATTGATTTATCACATCAACCTAAACTGTTAATTAATAATGTTGATTTACGAATTAAATTAGAAAGATCAAAAGATAATTTTGCATTAATGGCAAATAATGATGATTATAAAGTCATTATTAAAAATGCATCTCTAAAAATTAATAAAGTAGATGTTAGTTCATCAGTTCAAATTGGAATAGAAAAAGCATTGCAAACAGGTATTATAAAAATGCCATTCCGCAGAACAGATATTAAAGTTTTTACTTTAAGTAGTGGAATTCAGTCTACAAATATATCAAATGCTGTTATCGGTCAGTTACCTTATAGAATTACAATTGGTTTGGTTTCAAATTCGGCATTTAATGGAAATGTAAAATACAATCCTTTTAATTTTAAAAATTACCATTTAAATTATATATGTTTATTAAAAGACAATCAAATGATTCCCCCAAAACCATATACTCCTGATTATACAAATAAAATATATGCAAGAAATTTTATATCATTATTTGAAGATATAGGATGCATTAACCATCATAAATTTACAAATATATCTTACGACGATTATAAAGATGGCTATACTTTATATTGTTTCGATCTTACTCCCGATCATTCTGCATCAGAATCGCATATAAGTGTTAATCAACAAGGAAATATCTCAATTGAATTAAAATTTTCAACTGCAATATTAGAAACGGTGAATGTTATTTGTTTGCTGGAATATAATAATACTCTAGAAATTGATCACTCAAGAACTGTGTTTGTGGACTATTAATGAATACCATTACTTTATGGAGACTGGCTTCAAGTGATTCAAAAATAAAAAGGACTTTCGGAGGTGTTTTTGCATCTGATGACTTACCCGTTCACATTGCTAATCGTAAATCGTTTATAATTAATTTAGATGAGAAAAATAAGCCTGGGAGTCATTGGGTATCTGTGTTCTTTACCGAAAAAACTTGTTTTTACTATGATAGCTATGGAATGAAACCGACAAAAACGAAAATTATAAAATTTATAAAACAAAATTCTAAAAATTGTTGCTGGAATAATATAGTTCATCAGAGTTTATATTCAACAACTTGCGGATATTTCTGTTTGTATTTTCTATATAAAATGAATAGAAATCAATGTTTAAAAGAATTAAGTACAACTGACAAATTTTATAACGATGAATTTGTAAAGAAATTTGTTAAAAATCATTTTTACTTAGCACATCCGAGTGCAATAATGTATAATCAATGTTGTACTTCAATGAAAAATAATAAAACTATTTAAATATAAACTTCTTTTTATTCTTTCAAAAAAAAAAAAAAAAAAAAAAAAACATAATATTAACACACAAGATAATAATAATATTTTATCATTCTCATTAATTTAAAAAAATACATAATATTAAAACACAAGATGATGATGATAATATTTTATCATTCTCATTCATTAAAAAAATTACATAATATTAAAACACAAGATAATATTTTCTTCTCTAAGTCTGTATAAAATAAAAAACTTTAATTAATAATAATAATATTATTTTATCATTCTCATTCATTAGTAAAAAAATTACCTGTTAAAAATGTTAGCAATAACAATAATTATATACCTATACAAATTTAAAAAAAAAAAATGTAATCATATTTACTAATTTTTATATAATAATAATTAAAAATATATTTACCGTGTTGATCCATATAAAATTTATAAGAGAAGACATCACAAAGAGAGCAGTGAGCAACAAAATTGCTATGATGTGGACACGGTATGCTAATTTTCGAGGATTTAGGAATTCCCAATTTTTCGAGGTCGTATGACGAAATTTTTATGTTGTATTTTTCTTCAGTTAGGCTTAAAAAATTAAACTCGATTTGGCCCCCCTTATAATAAATTATATCATATTTTTTATATAATTTATATAAAATTTCGCATACTTTACAATAACATTCCCAATAACCAAAATTATGTTTTTTATATGCCAAATATAGTCCATGCAAAAAATTTCCAAATTTCACAGATTTTTTATCTCTTAATGATAAATCATTAAAATTAATAAATTCATTGTAAAAATCTATTTTTCCGAAATTGTTTCCATGTCTTGCTACAAATCCGATTTGCCTGCATAAAGTGTTAAACGGGAGATTTTCATCTCGAATTGTAAATGCCTCGAAGTCAATGATAACTCCTATATTAGAAACTATATTATAATACACAGTATTAATTTTAATAAAAAAAAAATAATTTTAACACCTACCATTCCAGTATTTTTGAGTGTTGAAATCTAATTTATATTAAAATATATCAATTAAATAGAGACATATACAAAAAAAACTATATATTATAAATTATTATAATACTCACCACAGGAGAATTCTGAGATAGTAGAATCTACATCAAGATATTTATTAAAAAAAAAAATCAAGTATAGATATAAAAGAAAATATACTTACAACTCATCTTAGCAGAATGTATTGAATGCTGGAGTTTGTGAATGATTGTTAAAACTTGTTGATTCTGACAAAAATTACAGCTCTTTTTATACTTAAATTCAACAGAGGTGTGGTATTCATTTTTATATATCCTGTTGTTTGAAGTACATTCTTAAAATATTAATAGGTATTGTGTGTTTTTAATTCATTTTTAAATATCTTGTTTTTGAAGTATATTCTTGAAATATCCTGTTTTTGAAGTACATTCTTAAAATATTAATAGGCACTGTGTGTTTTTAATTCATTTTTAAATATCTTGTTTTTGAAGTATATTCTTGAAATATCCTGTTTTTGAAGTATATTCTTGAAATATTAATAGACAGTGCTATTTTCGATTCATTTTTAAAATATCCTGTTTTTTGAAGTATATTCTTGAAATATCCTGTTTTTGAAGTATATTCTTGAAATATTAATAGACAGTGCTATTTTCATTTTTAAAATATCCTGTTTTTGAAGTAAATTCTTAAAATATTAATACACACTACTGTTTTCGATTCATTTTTAAGTATCCTGTTTTTCAAAGTGCAGTTGAAGAATATTAATAGACATCATGTTATTCTAAAATTATTAACAGACATCCTGTTATGTGTTATTTTTGCATCCAGCAATAGTATAAATACTGCATATAAGAGACACCCTCAATACAGTGCTGAGATACTAGCTCAATACAGTGGTGAGATACTAGCTCAATACAGTGGTGAGATACTAGCTCAATACATCTCTGAGAACTTCTTTTGCAAGAATCTCTTATACATCTAAGAAAAATGTCTTCAGGAGGTAAGTATTTTATTTTATTTTTTAACTATTTTTACTTAAAATAATTCAATAAATATAATATTAATTTTAGAATGTGATTATGATTTTAATGTGAATCAGACTGTTGGTAAAAAAAGAGGACCAAAACCTAAAAACATAGAAGATCAGGAGTTGAAAAAGCAAAAGCTTGCCTTAGACCAAAAGTTCGGGTTAGACCTAACTCTAGATAAAGGTAAATCTTCAAAAATTAGCAAGTTTAACATCAAAATATGTGAAAATCAATTCATGGAGGTGGTAGAATTCCATTCTAACACATATGTTTCTTTAACAAAAACAAAAGGGAACTATCCACCTAACAAATATAATATTAATATTAACGACTTTAAATTTTATAAAAAAGCTTTTGATGCAATGAACGAACATTTAGACAAATGTGTAAATGTTTAAAATATGTCTTTTATATTAAGGAAAAAAGCTTTTAGAGGTTATGCTAAAACTTATCGTGCTCTTATTTTAGAAAATAGTGATCCATCTGTCTTTTTTGGAAAAATAACATCTAGTATTTATAATATTTTAGCTAATGATAATTTCGTTTGTAGAAGAAAATTTTTAATAAATTTAAAAACTAAATTTATAGAATATCAAGATGTTTATTTTTCTAGTCGTGTTGAGCATATTTTATCCTCATATATGATTAATGAAAAATTAATGAATGCATTTGATACAATTTTAAACTATATTGATGAGTTTATAAAATATGGATCAGGGTGGATACTGAAAGAAATTATATTTATAGATGTTCATATAGGAATATACAAAAATGAAATTGGAGGATGTGGTAATATTATTCTTCCAAAACATATAGTTAATAAACGTTGTGTGTTAAATATAAAATGTTCAGACAATCAATGTTTTTTATATTGTATAATTGCTAATCTGTATCCAACAGTTAATACCAACAAAAATTCTATATATTTGTATAGGAAATATTTAAAATATTTAAATATAAATAGTTTAAAATTTCCTGTAAATGTTAAAAATATTCCGATATTTGAAAAAAATAATTGTTTAAATATTAATGTATATGGATACGAAAACAAACTAATTTATCCGATTTATATAACCAAATTTCAATTTGAAAAAGAAATAAATTTGTTATTATATAAATCTCATTATTTTTTAATTAGAAATTTTAATAGACTAATGTCTGAGAAATTTTTGCCAAGAAAATTTTGCAAAAGATGTTTAAATGGTTTTGAAAGAGAATGTACTTTAAATGAGCATCTCAAATTTTGTTCTAATCATAAATATCAAAAAGTATCCACCCCGAAAGGAAAAGAAGCAATCACCAAATTTCATTCTCATGAAAAATCATTATTTCACCCAATCTGCATATTTGCAGATTTTGAATCAATTTTGGAAAAGGTTTCTTCTAATGAAATAAATCCTAAAGAAAGTTTTACTAAAATCGTTGAAATTCATAAACCTATATGTTATTCGATTATAATTATTGAAAATGAGGATAAAATAATATATGCTAATTTTTATTGTGGTGATAATGCTGTTAATAATTTTTTAATTGATATTCAAAACCAATTGAATAATTTGTTAAGTAAAATAAGTCATAATGTTGAAATTAATTTAAATACTGTTACTAATAATTCAAGACATTTATGTCATATTTGTAATGAAAAATTTGATGATGATGATATCCGTGTAATGGACCACGATCATCAAACAGGCTGTTTTCGAGGGTGGGCTCATAATAAATGCAATTTAAATTATAGACTAAAACCGTTTATTCCAATTATATTGCACAATTTTTCTGGTTATGATTCGCATTTAATTTTTAAAAATATACCTTCTAAATTATTTTCAAAAATTAGTATTATTCCAATAAATTCAGAAAAATTTACGACATTTTCATTAGATTATTTTAAATTTATTGACAGTTATCAATTTTTAAATTCTTCTCTCTCTGTTTTAACCGATAATTTAAAAAATGCGAATTATAATTTTCCAATTTTTAATCATTTTTTTCGTCATTACAAATATAGAGAATTATTAAAAAGAAAAGGAATTTTTCCATATTCCTATTTTAAAAACAAAGAAATATTAGATGAAATACAGCTACCCCCAAAAAAATGTTTTTATAACGAATTATCAGGAGAAAATATTACAGATGATGATTATAATCATGCTCAATTAGTTTGGAAAAAATTTCGCTGTGAAACTTTCAGGGACTATTTAAAATTATATCAATATGTTGATACCATATTATTAGCAGATATATTCCAAAATTTTAGAAAATTAAGTTTAACATATTATAATTTAGATCCTGTATATTTTATAACAACACCTGATTTAACATGGAATTGTGGTTTAAAAATGACAAAAATTGAATTAGAATTATTTAATGATCTTGATATGTATTTATTTATTGAAAGTGGAATGAGGGGGGGAGTAAGTTTAGCAGGGAAAAGATTTGCGCAAGCTAATAATCCATTAATACCCGAAACATATGATAAAAATCAACCTCATAATTATATTCTGTCAATAGATGCAAATAATCTTTATGGGTTTGTAATGAGCGCATACTTACCCGTAAATAATTTTAGATGGCTTCACAAAGATGAAATAGATGCTTTAGACATAACTAATATATCTGATGAAAATAGCATAGGATATATCTTAGAAGTTGATTTAAAATATCCCGAATATATTCATGACCGACACGATAATTTGCCGCTAGCTGTTGAACACACTGCCATTCCGTATGATTTATTATCTAATTATCAAAAAACAGTACTAGATAAATTAAATTTAAAATATACTAATAGTAAAAAATTAATTCCTACTCTTTTTGATAAAACAAACTATGTGGTTCATTATAGAAATTTAAAATTTTATCTAGAAGAGGGCCTGATAGTAACTAAAATTCATAGAGTATTGGCATTTTGTCAAAGTGCATGGCTTAAAAAATATATATATTTTAATAATAAAAAAAGACAAGAATCAACTAATGATTTTGACAAATCATTTTTTAAATTAATGAATAATAGTTTTTTTGGAAAAACATGTCAAAATGTAAGAAAGCGTATTAACTTAAAAGCAGCTACAACATTAAATCAATATCGCCGATATCTATCTAAACCGTCTGTAGAACAATTTCAAATTATAAATGATAATCTTACAATTTTTAAAATGAAGAAACCTAATTTATGCTTAGACAAACCTATTTATATAGGTTTTTGTGTATTAGAATTAAGCAAATTACATATGTATGAAACATTTTATAAAGTATTTAAAAACAGATATGGTGAAAACGTACATTTATTATATACCGACACAGATTCATTAACACTTCAAATTTATACAAAAGATATTTATGAGGATTTTAAATCATTCCCTGATATTTTTGATTTTAGTAACTATCCTAAAACTCACAAATTATATAATGAAATGAACAAAAATAAATTAGGATATTTTAAAGATGAAACACTTTCGAAACCAATAATTGAATTTTGTTCTTTAAAACCAAAGATGTATTCTTATATTTTTGATAAACAAAATAAAAAAACCGCTAAAGGTATTAAAAAATCTGTTATAAAAACATTTAATCACGATAAATATAAAGAAGTTTTATTCAACACAGAGCTATTAAGACATCAACAATATGGAATTAAAAGCAAAAATCATGTAGTAACAACATACCTGCAGAACAAAATTTCGCTTTCTCCATTTTATGATAAAAAATTCATTCAAGATAATGGAATAGATGTGGTATCGTTCGGTCATTACAGCTTCTACTCTTGATTCTTACAGATTTTTGGATATCATCATCATCATCTCCACAATACGGATTTTTAATAGTAGGTAAACGAAAACATAGTTATGTAATACATAGTGTTTGTAATAAAACTTATGTATGTTTAAAGCAAGCATGTAATAAAGCAGCATCATTAAAACTGTCTAAGAATAAAACATATGAATGTAAATTTTTTGTAATAAATGATAAAATAACATTACCAATATATGACAAATATTTTACAAGATGTGACTGTATGAAATGTAATAAATAATTTTGTATCTGCTAATATATGTACTCAATTTGAATAATGTTATCCATTTAAATATGTATTCAATTTGAATAATAATGTATTCTATTGTGATATCCATATAATAAAATGTTATTAATATGAATAATGTATCGTATTATGTAATTAATTAAATAAATATTTCTTAACAAAAAAACAATTTTGTTTCTTTATAGACAATACTCAACTGCTAATTGATTGGGGGGATTCATCATTTTCACCATTAGAAGAAAATAATATTCGTCATTTAAGAAATTATATTGACTGGGATATCATCAGTCAACGAAACGATTTATCTCTCACATTCATTTCTGAATTCGCTGATAAGTTAAATTGGGAAATCCTATGGAAAAACTATATATTCTCTACTTCATTTATTGAAAAACATATTAAATATGCAAAATGGGATTTAATTTGCGAATATCAGGTGTTAGATGAATCATTCTTAACCAACTTTTCACAATATCTTGATTGGAATAAAGTCGCTGAATTTCAAATTCTTTCAGATAATTTTATTAGGCGATACATACATAAGTTTGATATAAAAAAAATTTTAAAATACCAACGATTAAAAACTATGACTTTACGCATATTAAAAGATTATCTAAACTGGAATTATGTTTCTCGTTACCAAATACTTGACCAGCAATTTATAGACGACTTCCAAAATGAACTTTCTTGGTATTACATCTTAAAATATCAGAAAATAGACCGCGAATATATTGTCAACAATCACGAAAATTTATTACTCCACTTACTTGCAGAAATGTGTCATGTTTTAGATAAAGTAAATGAAAAAACTGGAAAAGCTTAAATAAAATAAAAAAATTTCAAAAAATAATTTTGTTTGGTGTTATATTATTTCATACAATTGTCATGTTTTAATTTTCTCAGATATTAAAACATTTAATAATTAATACAAAAACTTTGCATTAATGTTAAAATAAAATTAATTCAAATTTGTAAAAACATTTAATAATTAATACAGAAACTTTGTTTTAAAGTTAAAATAAAATTAATTTCATTCAAATTTGTGATTAGAAAATTAATTTTGTGATCAGTGCTACTCAAATCACTACTACTTGTATTGAATCTTTAAAAATTAAATTTCATTTTAAACGTTTTGTTTTATGCAGTTAATCGATTTGGCAAGTGAGCGGCTCATATATTTAGAGAAATCAGCTTCTACAAATTATACAATTCTGTCCATTGCCATAACACAAAACATTTGTGAAAATAGAGAAAACGCGCTGACGAATAACCTCAAATTATTTCGTTTAATTAAAGTTCAGACTATATAACGGTGCAAGTTTCATATGGGATATGATGCGTATGTAAACTGTAGCCGGGGAATACCAATCTAATATATTTATTAATTTCCGTTTTGTTTTAACAATTCCATTGGATTTGGACTTGAAGAAAATTAATTAAGAGTGAAAAGTATGTCTCGAAATAAGAGGAAACACCCCATTCGTCGTCTCTGTGAAGAAACCGCGCGACGATCGATTAATTCTTATGCAAATAGAAGTGTGTCCGATAGCCATTGGCACTAATTGTCAAATTCGACTTAACAATCTTTCCAAAATATCTAAATTTAGAAACATCGTAATTTAAACTTACCAACAGAATTGCAGAATACGAAGCAAATCTAAATAAGAAAAAAAAACCCTTCAAACAAGCAAATTTTTTTATCGCACCAACCGAAAATCAAACCGTTGGCGATAACAATAATCAATCACTAACTCAAACTCAGCCTTCTTACTAAATATACTAGATACATCCAATACACCTTATTGCTGAGAACATATATTTATTACGTATAACTAACGTTTTCGGCCCACTTTATGGGCCATCCTCAGGTTACAGTTGTTCGATTCTAATACAAAATCGAACACGTTCAAAATTAAACTAAATTAGAACATACATTTTAAAATTAAACAAATAGAACAAGTATAACACCAAATAATAAATAAGAAAATCCAAATAAAACACAAATGTAAATGCAAATAAAATACGGTGACTGGCCGTAAACATTAAGGAAAAATTCCTTATCCTTTAACCCAGATATCTACTGAGCCTCTGTAGAAGCATTATTATGTGTGTTACTTTTTACCATGTACTTCCATGATGACGGTAACCCCGTCGCATCTTTATAATTTAAACATCTGCCAGACAAACCCGCTCTGTAAATTTCGCATTTCTCCGTTATGGATGACAACGTTGGCGAGTGTACTTTTGCAAGAATTTTGGCATCCTCCCATTGCACAACAGAACCATCGGCTTGCGCAATCCTGGATAACGCTGTTGAACACTTGTTTTTTGCGACATCATACTGGTGCTCTTTAATCCTCACTCTAAGGTTTCTATTGGTGACCCCTACGTAGTTATACGTAGTTATACGTAATAACTACGTATAACGTATTTATTACTACGTATAACGTTAGTTATACGTAATAAATATATGTTCTCAGCAATAAGGTGTATTGGATGTATCTAGTATATTTAGTAAGAAGGCTGAGTTTGAGTTAGTGATTAATTATGGCGTCACCGGCCTGTCTATATAGGAATTATAGAAAACTGGCTGTAAAAATTGTGAAGATGGACTCCAGATTAAAATTTTTGAAAGAGTGTCGGGTAAGAAGAATCTATCCAATGTCCATTTTTAGAATTAAGTTGCCAGATGAATGTATGTCCATGCGGGAAAGAGTAAGAAAGCTATGCTTAAATAGTTCAATTAAACGTGTAAAGAATATGAAGTACAGAACCATTAAAGAAATAGTGGAACTTGAAGAGAATATATTTGAAAAGAACCCAGATATATTAGCGAGTATCAATTTAAGAGTGGTTGGCTTAACTGACAGGATAACCATTAGTTTAAGGAAGAAATACAGGAATAAACTGCTGTGGATTACAAAAAAGCAACCGTCCAAGACTACGAGCACTTTGAAGCCAACCCCGTATATATTATGGGATCAGATTCAACTCCCGCAATGTGTGGAACGAATCCTGGATAAAGGTCCTAATTATGTTCCGGACAGCAATAAGAACTGGAGAGGTGTGGTAGCCGAAATAGAAAGAGGAATTGTAGGTATGTGTGAAGTTGATAAAGACTATTACAGATGGAAGACGGTATTCAAAACTGAAAAATGCTGTAGAAGGCAGGGTAAAGAGTTGTGCATTAACCAAGCTAAAAAATGGTTGAATGCTAATGATATAGTGGTCACTAGGGCTGATAAGAGTAAGCATTTAGTCTTAATGAAGAAACAAAGGTACAATGAAGCCCTAGATGAATATATAAGGAAAACGGAGTGTGAAGAGGTGGACCGAACTGTTGTTGAAAGAATTGACAGAAAATTAAGAAGATTAGAAAAATCGCCCATAGCATCGTTGTTCCCTTTCCTAAAAGGGGCCCACATCACCTGCCCAGGCGTACCTAGGTTGTTTGGGTTCGCAAAGATACATAAAAGCGGTAAGGAGGTCAGACCGGTAGTAGAGAAATGTAAAAGACCAACCTACATTCTGGAAAAACGTATGCATAGGCATTTAACACCACTAATTGAAGACTACCAATTCGTCACAAAGGACGCTTTTAGTTTAGTTAATAACCTGCATGATATATCGTTAATGGACAAAGAAATTGGGACTGTTATGGATTTCGAGAGTATGTTTCCATCAATAAATCTTACCTCATGTTTTGAAGAGTTAATGAACCTGTTATGTGAGTTGCACCCAAAAGCATACGAACACAAAAAAGATTTAGAGACAATAGTTGATCTGATATGCTTTCAGTCATTTTTCAGTTTCCAAGGTAAAGTTTACAAGCAGTTAAGAGGGGTCCCTATGGGCAGCCCGATGTCTGGCCTGCTCTGTGAGTTGGTGGTGAGAAAAATGGAACGCATGACGATTTTCAACTATAATGAATACATAATCATGTACAAAAGATATGTAGACGACGTTCTAATTATTTGGAATAATGACGCAATGATTCAACGATTCTTAGACCAAATGAACTCTAACCAGCATGGCTTAAAACTTAACCTTGAGCAAATTAGTAGCAAGCAACTACACTTCTTGGATGTTGGCATTGAATTTAAGAATGGAACTTTGTACACGAAGGTGTACATCAAACCCACACATGATCCGATGTATATTCCGGCAAATTCTAATGACCCAACCGTTTATAAATTATCCGCATTTAGGGCCCTAATCAGAAGAGCATTTTTGTATTGCTCGAATATAATGGACACGATGGATGAGCTGGGTAGAATAAAAATGGTGGCAAAGGAGTTAGGGTTTGGAACAAGGTCTATAGAGCGTTTAATAACAGCATACGTAAAGCCTAAGAGCAACTCTAAGAAGAAACCTGAAGCTGGGGGTAACTTCACAAAGTTTACGTATAATAAATGTCTCTTCCCTATTATGAAGCAAATATCGAGACACAAAAACGCCAGTATATTATGCAAAAGAGCTCCCACAGTATATAGGTTGATTAGAAATGACAAAGAAAGAATTGGCGATAGAGAGCAGGCAGGAGTTTATGCGATTCCCTACAAAAATGAGCAATTGGGAATTGATAAGGACTACGTAGGGGTCACCAATAGAAACCTTAGAGTGAGGATTAAAGAGCACCAGTATGATGTCGCAAAAAACAAGTGTTCAACAGCGTTATCCAGGATTGCGCAAGCCGATGGTTCTGTTGTGCAATGGGAGGATGCCAAAATTCTTGCAAAAGTACACTCGCCAACGTTGTCATCCATAACGGAGAAATGCGAAATTTACAGAGCGGGTTTGTCTGGCAGATGTTTAAATTATAAAGATGCGACGGGGTTACCGTCATCATGGAAGTACATGGTAAAAAGTAACACACATAATAATGCTTCTACAGAGGCTCAGTAGATATCTGGGTTAAAGGATAAGGAATTTTTCCTTAATGTTTACGGCCAGTCACCGTATTTTATTTGCATTTACATTTGTGTTTTATTTGGATTTTCTTATTTATTATTTGGTGTTATACTTGTTCTATTTGTTTAATTTTAAAATGTATGTTCTAATTTAGTTTAATTTTGAACGTGTTCGATTTTGTATTAGAATCGAACAACTGTAACCTGAGGATGGCCCATAAAGTGGGCCGAAAACGTTAGTTATACGTAATAAATATATGTTCTCAGCAATAAGGTGTATTGGATGTATCTAGTGTATTTGATAACAATAATCGTCCGCTCGCAACAATAGAACTCTGACAATTTGTTATTACAGTTTTATTGTTGCGTTGCCACGAAATTTAATATTAAATGTTTGGCCGAATCTCGTGATTTCCGCGGACCTCTCCTTGCATATAGTCGTACGTTAATGTTAGCGTCAATATGCAGGCAAGAACCTAATATTCTCGTATAAAGATGAATAAAAATTGCGATTTCATCATGACACTTACGACCGAAAAAAGAATAAACTTCAAGTATAGTAACCCCAATTTCATATACTTTTGCCATTTAGTTAATTAATCTGCTTAATTAATGCGCTTTAACGAACAAATCGGATAACGAATACTTTCGCGAAAGATTTTTATGTTGGGATAACGAACACCTCACAGAACAAACACACGAAGAAGTGACGTAAAATAATGAATGCCGATTGGTCTTCCCTTGTCTTTGGGCAACAATTCGAATCTTTTCGGAGCGCGGGAGACGTCGACATCGACGCTCAACCCGGTATAGGCTATACTGATCGGATATTATTCCTCCGAACTTTGAAATTCTTCCTTGTAATTCCAGCTTTTTATTTTTCTGACAGAAACAATTTTTTTATAGTATTCGCGAGACTGTCGGGCGGCACTCGTTAAGTTTTGCGTGGGTTTTTATTTTCAAAAGGTGAGAGTATAATAGCAATGGTAGAGAGTGGGCAGAAGATGTCTGATATTGCTGGGCAGTATGGCTTGAACAAGTCTACAGTAGGCTGCAGTTTAATCTTCTCTAACAAATATACAGTATAATCAAGAAGACTCAAGCAGCTAAAGGAGTAACAAAAATCACATCTGAGAAATAAAGAACATTAAAGAGCCCATAATGGAACCTGAAACTGATCTGACGACAGAAGAACGCCAAGAACTCTTGAATGAAAAACACGAAGAAACTCTGCGAGATATGTTTTTTTCTGAAAAAGATAATTAATGTCGACATCTGCTATTAAAGATCTTTTGAAGAAGTGGGAGGATGTCAGAACAACGGTCTTAGAATGGCATGCAAACAAGGTTGAGGTTAATAAGCTTAGGGATCTCTATAGTTATAATGCTATTAATTACTTCCGAAAAATGCTGAAGAAGAGAGAAAAGCAATCGACATTAGACAGATTCTTTAACCCCCACAAACAAAAAAAATGACTAATAAAAATGCAAGACTGTGTATATATGTATTTTTATTATTACATATAAGTAAACGTAGTAAAAAAGTATATATTTTTTATTTTTTCGAGTCTCCAAAACGAATTAATCAAATTCCCATAAAAACCTATGGTAAATAGATAATCGGTTAACGAACAATTCGGATAGCGAACAAAGTCTTGGAACGGATTATGTTCGTTAAACGATCACCCACTGTATATCCCAAACTATCAAATCACTACTGCTCACACAACATAAATACAATATGTGATTAAACTTTTATTATGTCACGATAAATATGAATAAATTTTAATTGTTTTCGTTCAAACGAGAGAAGTTTGAGAAGATCTGATCACATCTTCTATGAACATTCTTCAACTTCAATAATCCCGAAAACACAGTATGTAGAGTTGTGACCATCTACAAATTAAAAAAATTACATGAAAATTTATTAAAACAATTGTTTTATTAATAAGTTATTTGATGGATAATTCGAATTTTGCTGAATTTGATCAAAACGTTCAAAAGTGTTTGTTTATAACAAGAATTATCTCCGTAAATTGCAAAGAAAGATTAATTGAGAATGTGATTACTCTCGGAAGCAGATTCTTTAGGGAATGGTTTAACAAGATATTCTTCAGTGTAACGCGCGTAAATGCAAACAGTTAAAAGCACTTTATGCCGAAAAAATCAATGAGCTAATCTTCTTAAAATTTGGTGCGAACAGGTTACATGGAAATGAAACTGAGATTCATAGAAAAATACTTTATATATTGACGCTGAAAGTGCTAAACACGTAACTTTCATGCCAGTTAGATATCATCGCAATATGTTAGAATTGTTAAAATTGTTAAAATATAAGTTCTTACATAATACATAAAAACAATTCAGTCAGTAATCCTACCTTCAGTGGAATCCTCTTTGTGACGAAGAAGAAACCTCCAACCGACAAACACAAGGAGACCTTCCCAAACCTTTTCATGAAATTCAGTATCTAACAAATAAATTAATAATTAATATCAATTTTTAAACTAATTGAGATTTATGAAAATAATAAGATCGTAAAATATCTGTACTTTTAGATTTTGATGCAGTTCCAAATCGCAAAATGCAAATTGCCGAATGTCTTGAAATCCATTTTGAATCTAGAAAATTAAAATTAATTAAATACAATTAAAAATTTAAAAAATTAAACTGTAATGAATAAATACCGTGAAAGCAACGCAACAAAGTAAACAGCCAGATATAATGCAGATGAATAAAAAACAATCATTAGAATGAAGACCCAAATTCTCAAAAGTTCGGGAAAATCAAGATACAGGTAACAGTAATACAAAAAGCTCGTTCCCCAGATTATTCCGAAGTAAAATACCACAGAAATCAATTCGAATTTTGTGTTAAACTGATTTACAAAATCCCACAAAATCTTGGTGATGGATCATCAAATTTCGTATTTTAATTGTTAAATTTCTGTCGCTTCTTCTTATCGCAGATATTTCCCGAAAAAGTTCTTCAAACTCTTTATGAGAAAAAAATATTGCTAAAGCTTGTAATAGTAGGCCATGTGCTATTCCTCCTACAATAAAACTTGTTCCAAATCCAATCTCGACACTACAAAACAGGGCTTCTAATCGAAAATGCTGCTTTTTTTCAAAAGCAAGATAATAAACAATAAGATTAAATAATTGAAAAATAATCGTTACTGGTATGACAATAGACGAAATGAAAAGGGAGACATTTCTCATCAGAGCATTATTCTCGTTGACCATTTTCTTATAGAAGTATCTATTTCTCAGTCTTGCAGGCAGATTGATCTTGTTACGACTGATAAAGTTTAGTGTGATTGAATAAATTAGGAATATTATTGCAAGAGATATTTTCATTATTGTAGCATCGCTGTTGAATACGTCATACCGTCCAACACACAATGCATATTCACCAAAAACTGGTAACGCTTGCCATAATAAAATAACAGTATTTTGCCATATTATAATCCAAACAAATTGAATGTAGAGTTTTTTCAATTTCGGATGTTTACTTTCGCAAATTGGCGGTTTCCGGGAAGAAGTTTGAACAGGATCCAAACCATAAATGAGGGCAGTTGTCAAACACGGAGCAAAAAAACAACTCACGCAAATATTTTCTGCGTTATTCGAATACATTTTGCTGTTTTCTTTGAATGTATGAAACGTGATATAAAGGAAAATTTACTCAAAATTGCAGGTTATATAATGACATTTGTTCCGATCTTCCCTAAATTTAATTCAGTTGTTTAATAGCAGCATATTAAAATTCCCTCTTTTTCGTCTTCCTGAATATAAATACATTAACATCATTTATGTAAAATGAATAATGTAAATGTAAGGCTTGCCATAATAAAATAACCGAAATGTGTAATGAATTTACATTACTAAGTGCACTTAATTTTTACTACAAACAAACAATTTATAGATATTTATTGAAATTAAAATTATGTATATTAACAAGAGATCGCTGGCAACGAAAAGCACTTTTTAAAAATATTTTAAAAGCTTTTCAATTAAGAAGGTATTCTAAAACTAAAATTTGTCTACAAAATTCGTTATATATGCAACGAATTCTCGAATATATATATAACTAATATATATTTATATAACGAACTCAAAATTTTGAAGGTTTAAAATTTTGAGTGTATTGTCTATTCAGATTAATTACTAAACAACTACTTAATAATTTTTTTTTAAATTTAACTGCAGATCTTAAAGTAAGTTTTCATCTTTAGAAATGTCATGAATTAGGATACAGCTACTAACTGAGTTAAGTAATTTCAAAGTAGGGAAACTTTTCACCTTCCGTAAACACCTGATAATATTTCTTTTTCAATACAGCTAACAACCCCAATTTTTCGTCAATATCTTCATCATACTTCATTTTTTTAAAGACTTGTATTTTTGTAGAAAAGACACTTGTTTTTTAAACCAATCATACCTAAGAATTGTTTCCCTCTGGAATTGAAGTAACATTCAACTAACATATGTATTTTAAGTGTAGGACTTTATCCTCTCTTTAGTGTATAACTATATTAAAAATAAATATTTATTAAGAACCAATACCATGTGCGTGGCCCTCAGGGGTGCACTTGTGTACTGATTAGAGAGCCACGCGTGGAATAATCTTTCCGAGTCTTTGTGATTTATGCAGCTTTGTTTAGTGTTTCTTTTGTATATCTACATCATTTAGGAGTGCTTAGACAGGTTTGTATTAAGGACTCGTTTAATTACGGCGTCATCGAACTATATTTCCTTGTTGGATGTTGCTGCGAGTCAAAAGCCGACACCTTTTGGCAAAATACCCCTACTTTGAAGTTGAAAATTAGGATCACTCGCTTCCATCACGATGAAGCGAGAGGATGGAACCATATGGGTATAGTGGTTGAAGACACAGGAACTTACACAGTTTATAGAGACAATCGCGTTTATTTGGAATCATAATTTCTTACAATTATCGGTCCGAAACGGAGTTCTTGAAGACAATGCAAGTAGACGCTTCTGGGAGTTTCTTCTCTTTTGTTTCGGTTGATAGTCGAATTGTCAGAGTATTAATATGATAGTATGTTTTCAGAATGAAGTGAATCTTCGAACGGTTGGAAAAGACGAAAGGAGTGGAAGTCCATGGAACGATGTCAGAAATAGAGACTTTTTTAAAAATTTGTAAATTTTTAAAGCTATATTAAAGATGAATGCAATAGAAAAAAACTAAAAGTTTCAAACCTATTTATTTTGGCTGAAATTCGTGTTCAAAGTAGTCAATGAAAATTCACTGTTAATTGCTAATTTTCCGAGAACATTGTACTAGTCACGAAACTAAAACTTTTTGAAACGAACTCATTAAAAGAACAAATGAAGAAAACTTCACTTTCCGATTAGTATCTCAGAAAATGCAGAAGGTGGCAAGTTATATTTTTCAAAGATAATAAATATAGTAAATGTTACAATACATACAGCTAACTAATGAGATTATACAATTAAAATTTAGAATCAAATAACTAAATTAAAATTAAGGTTATATTTGTAATGTATTTTCAGTCTGACTAGTCTTATTTTTAATTATTGATATTTGCATCATTATTTAATACTTATTGTTTTTTACATTAATTGTTACACAACTAGGATATCGCGCGGCTTTGGTGTATCGCGACAGAATGGAGGCGTAGACAAAAGAAAAAGGATCCCTACAGAGCCGGATTTGAGGCGATTGGAGCGATATGCGCCAATCGGGCCCCGCGCTTGAAGGGGCTCCGCAGCATATTAAAATTTATATATTTAAAAATAGTACATGTTACAAAAATAAAGATCTAGGTATATTATTATTAAAAATATAACAACAAATTTTTTTCTTAAAACAATTCGAGACACTGTTTTAGCAGGGGGCGTTGATGTCCGCAATAAACGAACGCGACCAAGTGCCTACTAAAAACAATAGCGTGGTGGTGAATTAGAGTCACGGAGTCACTTCGCACTTCCATTTGAATAACATTTCAGTTAGTAGGTATAGTTACCGTCAAGCGTCAACTGTTGCTGTTCTCTATCTTATTCATTAGTGTCGTGATTAACAATTGTTAAAAATGTAAGTACCAATTGTGTTACATGTTTTGATTTTCTTTTTTTATTTATAAACATCGTGTTTATTAACGAGAAATTATATTTAAAAAAGTGTATTTTATAATTAAAAATATATTTTATTTTTTCATTAGATGTCGGAACAAACAAAACGAGAAAGAGATGTAGGAAAAAAATATGAAAGTGGCAATAAAAAAAAAAAAAGAAAATTAAGTGCGAAAAGAAAAGCCGAAAGTGGAAAACTCAAAGGAGCTTTAAATAAATTTTTAAAAATAATTAATGATGACAAAGAACCGGAAGAAAATAATGACAAAGATGAAGAAACACTATAAACAGGAAACACAATTACAGAGACCGGAAGAATCAAACATTAGAATGGAAATAATTCAATGCAATATGACTGGGTGTAAAAAGAATTATTATAATGAAGAACTGAATATAATAGATAATCCTGCTACTTGGCCCGAGATAATCACTCAACAAATAAGAGATTATTTAGCAGTGGCGTGCCGTGATATTTGATGATACGGAAGCTGTGTTTCTGTAAGAAGCCGACTTACAGCAGCAATCAATTAATTGCGCGTCAGGGCCCGTTCGTCAGTGGCGTAGCGTAGTGGGGGCGGCACTTTTAGGGAGCGGCATTTTTTCACAATAAATAATAATAATATCTTGTAAAAATTTGAACCATTTCATTTCATATTTTCGTCGCACCTACGATTCGGACCGATTAAAATGAGCACCAAATTTTTCATTACTTATTCTGTGACGAAAATGGAGAATCTCTTTTATTTAAATTAATGTATAATAATTTCATCTTGCTCATTGTAGCGACTAACAACTCCGTCTGTACTGACTTGTAGGGATTCCCCGTATTTTATTTAAGGGGGCGAAATTTTAAGGGGGCGGCTGACATCCACGCTACGCCACTCAGGTTAAGCAAAGACTTTCATTCTTTCCTGTCGATTTTTCTCTCGGGATTATCTTATAAACTTTTCCTATTATATTCAATCTTTTTAAATACCTTTTCGTCTGTTTGCAGGCCACCTCTTATTTGTCGAATGTCTTATTTTCTGTTCACAAAGTTTCCTGTGTATACTTTCCAAGGTCATTTGTTTAATATGCCCAGAGTGAAATACGAAGTACACAAACTTTACTTAAATATAAATAGCTTCAAATATGATTTCAGTTATAATATGAGCAATATGCTTAGTTCAACCCCAAACTTCCTCAATGTAAGTCGAAAGTTTGGGAAATAGAGAAAGTTTAGCTTTGATAGATGACTCGAACTCCTCCAGTGTATTCAGGGGCGGGTCTACATAGGGACTAATAAGGCTTAAGCCCTGGATTCCAAGTGTCAAAAGCGCACAAAAATTGAATTATTATCATAAATTTTTAATACTTTTTCATTAACAATGAGTACTTATCGTATAGTAAAAAATAGGTAATATAATAATAATGATAATAATTTATAGTATTATTTGTTTTATTGTAATTGATGTAACGTAATTGGTCAGGTCACCAAGTTGCAATTTTAAACCCAAATTTAAAAATTCTGCATCTAACAAAAAATGGAGCTGCATTGGACTTGAATAAGCCCTAGGCCTCGAAAACCTAGATCCGCCCTGAGTGTATTTAAACTGATTTCGTACACTATCTTCAAGATATATCTATGACAATTTCAAGGATTCGGTTCTTTGTACTACGGAAAACATTTTGATACAAAGATGGTTGAAATTAAGTGCAAACACATCTTAATATAAGTCGATTTATTTGAACGATATTTGAGTAAGGGGCCGTCCATAAATTACGTAAGGTATTTTGGGGTGGGTGGGGGTCAAGGATTTCTTACGATATCTTACTCAGGGGTAGGGGGTAATAGATGTTGTCTTACGTAATACAGTAGAGCGTCGAAAATTGGCGTCAATTGGGGACTGGGGTTGTTCCAATTAGTCATTTGTTCCAATTTCCGACTTTCTACGAAAAAATACATTAACCTGTCCGATGTTCAAATTTTTCTCCGTTGCGTATCGATTCCTGTTGAATTTTTCTCCGTTGCGTGTCGCTTCATGTTGAATTTTCGTCGATTTTAAGCCTAACGAAAATTTTTATAATAATAATCGAGGCTATCGTATCGTTAAAAATTATTTCTTTATTTTGTACAAACAAAATAAATATATTGAAGAATATAAAAAACATGAAAATTATACTTTAGAAGTAAATCTAGTATCAAAAACGTTCGATTCAGCACGACACAGTCCGACTGAAAATCGTTCCAATTTCCGGCCATTTCAATTACCGACATTCCAATTAACGACGCTCTACTGTATATTGTTTTTATTTTTTGATCTGGTTGAGTGGTGGAGTTTTGAATTTGGCTTTAATTTGGCGGTTTCTATTAAGAACGCCCGTTGTACTAACACCATCAGATGTGACGTGATAGAATAATAACGCTAGCAGACTCACTCTCTACACATTTTTTATCATGAGAGAAAGGCCGGGTAGAAGTGTCGAACCGTTTTTTTTTTTATTTGAATAAGTGCACCACTCCTATGGGTATATAACACTAAGAATACATAAACCAAAATACATGATTCAAAGTAAACATAAAATTAGTATTCAATTTTTAGTGAAAACTAAAATGTAAAACTAGAAATTAGAAATTATAAATAATCCCATCTTCCATAATTTTTAAACATAATTGTAAAAAGTATCAAACAGTGGCTACCGAACAAGCTTATCGAGTGGACATGGCCACCTGATACCAAGCGTAAAATTTCTAATTTCAGAATAAATCTATCTTGATCGTAAATTGGACAATGATAGATCATATGGTCGATAATGTCTAGGTTTTCTGTAGAGCAAAAGCAAGAGGCAGTTTCTGTCCGGTTATACATGCTCAGTAAGTAGTTGAGCAGTAGCAAACGTTAAATCTCTAAGTGGTGACGAGAACCTGCATTCAACGCTAGGAAAATAATCTTATTCTACCAGTTTTACTGCTCAACTATTGTTAATTCCACTTTTGCATAGTGTTGTCATAAATATAATTTTTAAGGCTGCTGCGTGAGAGAGGGTTGCGAGTGTAGTCCAAGCCTTTGCAGCTGACTTAGCCTCAAAGTCGGCTTTTTCATTTCCTAGGATGCCAGTATGGCCACGAACAAACATAAAAGTTATCTTACTTACAAGATTTTTAACATGTTGCTGGATATATGTGATTTTATTGTTATTGAAATTGGTATTTATTAGAAATTTTAGGACGGACTAAGAATCACTGTAAATGTTGATAGACAGAGTTTTGTTTGGTAGTGAAGTGACCCACTGAACAGCTTTGTAGACAGCATCTTCTTCAGCTTGATGTGAGGGTATCTTCTAACACATTTTGGGCAAAATATGTCAGTTTAGAGGAAGCTACAGATACTTGAGCGGAGATAAAAAGGGCTTTTGGACCCATCTGTGTAGATATTAATGTCTGCATGGTTATCCATGGAGGAATGTAACCTGGGGATAACCTTGTTTACAGGGTGATGATCAGAGATAGGGTAATTGCAATATGGTAGCATTTAAACAGCCGTAGATAGGAGTAGAGACTGTTGTTGAGCTTTGATGTTTGTAGTTCTGATATAGTAGTTCAGACCCTTTTCTACAATACATAGTGGCAAAGGAAGGAGCTCTGCTAGAAACAGTTCTGCAGCACTTTGAAATTCTGATGGCAAACTGTCTTTGAAGAGAGAGTAATTTACTTGTTACTGAATTTTCACTAGTTACATGATCCCAGCTAGAGGCCGCGTAAAGTAGCATTGGTTGTATTGCTCCATTATATACAGTTTTATTAGCTTTATGATTCAGTTCCCCGGTGCATCTAGCCCATTTTACAGCATGTAGTTTATTTTTTTGGCCTTAGCCAAGATGTAACCAATATGGCAAGAGAATGTGGTTTCTATTTCCTCTTGTTTTATTTTGTATGAAGTTTCTGATTACACGTGCACTAGCTAGTCGATCTGTCGAAGATTTTTTTCGTCTTTTTGTGAAAATTAAAATTAATATAAAAATGAATATTATGATGTTGATTAATGATGATAATAAAATGATTGTTAATTATTCAGTGTTAGAAACGTTAACTTGAACCAATATTTAGTTTTTTTATTTTCGGCTTTTATGTATACATAACAAGGGAAAGTATTGGAATTGTGTCAAATTTGAACCCTCCTGAATTTTTTTAAATCTCTATGTTTTGAGACTTCCTGAACCGAAAAAGTAAAATGTTCCGTGGATACGTATGTATGTGTGTGTTGGTATCTATTTCTTTTAATGTCTCAGGATGGGGTAATGATGAAGAAACCAAATTTCGCATGGTAGCCTGTGTATAAGGATGATTAATGCTATTAAATTTTGGTGGTTGAAGGTCGAGACAGTGGTAGATAAACGGGTGTCATATGTCATATCTCGAGAGAGGTTGGATTTCATGAAGATGTTATATGTTATTAACATTTACAATCTGTTATAAAACTCATCTCTGCCCTCAAAATTTATCCTTTTGCTTTTACAATAATTAAAAATATAAACGCTTTTTTGTAACAAAATTTCATAACAGATGGATCTATACACAATTTTATTTGTCATAATTTAAAATATACTGTAAAAGCTATCTTTAAATAGCCGCAAAAGTTATGCAACTCGTTGCTAAATTTTTTTTATCTCTTGTTGAATGAAATTAATGATGTTTAACCAATTTCTAATTGTCTATGTGATTCAAATATTAGGAATGAAATTAAAAATTTAACAATTCTTATCGCAGTAAATTTTCTAAATTCATTACGTCATATCAGAAAAGTTATTAATAAAAGAGACTTGACTGCCAGCAGGCCGACTTTTATAATTGAGATATTTAAGTGTGCACTGTAAACAACAGAACGTCTCTTCTGTTCCTATATAAAGGCTAAAATGATGATCTGATGCTTCTCCCAAGTAGTAGTTAAATCACTTAGTAATTATTAAAAATTATAATTGTACAGGTATCTGTTGCATCTGCAGAAAAATCATTTTCAATGTTAGATTTGATAAACTATCTTCGATGAACTATTTTCTCTTTAGACGCTGTCCATTGTAAATGATGCTGCTGATCTAATTCTGTTTGACTTTATTTTCAGGTTGTCAGCAGCTTTCATTCTATTCTTTCTGCATTGATTCAAATCGGACAGAGCAAAAGGAAGACAGTCTGTTCTTTCTTCTTAACCTCGAGAACAGAATTATACAGATGAAAGACGAGACCAGATTTAAAAACACCATTGTGGACCAGGCCGAACCCATAATGGGCTTGCTAAAATACGTCCTTTTAGTGCCCACAGGACACTAAAAAGATATATACAGTACACAGAATAGTTAGGATTATTTCACGATGATATAAGAAAAAAATGAACTTACGGGTTCCTTCTCTCTGGAAACAGCGAGAGGATAAAAAACTTTATTATAATTTGTTAATAAAAGAGAATTTGTATGAATTTATGTATATCTATGGTTTGAAAAAAAAACAAACGTCTTTTTGTGTATACAATAGATGATAAATATGAGAAGCCATCTTCAACTGTACCAAAGTGTTAGTTACCTTAGTCTCATAATCCTACATTTAGATTTAGTACGGATATACAAGGATCACAATACTTCTTTATAACTCGTATATCCTTAGTAATAATGCCGATATTTGTTTAATAATTAAAAGTATGAAAATTTTTGTAAGAAAATCTCGTAACAGATGGCGCCACATACAATCTTATTTAATTTTGCTTAACACAGTAATATAAAAGTTATTTTTATTTTTAATAAAAACTCATAACAGCCGGGAAAGTAACGGAAATCTCGTTACTGGATTTTTGAAAATTAATATTACATATTATAGAAATTTTTAAATATGTTGTTTTTAATGATTTTTATCTAAACAATCTCTTTAAAAAAATTTAAAAAAGGATTAAGTATATTTAAAATATCAAAAATTGAAAAGTGAATACAAAGATTAAATTGATGCGTACGACATCCTTCCTAATCACAGGAACACAATGTTAACTTACGTTAATAAGCAGAGTCCACCTTTCCTTTCAAGCTCTACTTTGCTTGCAAAAATACTAATCGATTAAACATTTATTCGACCCGTCACTCGCTAATCTGATAGGTCGAGTAATACCATACTTCCCACGATATTTCCGACCCTTAAATTTTTTTTAAAGTAAAATATATTAAACCTTCTTCTTCCTAAACATGACAATATTTATTTCCTTTGTAAGTCAGCGCTGGCGTGGACCAACTTTTCTTCATCACGTAAATCGTCTCTGCCTATCCACTACATAATTTATAAGCACGTGCATTCGAAAACACTAAAACAATGTAATATTTTGAAAAATAAAATCATATTTTAATAATTTCAATTATATTTATTTTAATTTATTTGTCCCAATGTCACATTTAAGAAATTCCATTTTAAAAACGCGTAATCAGAAAAACAATTGAATTGAAACAATGCTTCAGAAGTTAATATGAACTAACAATGAATCTCCTTTGTTAGAATTATTTTATTGTGAAAAATCCATCTTCAGTTTTGGGTGCAACTTGTTATAACGTGTGTCTTGCTTTAATTATTTAAAGTTTAAGATACGCGATGCCTTCATAATTAAAAGATAAGTGTAAATCCAATTTTTGATAATTGCAAGAGTTATTATTAATGTGAAATCTTTTCATTTTCAGGTTTCAAGTTGTTCAAAAGGGAAGTATATGTCCATAATTAGCATATTGCTGATTGATTACTTATGATTTTACTGTTATTTCAGGCATGGACTTAAAATACTTCAATGACAGTCTTCATCCTATTGTTATTTCTCCGAGAAAACAGATTATTCGTACCTTTTTCTGCTGGGACTAAAAAGATTTTAATAAAATTGAGTTTAAAAAACTCGAAATATCGCAATGTGATAAAAAGAAATCTTATTGAATTATTTCCACATCTCCTGTATTCAAAATGTGCAGAATCATCAGCTTGTTTCTTCTTGTTCTGGAGCGTTCAATGAATTCATACTTTACAGTTCCATCGTAACTCCATCGAAGTGTGTTTTATACGCGGTGTAGTGTGTCTGTACTGCAAACAATACGCAAATATAACACGTATTACGTACATTGATTTCAAAAGAAACTCGCCAAAGGAGACTGTGTGGTGAAGTTTGTAGACAAACCAGCTGAAGCAAGTCTGTTGCTCGTATGATGCATCATTCCAATGTGTGATAATAGTTTTAGACAAACTTTGGAATACATTATTAAGAACATTTTTGTTGTAGAAATGGCGCGATTCCAGTTTTTCCCGTAATGGCGATGCTGCCTAGTCATTACGGGGTTTCTGGACAAACAAAAAACCCACGGAGAGGGGTGAGACCTTGACGATGGTTCCGTGGCTTGAAATAGAAATTAATTTTCTGTCACTAACTTCACCCGGCAGAACAAATTACCAATATTTCTAAAATACATATTCCTTTTTCGTATTTATTCTGAGTGAGTGCCCATTAATGACCGAGTATCTAAAACCACCGAACAGTGACAGTTGTTTGTGGTTTCGCTCTTGGCTAATGAGGTGGACACGTGGGTATTTCCGGGTTTTCTTCGCGTTAGTCACATCTAAGTATGTATCAGTTCACCATAAAATCTCTCTCAGAAGGCATTTTCCCTTCTACAGATCGCCCATGTATCGCGTTTCCGAATACAAATAAAATCAAATTATTTATTCTTATTGTGGAATTATTATTGATAGTATTTTTTCATTAAGAATATAAATTTTTTAAACTTGTCAATTTCAATGTTTGGTGAGAACAAACAATCGACTTACGTAGTGTACTACTGTACATCTGAGTGACAAGGAGGTCTGGTGTTTTTGCTTTTTTCTACTTCTTTCTGCACTTTGGGCACAAAGTCGGTCTTTTTTGCCAACTCATTACAAGTTCTGTCAAGCCCGCAATTGGGCTACCAAGAGGAGAAGAAGAGAGCCCGACATATTCGGATAGACCACTTCCGGAAAAATTCCTGTGATTTTTCGATCCATTCAAATTACCCGATTATGATAATAACATAAATGTATACTTAAGCAGGCACAGAAATTTAACTCATGTAAAGTCAAACTTTATTCTTAATAAATCATGCAATTCCATTTTTCTATATTGTACTCGTATTTTTCATTGTATATCTATAACGATATAATTGGGCAAATCATAATGAATTAGTGCAGAAGGGAAAATGCCTTCTGAGAGAGATTTTATGGTGAACTGATACATACTTAGATGTGACTAACGCGAAGAAAACCCGGAAATACCCACGTGTCCACCTCATTAGCCAAGAGCGAAACCACAAACAACTGTCACTGTTCGGTGGTTTTAGATACTCGGCCATTAATGGGCACTCACTCAGAATAAATACGAAAAAGGAATATGTATTTTAGAAATATTGGTAATTTGTTCTGCCGGGTGAAGTTAGTGACAGAAAATTAATTTCTATTTCAAGCCACGGAACCATCGTCAAGGTCTCACCCCTCTCCGTGGGTTTTTTGTTTGTCCAGAAACCCCGTAATGACTAGGCAGCATCGCCATTACGGGAAAAACTGGAATCGCGCCATTTCTACAACAAAAATGTTCTTAATAATGTATTCCAAAGTTTGTCTAAAACTATTATCACACATTGGAATGATGCATCATACGAGCAACAGACTTGCTTCAGCTGGTTTGTCTACAAACTTCACCACACAGTCTCCTTTGGCGAGTTTCTTTTGAAATCAATGTACGTAATACGTGTTATATTTGCGTATTGTTTGCAGTACAGACACACTACACCGCGTATAAAACACACTTCGATGGAGTTACGATGGAACTGTAAAGTATGAATTCATTGAACGCTCCAGAACAAGAAGAAACAAGCTGATGATTCTGCACATTTTGAATACAGGAGATGTGGAAATAATTCAATAAGATTTCTTTTTATCACATTGCGATATTTCGAGTTTTTTAAACTCAATTTTATTAAAATCTTTTTAGTCCCAGCAGAAAAAGGTACGAATAATCTGTTTTCTCGGAGAAATAACAATAGGATGAAGACTGTCATTGAAGTATTTTAAGTCCATGCCTGAAATAACAGTAAAATCATAAGTAATCAATCAGCAATATGCTAATTATGGACATATACTTCCCTTTTGAACAACTTGAAACCTGAAAATGAAAAGATTTCACATTAATAATAACTCTTGCAATTATCAAAAATTGGATTTACACTTATCTTTTAATTATGAAGGCATCGCGTATCTTAAACTTTAAATAATTAAAGCAAGACACACGTTATAACAAGTTGCACCCAAAACTGAAGATGGATTTTTCACAATAAAATAATTCTAACAAAGGAGATTCATTGTTAGTTCATATTAACTTCTGAAGCATTGTTTCAATTCAATTGTTTTTCTGATTACGCGTTTTTAAAATGGAATTTCTTAAATGTGACATTGGGACAAATAAATTAAAATAAATATAATTGAAATTATTAAAATATGATTTTATTTTTCAAAATATTACATTGTTTTAGTGTTTTCGAATGCACGTGCTTATAAATTAGTAGAAAGAATGGAACTGTTTATAAAGTCCCTCTTGTAAACGAGACTAAAACATTTACTTTTAGTCTCGTTTACAAGTGTATAGTCTTATTGTAGTAGACGGGCAGATATGATTCACGTGATAAAGAAAACTTGGTCTAGGCCACAAAGAAAATACTGTTGTGTTTAGGAAGTAGAGGCTTAATATAATTTACTTTAAAAGAAATTTAAGGGTCGGAATCAGATTAACAATGGGTAATCTCGAAGTAGAATACCGAGTGATCTAAACGTTAGGGGGCGTACCCTTGCTATCTGTCGCATTATGCAAATTAATAAATTTCCCCCGTCGCCGTCTAGTATCTAGGGGAAAAAATTTCCCCGTCGCCATTTTCGATACCACGGGTAACATTAACCTAATTATTAATACTTTAAACAGAGTACATATTTATATTAATTGTAATTATTTAATAAAAAGTAACTAAAATAAAATTTTTCTTTGTTGACCTAAGTAGGAATTGACTTAAAAAATTTTTTTTATATTATTTGTTTTAATGTTGATTTATAAACTCCATAAGGTTTAGATACACGGACACTTGGCAATGTTTATCAAAAAATTTATTTCAGTCGATACATACACCTGTATTTGTGTAAGTTTCGTGCTGCATAGGCCCTTCTTCAGCCGACTAAAAAACATTGTGGCGGCCGAATAATTGTAACTAGCGCTACATCTGAAAATCCAGGCGGCGCTGGCGCGACGAGTATATAAACATGTACAAGCCGTCCGCCATATTCTTTTCCCGACTTGCCAGCTACTCTTCGGACGCGAATTACTCTTGTGTACCGACACGTGGATCCTTTCCAACCGTACGTGATTAGTGTAGAACGAGATTTTTTTGTACATTGTGTAAATAAAGCGAATGGTGAGATGTCTGACTACAGGTTCTATATATTCTCAGCGAACACACAATCAAGTGGTGCGACGATCGCCACAAACATAATACACACAAATCAGTCGTAAAATAAAATATATACATAAAACATTTTTACATGCGCGAGAGCTTATTTACAACTATGCTAACATACCATAAGACTTCAGATCTTTAAGGATTTTCCTTGGAAATCTATTCAGTTTACATTATCACATAACTGCGATCTCTGCAGGTTCTTGCGAAAGGTCTGGTAAGGCTAAACCCGACATAAATCAGTTAAAGTTAAATCTATATTATTCCGCGTAAGTCCGTACTGTTAAACAGTCGATACATACCACCACGGACACTATATGTAAACATTCTTCTTTGACCTCTATCTTACAAGAGGTAAAAAGTATTTTGAACAAACCAGTTGGGTTTTGCGAACTTTATATTCGAATGTTTTAGAGACGTTCCTCTTGACATTTATCTTGCAGAGATTGGCTAAAACAAGTAACGTTCGTTAAGAACCGCACCGACATAAGAATTCATTATAATGGTCGAACCGGGTAATGTTCGGTAAACTGTATTGACATACCTTTTCGTGTTCGAGTATCATGCGCTGTTTTACTCTCGAAAGGCGTTCTGCGTAATGTTTGGTTTTTCCGATGACTGTATAAAACTTGGACGTTCGTTGGTTTTAATGTGGCATGTTAATTCATGGTTAACCTTTAAACTTCTTGCCGGTACTGGTTCTCTCTAGAGTCTAGACTATAGAGACCTTGTTTTCGAGCAAACTTCTGACCTCGGTCTCCTTTCTCGTAACACGTACTCTTTTGCTGAGTTATGCTAATTTACATATTTCTGCGTGGCTGATACGCCACCTGTTGGATGATTACTATCCATTAAAGTAAAGACCGAGGTCAGAAGTTCGCTCGAAAACAAGGTTTCTATAGTCTAGACAGAACCAGTACCAGCAAGAAGTTTAAAGGTTAACCATGAATTAACATGCCACATTAAAACCAACGAACGTCCAAGTTTTATACAGTCGTCGGAAAAACCAGACATTACGCAGAACGCCTTTCGAGAGTAAAACAGCGCATGATACTCGAACACGAAAAGGTATGTCAATACAGTTTACCGAACATTACCCGGTTCGACCATTATAATGAATTCTTATGTCGGTGCGGTTCTTAACGAACGTTACTTGTTTTAGCCAATCTCTGCAAGATAAATGTCAAGAGGAACGTCTCTAAAACATTCGAATATAAAGTTCGCAAAACCCAACTGGTTTGTTCAAAATACTTTTTACCTCTTGTAAGATAGAGGTCAAAGAAGAATGTTTACATATAGTGTCCGTGGTGGTATGTATCGACTGTTTAACAGTACGGACTTACGCGGAATAATATAGATTTAACTTTTACTGATTTATGTCGGGTTTAGCCTTACCAGACCTTTCGCAAGAACCTGCAGAGATCGCAGTTATGTGATAATGTAAACTGAATAGATTTCCAAGGAAAATCCTTAAAGATCTGAAGTCTTATGGTATGTTAGCATAGTTGTAAATAAGCTCTCGCGCATGTAAAAATGTTTTATGTATATATTTAATTTTACGACTGATTTGTGTGTATTATGTTTTTTAGTCGGCTGAAGAGGGGCCTATGCAGCCCGAAACTTACACAAATACAGGTGCATGTATCGACTGAAATAAATTTTTTGATAAACATTGCCAAGTGTCCGTATATCTAAACCTTATGGAGTTTATGAATCAACAAAAATTACCGGCACGGTTTCAAAATATGTCTAACTTCCATTGTTAATGGAATTGTTAAGCCTTAATCTTGTCCCTCTCCCCGCGGGGAGGAATTTCGAAAAATCCCTTCTTAGTGTGCGTTCTCGTGACGTATCCTAATACCCCGTTCGCACCGAGCATTTCAATCTAGATTGTGACCAAGGTTGGCGACTATGCCTTGGTGCGACCACACTCGACCGTTTCAACCTCTACTGAAACGAGGTTCAATCGCGATTAACTCAAGATTGTTCTTGAAACTAGATCCAGTCATAAGAGAGATCCCACAATTCCGCGCGCGCGAAAAATACAAGATGGCTGTGGAACACTTGTCGGGCTATCGACAGAGAAATAAAAAAAGATATTTGGCGAGACGATGACATCTGTCTATTATTAGATATACGGCAAGAAAAAGTATTTATTTCTAATCAAAACTTCTATTTTGTGTGTTGACTTACGAGTAGTTATGCCAATTTTATCATCGCGTGTAATAGCCGGGTTGTTCTCAAGCGGACTGGCTGTGCGAACAGCACAACACTCGACTGGCGACAGTCACAATCGAGATTGTAGGTAAATCGTGATCGAAGTGAGTCGTGGATTGTGTGCGAACGAGGTATAACTGTGTACCAACTTTCAATTCCTAATACCCCGTTCGCACCGAGCATTTCAATCTAGATTGTGACCAAGGTCAGCGACTATGCCTTGGTGCGAACACCCTCGACCGTTTCAATCTCGACTGAAACGACGTTCAATCGAGATTGACTGGAGAGAGTTCTTGAAACTGGATCCAGTCATAAGAGAGATCCCACAATCCCACGCGCGCAAGAAAATACAAGATGGCTATAGAACACGTGTCGGGCTATCGGCAAAGAAATAAAAAAGATGTTGGGAGAGATGATGACATCTGTCTATTATTAGATATATGGCAAGAAAAAGTATTTATTTCTAATCAAAACTTCCATTTTGTGTGTTGGTGTTTGTGACTTACCGAGTAGTTATGCCAGTTTTATCATCGCTTACAATAGCCGGGTTATTCTCAAGCGAGTTACCTGTGCGAACGGCACGACGTTCGACTGGCGACAGTCACAATCCAGATTGTAGGCAAATCGAGATCGAAGTGAGTCGTGGATTGTGTGCGAACGTAGTATAACCGGCTCTGCGCTGATTATTATTATTATTATTATCAACTCGTCTCGATTATATATATAGATTAAAATTAGGAGATAGATTTTGTTGGCAAATCTAAAATTTAATATAAAATTTTAATTTACTCAAATTATTTTATTATTAATTGTTATTTTTATTGTTTTTTCCAGTCATGCATGCAAAATGTACAGAAATGTTAAGATAAATCAATTTCTTCAATTTATCTTTATTAACAATTTAATTAAAAATTAAATTAAGCTGATTTTTATTGTTCTTATTTTATTCATAACAAAATGGTATATTTATTTAAATTGGTGTATAAAATTGGTAGGTGTATTAATTTATATTTTAAATTCTGAGTTGATTCAGATTGTAGAATTCTGTTAGATTTTAATGATTTATAATTTGCTGAAATAAAGCATTTTAATAACCTGACTATTGTTTTTCTTTAATTAATATGTTAGAGTGAGTGTCACGTGCAGAAGATTTAACAAATAAAACAAATATTTATTTGTAATCGTTAATTTCTTTCAATTAAAAACGTAAATTCTTTCAAAATTTCATAAATTAACAATCAAGTGTACTATGAATCATAGTAATCTATGACACGGAAGATCCCCTAAGCTTTGTCTATAATACATGCTTCAACGAACGATAGTCCTTTTTTCTTGCTGTATGGCTGAGACCCAGTCCATCGTCTTGGTCTGGTTACTACTACCATTACGACAAAATATGTTATTGGCGACAATTTTATTTTTTAAGGTTACGAATGACCACAGCACGTAGAGTAACTTAAGAACATGCAGAGAAAGCAGCCAAGAAACCACAAGAACGTCACCCATTGACACACAAAGTATTCACATATCATGTGGGCGATCGTGTTTTCTTTAATCAGGTAGTTGTACCTCAAAATTAAAGAGAACTCGCACCTACATAGTCAAGTCCCTTCCAAATAGTAAAAGAATTATATCCCGTCAGCTTTATAATCCAGAATATCTGACCGAAAAGGCAAGTTCAAGTTCACGCTAATCGATCAAAACTCTCTACAGACCGATAAGAATTCGAAGATAAAGAAACTACGGAGAGAAACCGATTATGTAGCCACTTCCCTCAAGGAGGAAATCGCTACCTGAAGATTCTTCTCTTACTATGGGATGAAATTTTATTAGCAGAAATTCTTTATAGATATAGATCTGTCTATATTAATAATATCCGCCGCAAAAACAATTGTAATCTAATATAAGCGCGATCCAATACATTTAATATGTTCCGATAATAACTGTTTTCGTTTGCACCGTACGTAATCAATAGAGTCTATGACTGTAATTAGTCCAATAAAGGTTAAAGACTGAGCGTTAATACAGAAAGAAAAAACTTTTGTAACAAAACCGATTAATAACGAAATTGCGTTCTATCTATTCTAATGGATGTTATCACTATCCCAACGTAAACTTAATTGTACGCGAATCGGAGAATTTTGCGATGTTAAATGAAGACAATTGCAATGCGCCACAAGTACAGTATAAACGAGAGAGAACGAAGTGAGAAAATTCACGTGTCAAAAAAGAATCGAGTCTTTGATAAATCGGTCACACTTAAAAAAGGACAAGAAAAAAAGATTATGATAACAGACGACATCATACCTTGGAATGAGAACATATTGAAGTAGAAATAAGTTATAAACGATAATAATTTATAAGGCGATATCGTGTATTATTTGCTATTTTTTTTAAAATTAAATATCACTGAAAATTATTAAGTTTTTAAAAGATCGTTTGAAAGAAATTGAAAGAAATTAACGATTGCAAATAAATGTTTGTTTTATTTGTTAAATCCTCTGCACGTGACTCTCACTCCAGCATATTGATTAAAGAAAATAAACAATAGTCAAGTTTTTAAAATGCTTTATTTCAGCAAATTAAGAATAATTAAAATCTAACAGAATTCTACAATCTGAATCAACTCAGAATTTAAAATATAAATTAATACACCAACCAATTTTATACACCAATTTAAATAAATATACCATTTCGTTATGAATAAAATAAGAGCAATAAAAATCAGCTTAATTTAATTTTTAATTAAATTGTTAATAAAGATAAATTGAAGAAATTGATTTATGTTAACATTTCTGTACATTCTGCATGCATGACTGAAAAAAACAATAAAAATAACAATTAATAATAAAATAATTTGAGTAAATTAAAATTTTATATTAAATTTTAGATTTGCCAACAAAATCTATCTCTTAATTTTAATTTATGTATAAAATACTTGCATTTTACATAATTTGTGTTAAAACAGTATTTGTTTTTGATTAATTTAAATAAAATCCTGACCAGAGATTGATGGAAAAATTTTAATTATTACATTCTAATATTAACTAATATTACTTAATATAATATATGGGAGGTATGGTTGATTGACCGTATTTTAATCCCTCGCTTTTTTCATTCCTCTCTAACAGCGTGAAAGTATGGCGAGTGATCAAAAACTGATCCCCAAGACTTTTACAGTTTTGGACATCTCGAAACGTCGAGAAATGGAAAATTTTGGGGTAATTTCTGTATATGTTAGTGGTTTGTATGTGAGTGAGTAGGGCCCGATTTTCTTTATTCTGTTTTGAAGCTTAGTATCGCATGTGCTTTTTGTAAATTCAGCAAATTTCTAAAATTTTGCATGGAGGTTTGTTTACTAGGAGGATTGATGCTGTTAAAGTTTGGCGAATAAAGTTCGAGGGGGTGGGGAGATAATGGGGATCGTGCGTATCTTCAGTAAGGTCGGACTTGATGACGATTTTACTTGTAATTAGCATTTACAATATTTTACAAAACTCATCCCAACCCTCAAAATTAAGGTTTTTGCCATTCTATAATAGTTAAAAATATAATATATTATTTTAATAAATTATAATCGATTGCGACACCAAAATTTTAAACGTTGCCGGGAAAGTTGAGCAACTCGTTACTAATTAATTTTCTTTGCATTTTTTGACGTTTTGTTACGCTAAGAGGCAAAGTAATATAAACAATCTTACAAAATTCTACGTGTATATTTGTATCACTGCATCTATTTCATATTCTATCTCACGACTGGCTACATCTAAAATTTTAAAATTTGTCAAGTTTATATTCATATATGCAACATTGAATCTATTAACTTTTTATAGTTGAAAGCAAAGGGGTTAAAAAAACAAAGAAGGTCGTGTATCGTGTTTCGAATGAGGTCAGACTTAATAAAAGTTTACTCGTTATTAGCCATGACAATTGTTTAGAAATTCGCTCTGAACTTCAAAAATAAACATTTTGCATTATTATGATAATTAATGCTATATAAATTATTTTTTAAGTAAAAACTTTTAACAGATAGTGCAACACATAACTTTGTAAAGAACGAGTATTGGAAGTAATAAAAAAGTTATTTAAATAGAAGAATAACAATATAAAATATTTCTAACAAAATTAATTGGTTCTAGTTTACGAAAGCATTTCAATATTTAAAACAGTATAATATTCATGATACACAAGTTAATATCAGTTAAAAACTTTTCGTACTATTCAGTTTCTTTGCAATTTCAGTCATAGATAAGCCTAAGTTAACAAACAATAATATTTTCCCATCTCATTTTTCTTTAATTTAGGGAATTCTTTCTATTTTTCTTAATGATTGATTACACATGACAAATAAACTGGAAAAAATATTCTGCTGTTTAGAATCTAATATGCATGTGCGAGTAGCATTTCTTGACAACTGTTACTTTAGTAACAGACTAAACAGACTAAACAGACTAAAGTAACAGACTGTTTAGTAACAGTCATATGAATTTGAAAATTTAACTTCTAGAGTTTAAACGCTGTGTTTTTAAATTAAAATATCACCCATTTTGCAGTTTTAATTGTTTCATGTTTTGTTTAATTTTCGCAAGAGTGAAATGAATAAGTATCAAATCAGCCATTACCTCTTGTTATCCCTTCTTTAATATTCCTAAAATAATACATTTCTTCAGAGAAATTTCAAATTTTCGAATAAATAAAAAAATATAAATTCTAATTTTTCTGTGCATGTCAAGTGTTGAGTGAATATTAAACCGCTAATGATCGGCACGTATTGTTATATAAATTAATTAAACCAACTCCAAATACTTTAGTTAATATGTATTAATTAATGTAGTAATTATTTAGTAAGTTTTATATATATACTGTAAATACATTTACTCGCATAATACTCACATCGAGAGTATAATAAAAAAATGGTTTGTCCAAACTGTAAGCATAAGCAGCTGAACCGACACATTTGATATATTGGTTATATTCCTATTAATATAAATATCATCAATTAACGAAATAAATAATAATTAATACACTATTTAGAAACAGGGATAAGTTACTTCTGGACAGAATCGCAGAGTATTACAAATGAATGCATACACCTCTTCTGTTGTTGGGTAAAATTGTATTTGTTGAGCACAGTTTTTAACGAATTCCACAATCTAAATATCAAATATTAATAAATTATTGCTTGGAAAATAAATGTAAAAATAAAATTTTTTCCAACATTTAAAAGCTTACAATTTCGTATCCATTTTGAATTACGCATGACTGATAGTTTCCTTGTCCTTCACAACTCAGTGCTAATTAAAATAAAAATTAAAAATGTAAAAAAATAAATATATTTCCAATAAATTTCATTTAGATTTTCATATGCATAATCAGAACATTATAACGATAATTAACGAGTAAAACATGAAAATATTTATTAACAGTATGTTACTAAAACACTTACCACATAAAGAATCTACTGTTTGTAAGGCATGTTCATATGGATTCACAGGATCGACATTCGAACCTTGTTGAAACAGTTGAAAAGATTTAATTGAAGGAAAAACAATAGTAAATATGAATAACACTAGCATAAACTTCATATTCATTGATGTTTTCATTTCGTTTGGTAGATTTATGTGCTTATATATATATTTTTTCACACACCTAAAAATATAACAATCATTTAATCCTGGAAAAATTTAATTTGATTTATTATATTTTTATGCCAAAAATGATTGAAATATTTAACGTAAATTTTAATATAGTAAATCTAAAATTTTACCTTTCAGATATAATAGAATTTTAATTAAATTATATTTTTAATTTTATAATTTATTCAGCTTCATGTGTATCTAAAAGAAAAATATTTTGGCAAGGACTCTTCCACGAATTTCTCGGAACATACATGTTAGAAAGTTAGTTAGGTGCTACATTTAACTTTAACTTTCTACACGTTCTATTACAGGACTTTGTTGAAAAATTATTTTATATTTTTAATTATTATAAAAATAAACACATTATTTTAGTATAGAAGTGAGTTTTTAAAGAAATTGTAAATGCAAATAGTGAGAAAAGTTTCATTAGAAAATAAATAGGGTCACGTGTTATATCTCTAGTGGGGTCAAAGAACAATAAAACTCCTTATTAAATTATATTGAATAATTATTTTTGCCTTATTGTTCTTATTTAAATTCGTATTATGTTTGTCAACTTGGACTTAAATTATTAACAGGACTGTTAAACTGGTGTTAAGTATTAACGCAGAATTCCTTAAAGCAAAAGTCCTTAAAGAAAACTGACTTTCTTTATTGAGCCTCCTGTACACATACTTTTGTTTACAACTGTGTTTTGGGCTATCACGCCCCTCCTCAGCAGAATTACAATGGCTATCATTTTTAACAGTTAAAAATGATAGCCATAATACGAACAATAAAACTCCATTCGAGATATAACAGTGACCCAAGGGCGGATCTGCATAGGAACTAATAAGAGCTTAAAACTTGGGCTCCCAAGTGTGAAGGGCCCACAAAAATTGAATGATTATCATAAATTCTTAATATTTTTTCATTAACAATGAGAACTTATCCTATAGTAAAAAATAGTTAATATTAATAATATAATAATAATGATAATTCATAGTATTATTGTTATTAATAAGAATTGAAGCCCCACTGAACTCTAATAAGCCCAAGGCCCCGAGAAACCTAGACCCACCCTGTAGTGACCCCCATTCATCTTTTATTCTTTGGTCTTAACTACAAAAATTTAATGGTACCAATGCCCCATACATACAAATAATCTTGCTAAATTTCAAAATGTTTCGTGAATCTAGTCATAATAGAGGCAGCATACAACGATAACAAATATTGTCAGATGGTCTGACATTTTTGGGCTTTTTGGACTTTGGGCTTTGAAAAGAACTAAACATGGAGAAATGCAAATCAACCAGAAGGATTCAAAATTTGACCAATCTCCAGATCATCCTTACGTCAAGTTCTATAATAGCCGAGAGAGAGTGAGAGAGAAAAAAAAGATTTTCCTATATTTAACACGTGTTAAAGATCTTCGTGTATTTAACATCTTAAATGTTCCCTGACAAAAAGTGACTTTACTAAAATTAAATGTTTTCTGCAATTTGTATTTGCAAATGAGAAGAAAGCCAAAACAAAAAATTACTTTATAATTGGATACGTTCCTCGCTCATATTTTTATGAAGAAAGATAAAAGACAGAACTTACCTTGTTATAATCTATTAAAATATGCTGGACTTTAGGTTTTATAAAGTTAAGTTCTTACGCGTCGTTAAAGTAAAGCTGCTAAAAAATTTATGTTTACGTCTGTTCGAATTCGTTTATATACTATTTCATATAAAAACACCAGCTGCGCATGTTGTCAATGTACTGTGCACGTCATTCGAACTCCATTTTCACATAATTAACTTTTAAAAATTCGAATGTTTTATTTATTTTATATTTCTAGAAGTTTAAATTTTTGCATAAATATAAAATTCTTCCTTTTCCAAAATTGAGTTTGATGATCTGCATAAACATTTTTAAACATAAGTATGCTTAATACGCTTACTATGTGGCACGCAGACTCAAAAAGGTTCGCCATCCCTGATTTAGACAATTAGTCAATGTATGATAGCTAGACACAACAAAACATACAAATAGCGCGTACATGCACACTCGTAGACACACACACACACACACTCACACACTCACTCACTCACTCACTCAAAACAAACAAAACAATACACGACATCAAACACACAAATAGATCATATTACAAGTTAAATATTATTGAAGTTTAAATTTGTTTTTAACAGAGTCGCTCAGAGAGAAGACATAAGGTTTAAATTGCTGAGAACGTAGGAGCTCTTTTTACAATATTTCGTTTACTTTTTAATTTCAACATAATAATTTAATTTGCTATAAAAGCCCAATATGTATTTTCTTCAAGTTAGGGGAAGCCTTAATTCTAAATATATTACAGTATATTCCCAGTGTATATAGATATTATTGTATTCAAGTTTCAAATTGTTTTAAAATTTTTTCATAAAATAATAAAACACAACATTAAATTAAAAGTTTAAAAACGCTATCGAAGCACTAATAGCTGCTGAAAGTGTCAAATTGGGAAATACATAAATTATAATACAGATATCTTTGTACAACACGGTACTTCTACAACACGAATTCACTTTAACACGGTTTGAAAATCCTCCGTACAAAATCAACAATTTTTAGGTATTTAGTAAAATTTATTCAAACATTTCTAGATAAGTACTATTAAACTTTATTTGACCGTAGGCAAGCAATTATTCGTAAAATAATGAACGAAATACGGAGGTGTCTCGGTACTCCAGTAATTCGGTATTAGAACACAAATTCTGGAAAAAACCTCACTCCATAAAACAAATTTACGATTAATAACATTTATTTCCTCATCGATAAGAATTTTTTATCATAAAATTCTAAAAAAACCAGCAATGAGTCACTTAACTTTTCCGGCAACATTTGGTGGCGCCATCTGTTATGATATTCTAGTTTAAAGAGTTTTATATTTTTAATTATTATAAAATGGCAAAAAGCATCATAATATTGAGGATAGGGGTCATTTTTTCACCGATCGTCCATTCTTATGTAACAGAGGAAAAGTAATATGAAAATGTTGCTGTTAACTATGATCGAGATCAACAAAAGTGCTAAGATGACTACGATACTTTGTAAAGACAAAAAGGCCACGGATTAAATAAAATTAATTTTAACCTGTAATAGAGTATTTTTAACTGTAATTGTTAATTACTTAATTAATACCCGGTTAGATGCCTTTCTCAACAACACTATCTCTGTGAGAATTATTTATTAACCGCAACGAACGTTTCCAACCTGTTCTACAGGCCATCTTAAGGTTTTTAAAAATCATGGAGTATAGATAACTGTTCTCTTTGTGTTGAACAGTTAAGAACACATTTAAAATACAAAATTATTCGGAATATTGAGCTATTTGAATCTAGAGAATAATTACAGTAATATATATACAATTTAAAATAACAAAATAATAAAATAGAAATAAAAAATAAGAAAATAGAAGAAATAAGAAAAGTATAGAAAAAAAATTGCAGTCACAATAGCAGTTTCTGATTGTATAGACATTATGCACTATTTTCTAATACATTCTTTTCGACAATATATTTATGGCTGAAAAATTATTAGATAGTTGTGGAATATATTTCCAGCAAAATTAAGAACAACACCACCATTTTCTAACGTCATTATCGCCTTTATAGTCACGTGTTAACGCTAGGTATAACACAAATGTAAATTTAGCACGGTAAACCATCACAAGTACAATTACAAGCACGTACTGTACATCATAATATAGGTGACAAGTTGGTATTCCGTTAGTTTACGTGAAAATAATTTAATACATTGCTTTTGAAATAAAAGAAACTAAATTTACTTGTATTTTTAAAATGCTTCAAATTTTCTAAAAGCACGATAAAGTATTTATTCAATTTTCTTAGAATTAACAGCAATAATGATTCTATTAATGATTTTATTGCTGTTATTTATAATAGAATTCTATAGAACAAATGAGATCAGTAAATATTAAAAGAATTGAAAAGCATATGTTTCGTAAATATGTGTTTACATAAACAATAAACAAAATTAACCTAAATATAACACGTGTTTTCGTTTGTTAATTAATACGCTAATAACTTGGAGCAAGCTTAAGCTGACTTCAAGTATATTTATAAAATTCAATTTTATTAATACAGTATTAGTTTTAGAGATTGATTTATTAAACTTGATATAATAACTTAGCAAGGCCAATATCATGGCGAATCTAGAATTTTGATATTTGATATATGGGCCGAGATATTGGTGGCCGAAATTCGCCATATTTATGAGTCTATGCCGGTTCTTCTGAAATGGTAGAGCCACAGTGAAGTAATGGCATTAATAATGTAATAAGAAGCACGTTGTGAGACTGATTCCCACGTAAATATAAAATGTTTTAATGTCACTAGTAGATAAATACAGAGCTTCATCATTAACATATAATCACTCAAACCTTGGCCAAATCAGCCGAACAGGTTCCCAATTCTGTCATTTTGTCATCTGAAGCACTAGCGCAACCTCTTATATGTGGCTTACACAATTGTGTTCGTTCTCAAAATCTGTTCGGTCGATTTTGATTAAATTTTGCCATTATCCATTAATTGAGACAAGGAAACCAAAAATGTAATAAATATGGAGGTTCATGACTTCGCTTTCGAGATATGAAGCCGAAGCACAAGTGTCGATGTACCAAGGTCGCTAGTACGCCTACAAATTTTTAAAATTGAGTTTGTTCTCAAAACTTAATGAGACGATTTTGATTTAAAAAAAATTTTACTATTTTCCATTAATTGCATCGATAATCCAAAAATATTTGTGCTCGATGATGCGACTGAGCCGGTCAAGGATCGTTTCTCCAATGACCAGAAAGTACAGAAATCGCTTCTTTTATTCCAGGTTAACTTGAATTCTGTCGCGATACGAGAAAGTTGAGCGATATCTTAGTTTAAATTGAATAAACTAAAAAAAATATATAAGTAAAAATTGCGGCCCGGCATTGTGACGATTTCACAATAAATAATTCCGCATTACTATTATTATTTTACACGTGTAAACCTTATAAAACAAGAGATTAAAAAACTATGATATCATTTCCTGTTTGGAAAAAAACAACCTCTGTAGATTTAACTCTTGTATGACATTAAATATAATTTTAATACTTCGTATTTATTTTCAGGACTTTTCGATCGTGGTTACACGCTGTGTCAACACAAGCGAATAACATTCAGACATTGCTGCGGATGGAAAAAAAAACAAGGCTGATATGAAAATTGGGTAGATAGTCGCAGCATATTTTTAATTGTTAATGTTATGAACGATTTTCTTGTGCACTCATATTTGTTACTCTTTAAATATAACAATACCACCACATATGAAAATTAATATAAAGCAATAAATCTTTTATTTAATGACATAAAACAGTTAAATCTACAGACTTCTTTATATTGTACAGAGTCTACAGGAAATGACGTCATGATTTTTAATCTCTTGTTTTATAAGCTTTAAGCATCAGAAATAATATAGTAATAATAATTCTAATAATAAAACAAATTTGTAACACATAAAACAAAGTTAAAATTGCAAAGGTCCAAATCCACATTGCGTAGATCCAATGCATAGCGTCTTATCTACTAGGCTATAGCTATTACAAGAAGAAAAACTTCCAAAGATCGCCTAAACACTGAATTTTCAGATGCCGGTTTTCGGAAACGCATGAGAATGAGTCTTATTAGTTGGACAAGGAGCCGTTTGTGTTCAGGGCTACGTGCTCACCGAGTTTCGTTCGAATCAGAGACCCGTACATCTGGCCGTCTCCTTGTGTGTGTTAAATCTTGCAACTATAATCAAATATTGTGTATTTGCACATATAAGATATATTAGCATTATACGACAGAAAGTACGTAAAACACCTGTCAATATTTTAAGATTTTTACAGTATAAAAATAATTTTAATAATGGTTACCACAGATATGTCACTGTATAGTTACTGTATCAGCAAAGTCTATTTAAATAGCCGGAGACGAACGTTACATTAGTTATGAAACCATCATTTTGTGTCTTTTTGAACAGTGCAGATTTTAAACAAATTTATACGTACACTTAGTTTTATACTATATTAAACTAAAATTATATAAAACCAGTGAAATTCTACTAATAATTTCATGTGATTATGGATATTTGAGATGATGAAAATAATTTCCTATTTATCATTTTTCTTACACATGAGATAGATACCTTCCTTGTCTTGAAGTGCATTATTTTCGAAAAGGCTCCGTTTTCTTAACAGTATGCGCTGAATTCTCGAGTGTTGTAATGTCCAGAATCTTCATTTGCAGAATGAGTGGAAGATTTTTAATCGCAATTCTGTTTCATCCGACGTTTCACCAAGGTTAAAGCCAGGTTGTAGAAAACTGATAAGCTTCAGTTTGGTAAGTTGGATTCAGTACTTGGCTGATTTGTTCTATGTGTAAATGATGCTGGCATTAATTACAGCATTATTGAGCATACCATAAAATACAGCAAGTGAAATCGTTAGGAACTAAACATGTTACATGAAGTCAATTCCTTACTCATGGGTGGCGGTTTTTTTCCACTTAAAGCGAAAGCATCACTGAAATACACTTCAGTAAGTCGCTTGAAGTCTGCGTCTTTTTCCGAGTCATTCCAAACACTTTCATTACACCATCTGTCTCTACATAATCCTCTTCACTAGCAGACTCTTAAACAGTTCCACTATCACTAATAATTTCAATGAATATTTTAAAAATATCATCCTTCTTATTCAATATATTCAAAATAACGTTTTGAGTTAAGTTACTCATTTTTTAAAAGCTAATTGTGATGATAATTGAAATTATTATATAGAGTAAACGTATTATTACTGTCATGGGTTAAATTTCACTCAATTTCTAAGTAAACTATAACAAAACAAAGTAAGTATGCGCAAAAGTATTTTTCCCTATGAACAGCCCATCCATAACTACAAAAATGAGGAATAACTAAAATTTGTACTCTCTCTAACGAACTTATATCTAGTGGCAAAGTCTTAAATTATTGGTCGAATGAAATTTCACCCATGATAGATACTAGAGATACCAAAGAAAAGTCAAAAGAACTATACCTATGTGTGAGACACTTCGCGAAATATAGTTCCCTGAAATCAGTCTACAGCCTACTTCAGGTGCTATACGAAGTTACGCTAAACCTATTGCATGTATAACAGACAGCCCAGCACGATTATTAGACAATCTATAGATATTTATCCCGGACTGGCTGGTCACGTGGAGTTTTCCGGGTATTGTCCACGTCCGTAACGCCTAAATAGAAGCCAGTAACCCTTAAAAGACCTTCCGGAAAACATTATTTTTCTCATAACAACCATCGTAAACGCATGCAACTACTATTACATGAAAATTACGTCACACTTTATTACGGGGCAATATTATCCGAAAGCTCATGCCTAACTAGCAAAGACAAGAGCCTGTAAAAGTCCTTCATTTTGTGTTTTATTTATATTTTAAATGTGTGCTTATCCTGTGACATGTGTCTTATAGATTTCAATAACGTATTTGAAAATTTGAGAGCCAACTGTGTATTTAAAAATTTGGTTTGAATATCAATTGTGAGTTTATCTTATTGTTTATATTTTCATAATTTTGTTGGTAAAATCGGGAATTTACTTGTATCTTTATTTTGTACGGTTTAATGTGTAAGAACCGTACAACAACCGAAGAGGGACGACATGAGTCCGAAATGCATTTAGTTAAAGGAACTTAAAAAAAATGAAAAGAAGATACTTATATCATACAGAAGTCGTGGAAGTTTGGGAAAAAACAGGCTATTGGGTTGGTGGAATAATAAATTGATGCAGATCCCGAGCAAGAAACTAAATGAAGAATACAAAGTAGTTTAAATTTTTCATATTGAGAAAATTCAGTCTTTTCTCGATGTACACATATTTTATAGAAAGTTTGGGCCAGGGTATGAGTGATTATATGTTAATGATGAAGCTCTATATTTATCCACTAGTGACATTAAAACATTTTATATTTACATGGGAATCAGTCTCACAACGTGCTTCTTATTACGTTATTAACGCAATTACTTCACTATGGCTCAATCATTTCAGAAGAGACTATGTTCGCAAAATATGATGTTCCGTGGGCGCGGTTGATTTTAACTTAGAACCGCTATGGGCCCATAAACATGACGAATTGACATGGCGAATTTTCACCTGGAATATCTTAGCCAATATATGGAATTTCAAATTTCGGCTTCCTCACTACATCTGCCTTACCGAATTAAATACATTTGCAAAAAATCAGGTTTAATGGTCGTGTGATTGTTTTAAACTCCGATCAAACAACAGATTTGACAATACACGTTCTGACTTATGAAGAGCTCCGCTTAATTTGCCCACCAGTGGTCGAGTGGATAAAACCACAAATCACTGGTATGTTGGTCGTGTGTTCGCGCCAGGCAAACGGAACGGCCTATTTGGAGATTTTCTTAACGTTTCTAACACATAAATAGGGCCCAGTTTTTCATAAAAGATTCCCCGGCTTTCCCCTGGGCCGATCTCCAACGTGTCGCGTTTCCATAATCGAAGAAACCAATCACTTGAAAATAAACAGACACACATTCACGTTTAATAAAACAATCTATGAAACATCAATGAAAATTAATATTAATGAAATTAAATTCCGTATAGTTACTTCTAGTCAGCTTAAGTTATTAAGCGTATTTATTTATGTTAATTAATACGCTATCTTTATTTACGTTAAATTTGTTTATTGACCTCGTTAACACACGCTTTCATATGGTAATTATGTTTATTGTTTATGTAAACACATACAGTATTTACCGAACATGTGCTTTTCAATTCTGTTAATATTTACTGACCTCATTTGTTCTATAAAATTTTATTATAATTAACAGCAATAAAATCATTAATGGAAGCATTATTGCTGTTAAATATAAAAAGGTTAATTAAATATTTTTTCGTGCTTTTAGAAGATTTAAAGCGTTATAAAAATAAATTTAGATTGTTTCTTTTATTTCAACAGCAATGTATTGAATTATTTTCACGTTGAATAACGGAAATGCCAACTTTAATGGTGACATTTGTGACCTATATTTTACTGACATAATTTATAATTTTAATTGCACCTGTGATGGTTTACCGTGCTAACTTTACATTTGTGTTATGACTACTTGGCATTAACACGTGGCTGTAATAGCATTAGGAAATGGTAATGTTGTTCTTAATTTTGATAGAAATAAATTCAAAAATTATCTAATAAATTTACAAATCAATACATGGTCGAAAACGACTTATTAAAAAGTAGTGCATAATGTCCATACAATCAGAAACTGATATTGTGAATGTAATTTTTTTTTCTTTATTTTTACTGTTTTACCTAATTTATTATTTTGTTGTTTTAAACCGTATATATATTATTGTAATTTATTCTCTGGATTCAAATAGCTCAATATTTCGAATAATTTTGTATTTTAAATGTGTTCTTAACTGTTCAACACAAAGAGAACAGTTATCAATATTCTATGATTTTAAAAACCCGAAGATGGCCTGTAGAACAGGTTGAAAGCGTTCGTAACGTTTAATAAAGTGTTGTTGCGGAAGTTAAGAGGCATAGGACTGAGTATTAATTAAATAATTAACAATTACAGTTAAAAATACTCTATTACATTTTAAAATTAATTTTATTTAATCCGTAGCCTTTTCGTCTTTACAAAGTATCGTCGTCATCTTAGCATTTTTGTTGATCTTGATCAGAGTTAACAGCAATATTTGCATATTACTTTCCCGCTGTTACGTAGGAATGGGCGATCGGTGAAAAAATGACCCCTATCCTCAACATTATGATGATTTTTGCCATTTTATAATAATTAAAAATATAAAACTCTTTAAACTAGAATATCATAACAGATGGCGCCACCAAATGTTGCCGGAAAAGTTAAGTGACTCATTGCTGGTTTTTGTAGAATTTTATGATAAAAAATTCTTATCGATGAAGAAATAAAATGTTATTAATCGTAAATTTGTTCTGTAGATTAACGAGCGACTTTTTCTTCCAGAATTTGTGTTCTAATACCGAATTGCTAGAGTACCGAGACACCCCGCCGTATTTCGTTCGTTATTTTACGAATAATTGCTCGCCTACGGTCAAATAAAGTTTAATAACACTTATCTACAAATGTTTGAATAAATTTTACTAAATACCTAAAAATTGTTGATTTTTGTACGGATGATTTTCAAACCGTGTTGTAGAAGTACCGTGTTGTACAAAGATATCTGTATTATAATTTATGTATTTCCCAATTTGACACTTACAGCAGCTATTAGTGCTTCGATAGCGTTTTAAATTTTTAATGCGGTGTTTCATTATTTTATAAAAAAATTTTAAAACGATTTGAAAATTGAATATAATAATATCTATATATACTGGGAATATACTGTAATATATTAAGAATTGAGGCCTCCAAGAACTTGAAGAAAGTACATATTGGGCTTCTATAGCAAATTAAATTATTATATTGGAATAAGAAAGTAAACGAAATATTGTAAAAAGAGCGCCTACTTCCTCGGCAATTTAAACCTTATGTCTTCCTTCCGGGCGTCTCTGTAAAAAGCAAATATAAACTTCGATAATATTTAACTTGTAATATGATGTATGTGTGTGTTTAATGTCGTGTATTGTTATGCTTTCTTTGTTTTGAGTATGTGTGTGTTGGGTGTATGTGAGTATGAGTGTGACTGCGCGCCCTATTTGTATGTTTTGTGGTGGTTAGCTTCCATATATTGACTAATTGTCTAAATCATTTCCGCATTTTTTCACAAAACTATCAATTGTTATTAATGATTAATATTATTCTGAATTTAATTTATAATTCTTTGATTCACAAACACAAGTCGTGTTTGTGAATCAAAGAAAAAGTTAAGAAAACACTGTTTCGGAAGATAAATAATTTAATTTATAAGTTAAAGTACAGATTGAACCAATTTAAAGTTGAATTTTAAATTAAATTTTAATCATCTTCAAACTCGATTTAGAAAAGGACGCGATGTTATTAATTAAATAAGAATTTAAACTTCTATCAACTTCTATCAAAATATAAAATAATTAAAATATTCTCTATTTTAAAAGTTAATTATGAGAAAATGGAGTTAAAATTGTTATTTGAACTCCGTTTTCATTTTCATACGACGTGTCAAATTTCGTATGTTGACAATACGTGCAGCTGGTGTTTTCATATGAAATAGTATATAAAAGAATTCGAACAGACGTGAACATAAACTTTTAAGTAGCTTTACTTTAACGACGCGTAAGAACTTAACTTTATAAAACCTAAAGTCCAGCACATTTTAATAGATTATAACAAGGTAAGTTCTGTCTTTTATCTTTCTTCACCACAAAAATATGAGCGAGGAACGTATAGTACGTGTCCAATTATAAAGTAATTATTTGTTTTGGTTTTCTTCTCATTTGCAAATACAAATTGCAGAAAACATTTATTTTAGTAAAGTCACTTTTTGTCAGGGAACATTTAAGATGTTAAAAACACGAAGATATTTAACACGTGTTAAATATAGGAAAATTTTTTTTTCTTCTGCTATTTTGACTCTTCCGGTAAATTTGCATTTTTCCATGTTTGGGTCCCCTCCAAGAGCCCAAAAATGTCAGACCATCTTACAATATTTTGTACCATTGTGTGTTGCCATCTAATTTGTATGTATGGGGCATTGGTATCATTTAATTTTTCTAGTTAAAGATCAAACGATGAAAAGGTGGGTTGGGTCACTGCAGGGGCGTATCTAGGTTTTTCGGAACCTAGAGCTTATTAAAACCAATGGGGCCCCATTGTTTGTTAATACAAATAATACTATAAATTATTATTATATTAATAACATTAACTATTTTTACCATATGATATGTGTTCATTGTTAATGAAGAAGTATTAAAAATTAATAATAATAATTTAATTTTTGTGGGCCCTTCACACTTGGTAGCCCAGGTCTTAAGCCCTATTAGTTTCTATGTAGATTCGCTACTGTTATATCTCGAAAGGACTTTTATTGTTATTTGACCCCAGTAGAGATATAGCACGTGACCCTATTTATTTTGTAATGAAACTTTTACTCAATATTAGCAATTACAATTTCTTTAAAAACTTACTTCTATACTATAATAAGCTAGTTTTTATAGTAATTAAAAATATAAAATAATTTTTCGATTATATTACGTAATAGAAGGCACTACACCTAACTTTAACTTTCTAATATTTATGTACTAAGAAATTCATGGAAGTGTCCTTGCCAAAATATTTTTCTTTTAGATAGACTTGGAGCTGAATAAATAATTGCAATTGTAAAATTAAAATTATAATTTAATTAAAATTCTATTATACCTGAAAGTTAAAATTTTAGATTTACTATATTAAAATTTATGTTAAATATTTCAATCATTTTTGGTATAAAAATATAATGAATCAAATTATATTTTTCTAAGATTAAATGCTTCTTATAATTTTAGGTTTATGAAATTATTTTTCTGGTAAATATCATAACACGTTCTACTGTCACGTGATAAAAAAATATATATAAGCAAATAAATCTATCAAAGGAAATGAAAACATCAATGAATATGACATTTATGCTAGTGTTATTCATATTTACTATTGTTTTTCCTTCAATTAAATCTTTTCAACTGCTTCAACAAGGTTCAAGTATTAGACCTGCGAATCCATATGAACATACCTCACGAAGGGATTGATTATTTTTGTTGTAAGTGTTTTAGTAACATACTCTTAATAAATATTTTCACGTTTTACTCGTTAATTATCGTTATAATGTTCTGATTATGCTTATGAAAATGTAAATACAATTTATTGTAAATATATTTATACTTTTATGTTTTTAATTTCTATTGTAATTAGCACTGAGTTGTGACGGAAGAAGAAACTATGCGTCTTGCGTGAGACAAAATGGATTGGAAATGGTATGCTTTTAAATATTCGCAAAAATTTTATTTTATAATTAATTTTCGAAGCAATAATTCATCAATATTTGATATTTAGAATCGGGAAATCGCTAAAAACTGTGCTCAACAAATACGGTTTTTTCCAACAGCAGACGAGTTGGACGATTACCTTTGTAATACTCTGCGATTCTGTCCAGAAGTAACTTATCCCTGTTTCTAAATATTGTATTAATTATTATTTATTTCATTAATTGACAATATTTATATTAATAGGAATATAACCAATATATCAAATGTGTCGGTTCAGCTGACTATACTTACAGTTTAAACTATCCAAGTACCTATAAGATTATTGATGTGAGTATTATGCGAGTAAATGTATTCATAGTATATACACTCAAACCTGTTTTTATGCGGTCTTTTTTTCTGCGATTTTTTATATGTGCAATGTGTTTTGTGCAATTATTTTTGTGCAGTATACCAATTTGATTGAAATTCATATACCGCACACAAAAAATCACACAAAACAAATCGCACAAATAAAAATTCGCACAAAAATAGACCGCACAAAAACAGGTTTGAGTGTATATATATACATAACTCACTAAATAATTATTATATCAATTATTACATATTAACTAAAGTATTTGGAGTTGGTTTAATTAACTTATATAACAATACGTGCCGATCATTAGCGGTTTAATATTGACACAACATTAGATGCATAGAAAAATTAGAATTTATATTTTTTTATTTACTCGAAAATTTGAAATTTCTTTGAAGAAATTTATTATTTTAGGAATATTAAAGAAGGGATAAAGAATGGCTGATTTGATTGTTTTTCATTTCACTTTTGCGAAAATTAAACAAAACGTGATAAAACTGTAATATAGTTGCTATTTTAATTTAGAAACACGGCATTTAAACACTAGGAAAGTTGAAGTTTTAAATTTATATGACTGTCGCTAAAGTTTTTTGAAGAAGTGCTACTCGCGCGTGCATACTAGATTTTCAAACAGCCGAGTATTTTTCCCAGTTTATTTCTCATGTGTAATCAATCATTAAGAAAAATAGGGAGAATTCCTTAAATTAAAGAAAAATGAGATAAGTTAACAAACAATAATATTTTCCTAAGCTTATCTATGTCTGAAACTGCAAAGAAACTGAATAGTAAAAAAATTTTAACTGATATTAACTTGTGTATAATGATTATTATACTGTTTTAAATATTGAAATACTTTTATAAATTAGAATTAATTAATTTTGTTAGAAATATGTAATATTGTTATTTTTCTATTTAAATATATTTTTTTATTATCGTTCTTTACAAAGTTATGTGTTGCACTATCTGTTAAGAGATTTTATTTTGAAATAATACTTATACTATTAATTATTATAATAACGGAAAATGCTTATTTTTAAGGATAAGAGCGAACGTTTAAACAATTATAATGCTAATCACGATTTAACTTTCATTAAGTCTGACCCCACTCAAAACAATACACGATCTCATTTGTCTTTAAACCCTTTTGCTTTCAACTGTAAAAAGTTAATAGAATCAATGTTGCATATATGAATATAAACTTGATCTTAAATTTTAAAATTTTAGATGTAGCCAGTCGTGAGATAGAATATGAAATAGATGCAGTGGTACAAATATACACGCAGAATTTTGTAAGAAGATTGTTTACATTACTTTGCCTCTTAGCGTAAATAAACGTGAAAAATGCAAAGAAAATTAATCAGTAACGAGTTGCGGCAACGTTTAAAATTTTGATGTTGCAATGTATTATATTTTATTAAATTAACTTTTTATGTGTTTAATTACTATAAAATTGCAAAACTTTTAATTTTGAGAATTGGGGTGAGTTTTATAAAAAATCGTAAATGCTAATAACGAGTAAAATCGTCATCAAGTCGAACCCTACTGGAGATATACACGATCTTCATTATCTTCTTACCCTTCCAGCATTAGTCACCCAAATTTAATAGCATCGATCCTCCTAGTAAACAAACCTTTCTTCAAAATTTCAGAAACTTTCTACAAAAAGCATAGGCGATAATAAGCTTCAAACAGGATAAAGAAAATCGTGCCTTACACACACACACACACACACACATACACACACACATACATACATACAAACACTAACATATAAAGAAATTACCCCAAAATTTTCCATTTCTCGACGTTTCGAGATGTCCAAAACTGTAAAAGTCTTGGGGTTCAGTTTTTGACCGCTCGCCATACTTTTTCTCTGTTAGGGAGAAATGAAAAGAGAGAGGGATTAAAATACGGCCAATCAACCATACTTCCCCTATATTATATTAAAGTAATATTAGAATGTAATATATTAGAATGTAATAATTAAAATTTTCCCATCAATCTCTAGTCTGGATTTTATTTAAATTAATCAAAACAAATACTGTTTTACCAGAAATTATGTAAAATGCAACTATTTCGCAAATAAATTAAAATTAAGAGATAGCTTTTGTTGGTAAATCTAAAATTTACGATAAAATCCCAATTTACACTAAATTATTTCATGAAATATTTTGAGTGTTTCTATTATTTTTTTCCAGACATGCCTGGCGACTGCAGACAGATGTTAAGAAAAATTAATTTCTTTAATTTATCTTTATTAACAATTTAAGTAAAAATTACATTAAGCTGGTTTTCTATGGTTTTTATTTCATTTGTGATATGTTGGTATATTTATTTAAATTGGTATATAAAATTGGTTGGAATATTAATTTACAATTTAAATTCTAGTTAATAAATTGTAGAATTCTGTTAGATTTTGATGATTTATAATTTGCTGAAATAAAGCATTTTAATAACTTGACTATTGTTTATTTTGTTTAATCAATATGCTGGAGTGAGTGTCACCTGCAAAGGATTTAACACATAAAACAAACATTTATTTGTACACTCAAACATGTTTTTGTGCGGTCTTTTTATTGTGCAATTTTTTATATGTGCAATGTGTTTTGTGCAATTATTTTTGTGCAGTATAACAATTTGATTGAAATTCATATACCGTACACAAAAACTCACACAAAACAAATCGCACAAATAAAAAATTGCACAAAAAAAGACCGCACAAAAACAGGTTTGAGTGTAATTGTTAATTTCTTTCAATTAAAAATGTAAATTATTTCAAAATTTTCTAAATAAAAAATAATGATATTTTATACACGTGATAATTTTCAGTGATATTTAATTTAAAAAATTAGCAAATAATACACGATATCGCTGCCTTATAAATTATCTTCATTTATAACTTATTTCTACTTCAATATGTTTTCATTCGAGGGTATGATGTTGCCTGTTATCATAAACTAATCTTTTTGTTCATCAACTTCGAAAAATTCACTAATTTGCGTACAATTAAGTTCACATATTGTGACTACATTCATAATAGTGACTACATCCATTCGAACAGATAGAATATAATATCGTTATTAATCGGTTTTGTTACAAAAGTTTTTTCTTTCGTTATTAACGCTCTGTCTTTAAGCTTTATTTGATTAATTACAAATACTAATTAATTACTAATGAAGAGATTTGCCAGTCATATTAAAGTATAAGATTTTCGGTATTCTGGCATTTATGACCATCATTCATGATCGTAACAATTTCGACATGGTTTAGGTGTAATTTTTTTTATAAATCATTTGTTGAAAAAAAGCAAAAATGTTCGAAAAATTACACCTACTCGGTAACTACAAAGCAGACAAATCCCTATATTGATTTTTATTAGTAGCGTAGATCACAAATGATATTATAAAAGCACGAATATCAACACATTTCCCATCCTGGAAGTGGCTTGTAAATTGCGTTCATAACTCGACATTCGAACTCTGCCTAAACCGATCTTCGTCCACTCGTTTGAAACAAGTTTCATTTTTATTTGTCGTTCTTCTGTCCACTTCGTCTTTGATGAATTAATAATTAATCAACGTACAAGTATTTACGTTTAGTCACAATTTTATGTGCCGTTCAGTATCTTGTCCAATCTGATTGCAATTTAGAATTCAATTAAAATGAGAATTGTATAGCCGAAAAGATAAATAATATACAGTACATTTACCCTGTAAATTAATTATATATGCTACGTATATTGTTTCTGATAGAACAACATGTACCGATATTAGGGACATCAATATTAAAAGCTATTCTTTTTGAGATACGTAAGTAAAGATAACCTGCACTTAAATATTTTATTATTAGATAGGTTGCAGCCGACGTTTTCAACGCGAAAACGTGTTTATCGGATGTTCAGCGCCGCTTTCCTGTAAGCCTAAAAGTTTGACATGGAAATGGCGTTTGAAACGGCGAGCGTGATTCCACTGACGTTCCAAACGCCATTGTCAAACTTCTAGGCTTACAGGAAAACGGAGCTGAACGTCCGATGTACACATTTTCGCGTTGAAAACTTCCGCTAATATTTTTCATGTTTTACACATTGAGGCGGAAGTGTAGCCTCAAATGAAAGGTCGACTCCAACGTGGAACTGTCAGTTTCCTCGTGTACGCACAAAAGGTGAAAGTCAGAAGACACTTTTAGGCATTGTCTACTTATAAAACGTAAGAATTTTCTTACGTTTTGTAAATTATTATCTTATAGTTTCAGTTTCGGTTTGGATTCGTGCAGTTTGGTACTTGTGTATATGCTTTATTTATATTGTTTTGGTCGTTTGTTTCTTATAATAATCCTCTTATTTTACTTAAACTTACAACTATAAAGAAGGAATTTACTTTCCATGTATAAAACTAAACTTTTGTAAGTAGGGCTATAGTATATTTATCTGTTCATTGCTTAAATATTAATCCTACCGTATCGTTATTTTAAAATAAGAATTAGTTTTATGTTATCAGATCTACCTACATAAATTGAGTTTTTTCCGTTACTATTCAGGTGCACACATGTGCAAATAAGGGTACAATCGCGGATGTCAATGACACTGTTTGGACTTTAACAGAGTTGTAAGAGCATGCCCATAGGAGCAAACAGATCAAAGAAATCATACCTCCATATCTGACCCTTCGCTAGATACAATCATCCGAAATCAACCTACTTTCAAAACGCGATCGGTAGTCACGCTGCGCTCATTGCTAAGACAATTCGGTCCAGATAATATGCCGGTTTTGAGTAGTCCATTTGATTGTTTGTGGAGTAAGTTAATGATATAAAGTTTCAAGGGGTGGGGGTGCGCGTGAAGCGCACGACTACATGCGGATCATTGGTATTATTCTTTTTGTTAAAGGCACTGGTCGCCGTGCCTAGAACATAACTTGCTTACAAACGTGGCATTCGCAAACAAGATGGCAACCGAAACTGCCGCCGTCGGGGTTCCACATTTGGAGGTGAATTTCTGTCAAAGGGTCGCCTGTTAGACGCTTTTTTATTCTATACCGATAAATATCGTTAGAATGTCTGACATACTTGTTAGGCTGTTTGTTAAACATAGTTTCCTAGATTATAGCATAATAATGTGTAAAAAAACGGAAAATTCTGTTAATTTGTAAAGGCAGATATTATCACATAAAAAGCATACTGTACCCTCTGTATATTTAACGTCAGTTATTCGCGATTGAATTTTTCTAAATAAACCTGTTTAATCCGTAATTTATTTGACAGAAAGAAATTGTCTATGGCCGTATTTCATATATCTAATGTTTTTCTCGTGATATTATTTTTAATATCGGAAAAAAAATTATACATTTCTAATATGGACATACATCAATACTTTTAATTCTGAATATTATATTTCGATACTTTTATCTTTCTTCACTAAGAACAAAGTACTTTTATGTTGAAAAATTAACTTTTTACCAAGATAAAACAGTCGAAGTGGGAACCAGGCTGAAAATGACAATGAGTATATGAGCTCTGTTCGAGGGATGTCAGCTTATTCGTCCCATCTTTGATATAATTCGTTTTTTCTGTATTTACACTCAATTTACGTAAAAATTATTCTATTGTCCTGTTTATAATTAATAGCTGATCTTTGTTTCTGTTTACTGAATAGAATTTCACAGTAAAATATTCGGAAACTAAATTATAAAAGCCAAACAAATTGAGTAGCTTAATTTTTACAATATCCACTTAAAATGAATAAAAGCATTATTACATATTTATTATTTATTCGTGCATATCGACGTCTTTCGAAGAAATAATCATTTATTGTAGAGTTTTTATAAGCTGAAAATTATTCTGTCGTCTTTGATGAAATTTGTTACAATTTACTAATTTTTACAGAAACATTAAATTTTAGACATATTTCTTGGTATTTCTTGGTGATCACGTGATCGAAAGCTATTTTTATCGTGGCGAAATTTTCCCACATTGATCTTTGTCATATCTAATTTGCATATTAGTGATAGTACATTACTCATCTTTATTAAACAGATCTAGACATTTTATATTATTTAAATTTGACTGGATTAATACTCGTAAAATAATTATATAAAATTTTTAGTATTTTGCAAGAAAACTTCAATCCAGATGACGTAAGAGTCATCCATGGTTCGCGGGAGAATTTGCGCAATGATCTTTTTTATATCTAATTTGCATAATTATAATGGAAAATTATTAATCTTTATTAAGCAGATTTAGTTATTGTGTATTAATTAAATTCATTGGATTTCATGAAAGAATTTTTAAAAACTTTTAGCTTTTATTCAAAAACTTTTCGTCATGTGATGAAATTTTTACAGGAGCAATACTATATGAATCAGTTCGCGGCAGAATTTTGAAGAGTGCGGTTTAATGTTTCTTTGTTTCTCGTTTTTTTCGAAGGTCACTGCGATAATTTTTTATTACGTGGATCCATACATTTTGCGTTGTTTTTAACGGATAAAAGGTGGAAATTTTACTCTGAATATAGAACTTGTTTTTCAGAATATGCTGCTTTACAAAAAGTTGAAAATAATTTATTTTCGACAATTTGCGAGAACTGATCTTTGTTTGGATGTAAATGAAGGCATGTATTATAGGTTTACTAATTTATTTCTGCATATAATTATTTAGTTCTAATTTCGAGACATTTGTAGTTTTTAATGTTTATAAGCGTGTTATTTAGACATGTCTACCAATTTAGTGCTAAAACGTAGAACTGCGTCAAAGAAGAATACAAACTTTAATTAGCAAGTAGTCCCTTTATTAGCAAACTAATTTGTTGGTAGATTTTTTTACATTTAAAGTGTAATTAGATGAAACTAAATGGATGTGAACATAGAAAGTAGAATATGGCAAGACTAATAGATAAAACTATTATTACATATTACTCGATCAGAAAAATTTATACTTGAAGAATTTTGTTTTGATAATTATGGCCTAGGGTTTATGTCGAAAATATTTTTCAGTTATATTTGAAATTACAGTAACAAATTATGTAAAATTCAGCTTGATATAATAATATATCATTCGAATAGTAATGGCGCTTAAATATTTATATAATTAATTGAAATTTTCGAATATTGTTTGAGAAAACTGAGGAAGGCAAGAGTATCGACAGTTGTATAATGAACTGAATTTAAGTAAATTAGGTGACTTTGTGTGTTTTGATGTAGTTTTTTTATAATATTACGATATACGAACTTTCGATTTTGTAAATTGTATTATACTAAAAAATAAAGTTTTTCGTTGTTCTCCTACTTAATGATGTATTTATAATGTTTCTGAACTAAATAATACTTATTAAATTGAAATCCAAGCTTTACAAAGTACTATGAATATTAGAGAAGACCGTTTTACTATAAACTACTACGTCTTACTACAGCTTACTCTAATATTGATTTTACAAAAAGTAGGTCAGACAAGGACCGTTAGACTAATGACGTAGGCTGTTTACTTTTTCGGGTTTCACCGGTGCTCTCGCGATAGCGTCATTTACAGAAGTCACACCTACTTTTTTCTGACGCGAGCCAATTAGGAATATTAATTTTTTTAACCAATCAGATGACGGCGGAAAATTTAAATTCGATTTATGTCGATAGATGGCCGTCTAAAATTTCATATTTATTTTAATTTTCTCTCTTTTATTGTAATTTCTCGAGAACTAAAGGATATTCCAAAACAATGTTGGAGAACCCAACTACTCGTGAAAATTCTACGACTTCACGAAATGGTCCAGGTATTTTATAAGAATTTTTTAACGACTATAGTCGTCCCTCACCACTGCCACTCGATCGCCTTGGATTTACGTTCCTCACTGTTAAGAAGTTAAGCGTTACTTTGGCCTGTACAATGTCCTGAAACCTTGTCTGATGTTACCTATGAAGTCGAGGGTTTCGATCCTACGTCCAAGCGAAGGAAGCCAAAGGATACCGTCCACGTCCTTCGCATGAAACCGTATTGTGATTCCAGTATGCAAGACTCTGCGTCTACCTATGATGTCGATAGTCCTCCAAGCTCAACATCGTCCGGCCAATGACTCGTGCTAGAGCTAGATCCAAATGAGGGAGTGCCTAAACGACAGCGAGGCGCTGTCTTCTGGGGGGAGGGTATAATGCCGCGGCTCACCTTTTCCACCGTGTCATTCCTGGTGCAGGGGTAAGCAGCTTTGCCTGTCGGGAAGGAGGTTCCCGTTTCGAACCCCTTTGATGATGATTTTTTTGTATGTACTGTACGTTCTCTCGATCTGAGAACACATGGTAATTTGTTATCATTTACATATTCTAACCATGTCCTCACAGTATATAATCGCGAGCTCTCAGGTTGAGGGCGGTTATTGTTGCAGCAGTTGTACTGTACATTCTCTGAGTGAATAAACACCACTTTGTGTTCCTAACGACTGGTTGCCGTTTGTCTCCGCGACAATATGATATGAATGTATGTGATTCATGATTGTGATAATAATAACTAACTACTAATTACTTACTGTTTTACAAACACAAATAATTAAATTAGTTATAAATATCTACAGACTGATATGTAGAGCCTATATAAGAAAAATTGGTAAGACTGATAGCCACTTAGCCACTGATTATCTGCCCTTACATTATTATAATATATTTATATAAATGAATTAGAATGACCTTTGTTATTATTTAACTTAAAGATTGCATTATAACTATAATCTAACTAAACATTTAAAGTTAATTATCTCTATCTGAAGTGTTAAATCGAACCACAGTTAAGTTTAGTACAGTAGAGAGTCGTTAATCGGAATCAATTGGAGACTGGGGTTGTTCAGATTAGTGATTTGTTCCGATTACCGATTATGTACAAAAAAAAAAAATACATTAATCTGTCCGATGTTCAAATTTTTCTCCGTTGCGTGTCGCTTCGTGTTGAATTTTCGTCGATTTTAAGCCTAACGAAAATTTTTATAATAATCATCGAGGCTATCGTATCGCTAAAAATTATTTCTGCATTTTGTACAAACAAAATAAATATATTAAAGAATATAAAAACATGAAAATTATACTTAAGAAGTAAATCTAGTATCAAAAACGTTCGATTCAGCACGACACAGTCCGACTGAAAATCGTTCCGATTACCGGGGTTCCGATTAACGACTCTCTACTGTATCTAAATGTGTAAGAAGTTTTACTGATTTATAGTGACCAGGCTAAATAATAAATGTTGCTTAAGTATTTTAAAAAATGTTTTATTTCTTTAAAAAAAAAACATAAATTGCTGGATAGATTAGATAGATAGATAACACTTTATTGCACCAAAAATACATCTGCGCTGGATCCGCGCTGGATCCAGCTAAAATGATGTTAATCCAGCAAAAATCCAGCTGGATTAAAAACACTGCTGGATTGCAATCCCTAAACGCGATACCTGAGCTTGTCGATTTTTGCCAATTTCACCAATATCAGGTGTAATGTGTAATATAGCTACTCTCATTGCTTAGTCTATATTAGTCTTTCTCGTTTTTTATTTATATATTGATGAATGTCAGATAAGAACTCACACAAATAATATGTTTAAAACTGTAACAAAGTTTTCAGTGCTCTTGTGGAGAGAGCTGGTGATTTCGATTGGAGGAAATTCCAAAATTCCTTCCTCAATAGTTACAATAATTCTCTGAAATATCATCTGTTGATAAGATAACCAATTGTTCTTCTCGTAAGGAAAATTTACAACTTGATGGATTAACTGGGTCAAATCGATTCAGTTAATATTCGTATTCAGTAATAATTTTCCATATTTAACAAAGGAAAAGTAACTTGCGATCTTTTCTTTCAATAGTGTTAAATATTCAGTTATAACGAAAATACGTTGACATTTTTATTATGAAGCGAAGACACGTACATATATGTATATATATCAATATATATACTTTTGAAATGAAAAATTTCCAAAGAGACTTTCCTGAAATGCTGACAGTGTCAGTGGATGTCAAAATATTTTCAGTAATTCAAGTAATTAATTATATCGACTAAATATGCTATTTATCACATTAAATATCATTTTTAAAACATATTATAAAAGCATTTGTAGCTTCATTTTGGAAAAAGGACAACAATTCATTCTTAAGTTCTAAAAATTGACATCACTTTACCTTTGAATAACCATACAACATTCATTCAGAATGCAAAATCATTAATAGGATTATTATTGCTGTTAATTCTAAGAAAATTGAATAGATATTTTTTGCCAGGCTGCGAACCCATGACCGATTACCAGTGTTTAGTGGTTTTGTCCATTCGACCACTGGTGGGCTAATTGAGTGGAGCTCTTCATATCACAACAATTGAAAGTAATAATTACACGTCAGCAGTAGCCCGCTACTGTAATATCCATGGTTGTGGAATTCAAAAAAATACATTAAATATAACTGAAAAGAATCTAATACATTTGAAAGGAATATTCTTAAACATTTTGAACTAAGAAAATTAAACTTAAAAATAAAAATTAACAGTAATGATGATATGCAATTACACCCCACTTGGTATCTATTTTTAGCCAGCAGAGACCTACAATAATGTGTAAGAAGTGTGTAAAACGCCCACCAGCGGCCAAGCGGTTCCGTTCCCTGAACACTGGGAGTTTGGTGGTGGGTTCGTGCCTCTCCAAACTGGCCACGTGGAGTTTTCCGGGTATTGTCCACATCTGTAACGCCTGAATAGGGGCACTTACCCTTAAAAGACCTTCCGGAGGGCGTTATTCCAGGCTAACAACCATCGTAAACCATGCAACTACTATTACATGAAAATTACGTCACACTTTATTACGAGGCAATATAGTCCGAAACTCATGCCCAACCAGCCAAGACAAGACCCTGTAAAAGTACTTCATTTTGTGTTTTATTTATATTTTAAATGTGTGCTTATCCTATGGCATGTGTCTTGTTGATTTCAATAATGTATTTGAAGTTTTGAGAGCCAAATGTGTATTTAATAATTTGATTTGCATATCAATTGTGAGTTTATCTTATTGTTTATATTTTAATAGTTCTGTTGGTAAAATCGGGAATTTATTTGTATCTTTATTTTGTACGGTTTAATATGTAAGAACCGTACAACAACCGAAGAGGGACGACATGAGTCCGAAATGCATTTAGTTAGAGCAGTGGTTCTTAACCTTTTAGTGATGAGGGACCATTTATCAAAATTTTTCTCTTGCCATGGACCACGAGCTGTTTGGCAGTAATATAAGTTCTTATAAGGTTGTTCTATAAATTAAACATGTATAAAATTATTCGAAACCAAGAATATTATATTATTTGCGAAAATCTTACATTAATTATATTATTTTAGTGCAATTTTTGTAACTGCATAGTGTTTACCAACTGCTGGATTCTTTGTTCAGTGCTACTCAAAGCCAAACGCATGTTGGCACTGGCATCCAACTGATTTCGATGTTTACTTTTAATTATCAAAAGCACTGAGAATCCTTGCTAGCATAAATATGTGGTTGAAAATAAAGTTAGGTTCCGTAAAGCAATTTCTCGAATTTTAGAGAAAGCAATAGCTTTATGGCTCCAAAAATCTTCAAGATTAAGTCCTGTCTTGAAAGTATCCTTGCAGTTACTATCGTGTTACATTTCAATTAACTCTTCTTGTATTTTATCCGGCACATCAGAAATGTTGACTATGAAAGGATTGTGGATCAGTTTCCAAATAATGCCTTCCAGTAGGTCTTTTAAAGGAAACTGGCCCCTATTCAGGTGTTACAAACGTGGAGAAAACCCGGAGAACTCCACGTGGCCAGCCCGTCCGAACGCAGTGGGAACCCGCGACCAAACTCTCAGTGTTTAGTAGCGACAGAACCGCTCGGCCACTGGTGAGCATCTCAGCACACTGTCTGTCAATAATTAGGTTCAATGTATCAAACGCAGAAAAATTCTCTCTTTCAACTTTGCTGATCAATAGGTCGATTTTAGCGATAAACGTACTGATTTTATCTTCAAATGCAAATATATTGCTAGTGCCTTCCAATTTCATATTTTTTGACCGTTGTAGTTAAAGGTTCAATTTATTTAGTTTGCGCAAAAAAATCCACTAAATAAGCAAAATGTAATTGAAATTTGAACTGACAAAACTCGTCGTCAACTCGTCGTCATTTATTTAATAATTTTAGGATGACTTCACGGACCACATCGGGTGCTTTCAGGAACCACTAGTAGTCCACGGACCACCGGTTAAGAACCACTGAGTTAAAGGAACTTAAAAAAATTGAAAAGAATATTCTTATAACATACAGAATTCGTGGAAGTTTCAGAAAAAACAGCCTATTGGGTTGCTGGAGTAATAAATTGAAACAGATCCCGAACCAGATCCCGAAGAAACTAACTGAAGAATACAAAGTAGTTTAAATTGTTCATATTGAGAAAATTCAGTCTTTTCTCGATGTACACATATTTTATAGAAAGTTTGGGCCAGGGTATGAGTGATTACATGTTAATGATGAAGCTCTATATTTATTTACTAGTGACATTAAAACATTTTATATTTACATGGGAATCAGTCTCACAACGTGCTTCTTATTACGTTATTAACGCAATTACTTCACTATGGCTCAATCATTTCAGAAGAGACTATGTTCGCAAAATATGATGTTCCGTGGGCGCGGTTGATTTTAACTTAAAACCGCTATGGGCCCATAAACATGACGAATTGACATGGCGAATTTTCACCTGGAATATCTTAGCCAATATATGGAATTTCAAATTTCGGCTTCCTCACTACATCTGCCTTACCGAATTAAATACATTTGCAAAAAATCAGGTTTAATGGTCGTGTGATTGTTTTAAACTCCGATCAAACAACAGATTTGACAATACACGTTCTGACTTATGAAGAGCTCCGCTTAATTTGCCCACCAGTGGTCGAGTGGATAAAACCACAAATCACTGGTATGTTGGTCGTGTGTTCGCGCCAGGCAAACGGAACGGCCTATTTGGAGATTTTCTTAACGTTTCTAACACATAAATAGGGCCCAGTTTTTCATAAAAGATTCCCCGGCTTTCCCCTGGGCCGATCTCCAACGTGTCGCGTTTCCATAATCGAAGAAACCAATCACTTGAAAATAAACAGACACACATTCACGTTTAATAAAACAATCTCTGAAACATAAATGAAAATTAATATTAATGAAATTAAATTCCGTATAGTTTCTTCTAGTCAGCTTAAGTTATTAAGCGTATTTATTTATGTTAATTAATACGCTATCTTTATTTACGTTAAATTTGTTTATTGACCTCGTTAACACACGCTTTCATATGGTAATTATGTTTATTGTTTATGTAAACACATACAGTATTTACCGAACATGTGCTTTTCAATTCTGTTAATATTTACTGACCTCATTTGTTCTATAAAATTTTATTATAATTAACAGCAATAAAATCATTAATGGAAGCATTATTGCTGTTAAATATAAAAAGGTTGATTAAATGTTTTTTCGTGCTTTTAGAAGATTTAAAGCGTTATAAAAATAAATTTAGATTGTTTCTTTTATTTCAACAGCAATGTATTGAATTATTTTCACGTTGAATAACGGAAATGCCAACTTTAATGGTGACATTTGTGACCTATATTTTACTGACATAATTTATAATTTTAATTGCACCTGTGATGGTTTACCGTGCTAACTTTACATTTGTGTTATGACTACTTGGCATTAACACGTGGCTGTAATAGCATTAGGAAATGGTGGTGTTGTTCTTAATTTTGATAGAAATAAATTCAAAAATTATCTAATAAATTTACGAATCAATACATGGTCGAAAACGACTTATTAAAAAGTAGTGCATAATGTCCACACAATCAGAAACTGATATTGTGAATGTAATTTTTTTTTCTTTATTTTTACTGTTTTACCTATTTTATTATTTTGTTGTTTTAAACCGTATATATATTATTGTAATTTATTCTCTGGATTCAAATAGCTCAATATTTCGAATAATTTTGTATTTTAAATGTGTTCTTAACTGTTCAACACAAAGAGAACAGTTATCAATATTCTATGATTTTAAAAACCCGAAGATGGCCTGTAGAACAGGTTGAAAGCGTTCGTAACGTTTAATAAAGTGTTGTTGCGGAAGTTAAGAGGCATAGGACTGAGTATTAATTAAATAATTAACAATTACAGTTAAAAATACTCTATTACATTTTAAAATTAATTTTATTTAATCCGTAGCCTTTTCGTCTTTACAAAGTATCGTCGTCATCTTAGCATTTTTGTTGATCTTGATCAGAGTTAACAGCAACATTTGCATATTACTTTCCCGCTGTTACGTAAGAATGGGCGATCGGTGAAAAAATGACCCCTATCCTCAACATTATGATGATTTTTGCCATTTTATAATAATTAAAAATATAAAACTCTTTAAACTAGAATATCATAACAGATGGCGCCACCAAATGTTGCCGGAAAAGTTAAGTGACTCATTGCTGGTTTTTGTAGAATTTTATGATAAAAAATTCTTATCGATGAAGAAATAAAATGTTATTAATCGTAAATTTGTTCTGTAGATTAACGAGCGACTTTTTCTTCCAGAATTTGTGTTCTAATACCGAATTGCTAGAGTACCGAGACACCCCGCCGTATTTCGTTCGTTATTTTACGAATAATTGCTCGCCTACGGTCAAATAAAGTTTAATAACACTTATCTACAAATGTTTGAATAAATTTTACTAAATACCTAAAAATTGTTGATTTTTGTACGGATGATTTTCAAACCGTGTTGTAGAAGTACCGTGTTGTACAAAGATATCTGTATTATAATTTATGTATTTCCCAATTTGACACTTACAGCAGCTATTAGTGCTTCGATAGCGTTTTAAATTTTTAATGCGGTGTTTCATTATTTTATAAAAAAATTTTAAAACGATTTGAAAATTGAATATAATAATATCTATATATACTGGGAATATACTGTAATATATTAAGAATTGAGGCCTCCCAGAACTTGAAGAAAGTACATATTGGGCTTCTATAGCAAATTAAATTATTATATTGGAATAAGAAAGTAAACGAAATATTGTAAAAAGAGCGCCTACTTCCTCGGCAATTTAAACCTTATGTCTTCCTTCCGGGCGTCTCTGTAAAAAGCAAATATAAACTTCGATAATATTTAACTTGTAATATGATGTATGTGTGTGTTTAATGTCGTGTATTGTTATGCTTTCTTTGTTTTGAGTATGTGTGTGTTGGGTGTATGTGAGTATGAGTGTGACTGCGCGCCCTATTTGTATGTTTTGTGGTGGTTAGCTTCCATATATTGACTAATTGTCTAAATCATTTCCGCATTTTTTCACAAAACTATCAATTGTTATTAATGATTAATATTGTTCTTAAATTTATTTTATAATTCTTTGATTCACAAACACAAGTCGTGTTTGTGAATCAAAGAAAAAGTTAACAAAACACTGTTTCGGAAGATAAATAATTTAATTTATAAGTTAAAGTACAGATTGAACCAATTTAAAGTTGAATTTTAAATTAAATTTTATTCATCTTCAAACTCGATTTAGAAAAGGACGCGATGTTATTAATTAAATAAGAATTTAAACTTCTATCAACTTCTATCAAAATATAAAATAATTAAAATATTCTCTATTTTAAAAGTTAATTATGAGAAAATGGAGTTAAAATTGTTATTTGAACTCCGTTTTCATTTTCATACGACGTGTCAAATTTCGTATGTTGACAATACGTGCAGCTGGTGTTTTCATATGAAATAGTATATAAAAGAATTCGAACAGACGTGAACATAAACTTTTAAGTAGCTTTACTTTAACGACGCGTAAGAACTTAACTTTATAAAACCTAAAGTCCAGCACATTTTAATAGATTATAACAAGGTAAGTTCTGTCTTTTATCTTTCTTCACCACAAAAATATGAGCGAGGAACGTATAGTACGTGTCCAATTATAAAGTAATTATTTGTTTTGGTTTTCTTCTCATTTGCAAATACAAATTGCAGAAAACATTTATTTTAGTAAAGTCACTTTTTGTCAGGGAACATTTAAGATGTTAAAAACACAAAGATATTTAACACGTGTTAAATATAGGAAAATTTTTTTTCTTTTGCTATTCTGACCCTTCCGGTAAATTTGCATTTTTCCATGTTTGGGTCCCCTCCAAGAGCCCAAAAATGTCAGACCATCTTACAATATTTTGTACCATTGTGTGTTGCTATCTAATTTGTATGTATGGGGCATTGGTATCATTTAATTTTTCTAGTTAAAGATCAAACGATGAAAAGGTGGGTTGGGTCACTGCAGGGGCGTATCTAGGTTTTTCGGAACCTAGAGCTTATTAAAACCAATGGGGCCCCATTGTTTGTTAATACAAATAATACTATAAATTATTATTATATTAATAACATTAACTATTTTTACCATATGATATGTGTTCATTGTTAATGAAGAAGTATTAAAAATTAATAATAATAATTTAATTTTTGTGGGCCCTTCACACTTGGTAGCCCAGGTCTTAAGCCCTATTAGTTTCTATGTAGATTCGCTACTGTTATATCTCGAAAGGACTTTTATTGTTATTTGACCCCAGTAGAGATATAGCACGTGACCCTATTTATTTTGTAATGAAACTTTTACTCAATATTAGCAATTACAATTTCTTTAAAAACTTACTTCTATACTATAATAAGCTAGTTTTTATAGTAATTAAAAATATAAAATAATTTTTCGATTATATTACGTAATAGAAGGCATTACACCTAACTTTAACTTTCTAATATTTATGTACTAAGAAATTCATGGAAGTGTCCTTGCCAAAATATTTTTCTTTTAGATAGACTTGGAGCTGAATAAATAATTGCAATTGTAAAATTAAAATTATAATTTAATTAAAATTCTATTATATCTGAAAGTTAAAATTTTAGATTTACTATATTAAAATTTATGTTAAATATTTCAATCATTTTTGGTATAAAAATATAATAAATCAAATTATATTTTTCTAAGATTAAATGCTTCTTATAATTTTAGGTTTATGAAATTATTTTTCTGGTAAATATCATAACACGTTCTACTGTCACGTGATAAAAAAATATATATAAGCAAATCAATCTATCAAAGGAAATGAAAACATCAATGAATATGACATTTATGCTAGTGTTATTCATATTTACTATTGTTTTTCCTTCAATTAAATCTTTTCAACTGCTTCAACAAGGTTCAAGTATTAGACCTGCGAATCCATATGAACATGCCTTACGAGGGATTGATTATTTTTGTTGTAAGTGTTTTAGTAACATACTCTTAATAAATATTTTCACGTTTTACTCGTTAATTATTGTTATAATGTTCTGATTATGCTTATGACAATATAAATAAAATTTATTGGAAATATATTCATACTTTTATGTTTTTAATTTCTATTGTAATTAGCACTGAGTTGTGACGGAAAAAGAAACTATGCGTCTTGCGTGAGACAAAATGGATTGGAAATGGTATGCCTTTAAATATTCGCAAGAATTTTATTATTATAAGAATTTTATAAGAATTATAAAGAATTTTATTTTATTTATAAGAATTTCATAATTTATTTTCCAAGCAATAATTTATCAATATTTCATATTTAGTTTCTGGAATTCGCTAAAAACTGTGCTCAACAAATACGGTTTTTTCCAACAGCAGAAGAGGTGGACGATTACCGTTGTAATACTCTGCGATTCTGTCCAGAAGTAACTTATCCCTGTTTCTAAATATTGTATTAGTTATTATTTATTTCGTTAATTGACAATATTTATATTAATAGGAATATAACAAATATATCAACTGTCTCGTATCAGCTCACTATACTTACAGTTTAAACTATCCAAGTACCTATAAAGTTATTGATGTGAGTATTATGCGAGTAAATGTATTCACAGTATATATATACTGTGAGTTTTGTATATATATATTTATATAACTCACTAAATAATTACTATATCAATTATTACATAGTAAGTTTTTACTATTTTCAATAGTCGTTCTTTACAAAATTATGTGTTGCACTATCTGTTAAGGGATTTTATTTTAAAATAATACTTATACTATTATTTATTATATTAACGGAAAATGCTTATTTTTGAGGATAAGAGCGAACGTTTAAACAATTATAATGCTAATCACGATTTAACTTTCATTAAGTCTGACCCCACTCAAAACAATACACGATCTCATTTGTCTTTAAACCCTTTTGCTTTCAACTGTAAAAAGTTAATAGAATCAATGTTGCATATATGAATATAAACTTGACAAATTTTAAAATTTTAGATGTAGCCAGTCGTGAGATAGAATATGAAATAGATGCAGTGGTACAAATATACACGCAGAATTTTGTAAGAAAATTGTTTACATTACTTTGCCTCTTAGCGTAAATAAACGTCAAAAATGCAAAGTAAATTAATCAGTAACGAGTTGCGGCAACGTTTAAAATTTTGATGTCGCAATGTATTATATTTTATTAAATTAACTTTTTATGTGTTTAATTACTATAAAATTGCAAAACTTTTAATTTTGAGAATTGGGGTGAGTTTTATAAAAAAACCGAAAATACTAATAACGAGTAAAATCGTCATCAAGTCGAACCCTACTGGAGATATACACGATCTCCATTATCTTCTTACCCTTCCAGCATTAGTCACCCAAATTTAACAGCATCGATCCTCCTAGTAAACAAACCTCCCTGCAAAATTTCAGAAACTTTCTACAAAAAGCATAGGCGATATTAAGCTTCAAACAGGATAAAGAAAATCGTGCCTTACACACACCCACACACATACACACATACAAACACTAACATATACAGAAATTATCCCAAAATGTTCCATTTCTCGACGTTTCGAGATGTTCAAAACTGTAAAAGTCTTGGGGTTTAGTTTTTGACCGCTCGCCATACTTTCCCTCTGTTAGGGAGGAATGAAAAGAGAGAGGGATTAAAATACGGCCAATCAACCATACTTCCCCTATATTATATTAAAGTAATATTAGAATGTACTATATTAGAATGTAATAATTAAAATTTTCCCATCAATCTCTAGTCAGGATTTTATTTAAATTAATCAAAACAAATACTGTTTTACCAGAAATTATGTAAAATGCAACTATTTCACACATAAATTAAAATTAAGAGATAGCTTTTTTTGGTAAATCTAAAATTTACGATAAAATCCCAATTTACACTAAATTATTTCATGAAATATTTTGAGTGTTTCTATTATTTTTTTCCAGACATGCCTGGCGACTGCAGACAGATGTTAAGAAAAATTAATTTCTTTAATTTATCTTTATTAACAATTTAAGTAAAAATTACATTAAGCTGGTTTTCTATGGTTTTTATTTCATTTGTGATATGTTGGTATATTTATTTAAATTGGTATATAAAATTGGTTGGAATATTAATTTACAATTTAAATTCTAGTTAATAAATTGTAGAATTCTGTTAGATTTTGATGATTTATAATTTGCTGAAATAAAGTATTTTAATAACTTGACTATTGTTTATTTTGTTTAATCAATATGCTGGAGTGAGTGTCACCTGCAAAGGATTTAACACATAAAACAAACATTTATTTGTAATTGTTAATTTCTTTCAATTAAAAATGTAAATTATTTCAAAATTTCGTAAATAAAAAATAATGATATTTTATACACGTGGTAATTTTCAGTGATATTTAATTTAAAAAATTAGCAAATAATACACGATATCGCTGCCTTATAAATTATCTTCATTTATAACTTATTTCTACTTCAATATGTTCTTATTCGAGGCAGGGCCGGATTATCGAATAAACAAAGCAGACAAATGTCTAGGGCCCGTAATTCGGAGGGGCCCGGCTTCAGTGCAGAAGATTTCTCTGTTTCAAAACGAGTTAAAAATTATTTAAGAAATTCGATAGGACAGAAAAGGCTGTATTTAACAATTCCTACTAAGCTCCGCTCGACTAGCCATTACCTAAAAAAAAAAAGGTCAACAGCCACCCGTGCGTCAGAAGTAATGTACGCCACGGGATCTCTCGCACCATCTAGAAATATTCTTAGGGCCGCCTCTCGTGGTAGTACTGATGTATGGTTATGATTTACTTTCTAAATCTAAACTTATACGTCGCGACATCGCATATTCTATATAGCGTTCAAGTTGCTCGAGTGCGAAGATATTACAATTCAATAGTGTTTTAGAAAAGAGTTAAAAAGGGTGATACTACGGTGTGACTTGGGGTGACACCACGATATCCGCACCGGGTGTCACCCATGCTAGCTACGCTAATGTCACATTATATAAGATTTGTTTAGAAGCAACTTATATAAATGGGGCCCCAATTAAAATTTTGTCTAGGGCCCGCTAGAGGCTTAATCTGGCGCTGATTCGAGGGTATGATGTTGCCTGTTATCATAAACTAATCTTTTTGTTCATCAACTTCGAAAAATTCACCAATTTGCGTACAATTAAGTTTACATATTGTGACTACATCCATAGTAGTGATTACATCCATTCGAACAGATAGAATATACTATCGTTATTAATCGGTTTTGTTACAAAAGTTTTTTCTTTCGTTATTAACGCTTTGTCTTTAACCTTTATTTGATTAATTACAGTCATAGACTCTATTGATTACGTACGGTAGTAACGAAAATAGTTATTAATTAGAATATATCATTAAATGTATTGAATCGCGCTTACATTAGACAAGGCTTGTTTTCGCGGCGGATATTAGTAATATATATATGTGTTACAGTCAAAATCCGTTTTTAGTTAGAACGCGTTTTAACTAGTTGAAACTAGTTTGTACTGGATGTCTTTGTTAAAACCCGTTTTGTCTAGTTAAAGCTAGAATTTACTGCTAGTCAAGAATGAATTTGAGTTAAACTTTGCCGTTTTGTCTAGTTAAAACTAGTTTTAACTAGACAAAACGGGTTTTAACAAAGACATCCAGTATATATTAGTTTTAACATATGCACAAGGAACTCGACAATTGCTTGATAAGATCGTAGTTTTGTTTGACAATGACAAAACAAGCTTTGATTTAGATATTTTCCCTCTCTTTTTGCGTTAACTTACGAATTCCACTTTCGTGGTTATGCACGCTGGAGATTGAAAGTTAACGATCGAGCGATGACTCAGTCAAATAAAAAGTAAATATGTTTATCAATGTATGTTAAACGATATTGACCCCTTTCTAAAATCATTAGCTAAATTGGTAAAAAAAAAACTTAGCTACTTTCTCTAATCGAGCGTGATGAGCTGGAAGCAGTCGACGATAGAGGATTCCAATTTACTGTCTTCCTCCAATTCGGTTTTTTCTTCTGATTCAGGTTCGGGTTCTGCTAATACAAGTTTATCCCATAGTAAGAGGAGAATCTTCAGGTAGCGATTTTCGCTTTGCGGAAAGTGGAGTATATAATTGGTTTCTTTTCGTAGTTTCTTCTTCTTCGTATTCTTGTCGGTCTGTAGAGTTTTAACCAATTAGCGTGAATGAACTTACCTTTTTGGATATTGTCGGTTATAAAGCAGATGGGATTTAATTTTTTTACTATTTAGAAGGAACTTGACTAGATGCGAGTTTTCTCTTTAATTTTTGAAGTAAAACTACCTGATTAAGGAAAACACGATCACCCACATGATATGTGAATACTTTATGTGTCAATCGGTTACGTTCTCGTGGTTTCTTGGCTGCTTTGTCTGCATGTTCTTCAGTTACTCTACATGCAGTGGTCATTCGTAATGTTAAAACACAAAATTGTCGCCAATAACATATTTTGTTGTGATGAGAGTAGTAACCAGATCAAAAAGTTTGGTTGGGTTTTGGCCATACATCAAGAAGAAAAGACTATCGTTCGTTGACGCATGTATCGTCATATTATAGACAAATAAAGCTTAAGGGATTTTCCGTGTCGTAAGGTACTATGAACAATTGTAACTACATATTAAACTATGGATTATTTGTAAGAAATAAAAGATTGACCATCATGAATTAAAAGGGCTGGAGAGTGGAATATTGTCACGATAATTAACGCGATAATATCGTGCTTGACTTATCTCTTTAGTCGGGCTTTGCTTATGTATGCGAGAAAAGACTTCTTACCGGAATGCTGTTTCGCGGCAAACGTAACATCGTAGGCGGCGCACAGTGGGTCGTGAGACGATTCTAGCGGGACTTAAGTATGTAGGCTAGTGCAGTTCATTTTTATAATAAAAACTTTTTTGCTTATATATCGTATCAACTAAAAATTTACAGATCGGAGTCCCATTCGGAGTTTTACTCGTAGTCATTTGTGCTACGGTCAGACTTAGTGTTTTTAGTAATTTTAAAACGTTAGCAGTTAACGGAGATTTTGCTTCATACCAGGTGATCTAAGGTTTGTAACCAGAGGACCTGAAGAAATTAAAATATTAAAATATCTATATTAGTGTTTATTATAAAAGTTTTTCGGGAATAACTCTCACGAAATTATTAAAATTTCTCGTGTCTAGCTACTTTGTCGTGTGTTCCCTCCTTGGAAACTGGCTGGCCACGTGGAGTTATTTGGATTTTTAACATCTAAATAGAGGCCAACTTTTGGTTGAAACTCCTCCCGGGAAGCATCGCCTATATATCAACAATTTTTTTCAAATTGCAGCCTAAAAATGGAGCAGCTTCCATTTCCTCAAATAATCTCTCAACATCTACTCTATTTCAAGATAGTTTCTATTACCCCCTTAGAAATAACAGAAACCAACGACACCACTTGCGAGAATACGATTGGTGGTGAGTTCTTCGCTAGCGAAAAGCTCGACAGTTGCGAACTTCGGAGGGATTTGCAAACGGTAAAATTCGCTGAAAATGGCGCTATATATGACGTGTTATTCTCTCCGATGTTCGCTTTTTTCTAGAAATTCACTATAAGTGTAAACGCGAAAATTAACTGTAACAATGGGATCTTGACTATTTGCTTGATAGCACACGAATCACTCCTACTTACGATACAACTGGTTCGATTGACTCGTTTACATATTCCTTCTGGCTTTTTGTTTATTACCTTAATCCGCCCTGCTGGCTCTAAGAGGGCCTCTTTTAGCAAACCTATTATGGGTTAGGCCAGGCCCACAATGGAGCGGTCGGGTGATGAGGGACAGGACCCGACATATCCGGACAGACCACTCCCGAAAAATTCCTGGAAATTTTTCGACCCGTTAGGATTCAATCCCGGAACCCCCAGAACGGTTGACTGCTCGGCCATCCGGTTGTCGAATCCTTTCTGCTAATTCGCGACCGGTCTTCCTAATCCCCCATAATCCAATTTACTACACTGTACTTCCTTACCACAGAAAGGTACGGTTTGCAATAATTTTCCGGTAAAGAATTTGTGAATCGATCGAAATTTTTCAAACTTTCTCTTGCGCATTCGAAATATTCCTTCGAAAACATTCGATTCGAAGCACAGAAAATTCGAATTTGTGTTCGGTTCGTTAAAAACTTTTCGTAATGCATCAATATTTAGTGATTTTACTTCTAAAATCTCTTATTTATGAAAATATTGCTGACGTAGGAATTATTGAATCAAGCAGTTATCAGATAAGAAACGTAAAAAGTGTCGAATACAAATTGACATCTCAAGGTATGCATCTAGTGATAGAAAGAAATAGCTATAAATTAGGCCTACAAAAAGAAAAGTCGAATTTGTTCGAATCAGCTAAAATACTTATCTACGGAGAAGAGAAAGTTGAAATATTGACTCTTTCTAATATACCTGAATCGTATATATACGTGGGAAGCTTAGGTGAACCGAGTGGAGAATTAGTTATTGGTTATTATTTCGAAAATATGTTTATAGGAATTTTGAAGCATGATAAAAGAATATTTTACATAGAGCCAAGAAGCGAATATTCCCATGACACGAATGATAAAAGTGGAATTATATATGAGATCAAAGATGTCATATTGAAACCGTTTTATCCAGATGGAACAGCGACATGCAAGACAATGAGAGATGAAAGCCTCCTTAAAATGAAACCTTTCGAAAATTATCGTTTTGATTTCAAAATGCCGAGCTATAATTTTTTAGTCATCAATAACTTACGGATAAGGTTAGTATACAATTTTGTTTGAAAGATTTAATTAATAACATAAATTCAAAGTGTTTAGTACGAAACAAAACAAAAGAAAGAACCCCAAAAATTTTGATAATAAACGAAAAACATAAATAAACCAAAAAATTTATTTAAGCTTTTTTTGAATAACTTGTAAGTATTTAACATTTTTCATTATCGCAAACTTCAGCAATTCGAATAAAGACGTTCTTGAATAAAGTCAAAGTAGCAGTGGGCCTTTGGCACACTGCTACTTTGATTTCTGGTAACAAATAATTATTTTTTATTCTGCAACTGTATTTTATTGATCTACGATGTTTACTGACGAAATCGAAGAGAAAACAGCTTGTTTTTTATCGCCTAAGCACCTTAAAGTCATTCAACAGTAGTTGTTACTAATATAAGGTTGCTATGTTATCCATTTTATTTTGAAAATAATAAGAAGAAACAGAATCGTTATAGTTCAAATTATGAATCGATTTGATAAAACGGTTTTGTTGTACTTGCAGTTTATTTAAATAGAGATATGAACAGGAACCCAAATAAGTTTTTTTTCGATACAAGTTTAGACGTTTTATCAAATTAAAGTTTGAAAATGGCTGTATCCTTTTCATTATTCCTGTGTATTTATCCAGTACTGAAGTAAGATAGTTTATGTGCTTATTCCATCGAAATTTGTCGTCTATTTTAATACCTAAGTACTATACGTTATTAATGTAACTAATTTTCTTATTATTTATTTTAATTTGCAATTAATCGTCGATTAATGCTTATTATGGTTTGCAAAACACAGAAATTTAGACTTATCGATGTTAATACACAGGTTTAACAATGCGTCAATGGTGGAGAAATTCTTTATATAACTAATATTGATTATTACTAATTACGTTTTTTTATTCTTAACATAATCGCTGAAACTCGTATAAAATTTTTTTTAGTAGTTTTTGCTAAAACTGGAATAATAATAAACGAGGTCAGTAATTTTCAATTTTTGATATTGATTCTATACTCATGTAGATTGGTAAAACAAGATTATGATTTAATTCATTCGAAAACATTCCAGCGTTGCGTGAATTATTTATTAAATATTAGAAAGGCATTGCAATTATGTCGGCTATTTGTTTTAATATTTCGATGTTAATATAATCTACATCGATCGTACTAATCTTAAAATTTATAACTGTAACACATATTTCTTGTGGAGTACATTCCACAAGAACAAAAAATTATAAGAACGGCTATTAGAACCTTCTTGAAATAATGTTGAAGTCAGCTGAAGAGTTTTAAAACTCATCCATTTTGCGAAAGTAATTTGCAAAGATATTGCTGATATTAACTTCATCTTGATAGGTTTTTTAATATTAAATATTTTGTTACATCAGTTTTCTTTTTTCTACTTATAAATAGCCATTTGAGCGATAATACTGAATTTACGTGTTGTATATACAGTATTATCTATGTACTGTACTATATTCAATATCAATTTCTTTTGCTATTTTCTTCTGAAATAAGACATTTTCAGGCAAAAATTTTTTAGAATAACTAAACCAAACATGAACTAATTGTAACTTCAGTAATACATAAGAACTCTTATTTCTCTACCAAAATTACCAAACAGATAAAAGCACGAAGCTCTAAATATTAGTTACGTAGCGTCGGATAATAAGTTATAGCTTACAAAGTGAGGCATATCTAAAAATTTAATCATTCACAGCAGAAATTTGCATTTCCACTGTGAATTCTCGATATGATGGAACAAGATGCAGTATACAAGTTCGACACAATCATAAATTTAAATTGTGTTTTACATGTTATAGTCAAATTAAAAAATAAAAATAAATAAATAAGATTTATTACTTGAAGGAAACACCTGTATTTAGATGGAGAAGATATATAAAAATATATATTTTATTTAGTGAATTAATATTACTAAAACTTCGTTAATAAGTAAGATAATTAATGGAAGTATCAAAATTTAATTAAAATAATGTTTTGTTTTTTATAATTTACAGGCAAACAAAGATATGCTCCTTGGAACTTGTATCTGATTACACATATACAAAACACATGCAGTTCAATCGTGGTAAAATCATCTCCCAAATGCTTTTATTTATCAAGATTGCCGATTCCATATTCCGAAATACTGATTTCGATGGAGACGGTCTGAAAAATGACGTTGCATTCACGGTTGACAAAATTACTATACTCGAAAGTAAAAATGATTCCGAACTACTCTTAGGCACAGAGACCAACGACTACAAAATATTTCTACAAAACTTATCCAAGTATCGTCACTCGTATTGTATGTTAATCTGCTTCATTCACAGAGATTTCTGGAGTGACTCGCAATGCGCAGTTTCCAAAGTCAACAAGATTGGAGGAATCTGTCATGATTCCAAAGCATCGGAAAGTAGGGATAACGTCGGTTTTATTAGCAGTTTAGAAAATAATGAAATCGTTCCGAGATTTAGAATACCGTTAAATTTAGTTCATCAATTGGGACACGCATTCGGTTGTCACCACGATCCCGAAAATAATCGATTTTGTAGTCCCGGAGATATCGATCCGAAACAAGGCAATTACATCATGCACCCGAATATATCTTATGGTGTGTTTCAAAATAATTGGCAGTTTTCTTCTTGTTGCAAAAATACGATAAAGAACTTCTTTAAAACTTCAAGTAAATTTTGAAATTTATTTTAAATTATTATTATTTGAGAAATTAAACAATTGAAGGCTAGCGTCAAATAACGTTGCAAGCGCTAAAGTAGCAATTTTCAGAAAAACGCGAAAAACTGGCAAATCACAAAATTTCAGTGGAACAGTTGAAACAATGACTGATTTCAGTTGAAGGTGTATGAATAATATTGCTGCAAAAGTTGAGTCGTTTTCACCGTGAAATAGTTTAGAATACGATGATAAAGCACTCGATGTAATGGAACAAAAATGCAGTGTACGAATACATGCGGCAGGCAACGCTTTAAAAGTTTTATATATTTTGGTTTCAAAGCAAGGTTCTGTCTTTAAAGTACATATTTCTCTCGTAATCAATGTTCTTATTCATGACACATCATTTCATAAGCGGCATGTTTTGCGGCATTTATTTATTTATTTAACGAAAGACAACGACCGTACACAAAGTGTTTAGTTGGCAGAAGAAGGAGACGGAAGAAAAATAGGGAAAAAGAATAAAGAAGAATAAAGGACAGCAGAATGGATAAAGGTTGCTTGGGACGTAATAGATCTCACTAGCCAAATATGATAATATCTTTAATGGAAGTACAGATTGTCGAGTGAAAAGTTGTGCTTTATTTAGAATACTTTCCTCATCTGACTTTAGAGATGTGCAAAAGTTTTCATTTTCTGAACTCAGGAACTTGCACATGGACAGTTGGTCTTTCTTTACAATTTTCATTGAGAGCAGCCTACTCTATGATGAATGTTCTGAAGGCATTAAAGCGATTCAGAACTGCATTATGTGCACTATTTTTTGTCGACGGCTGTAATTCCTTACATCTTATGGCTAGAAATTTATCATGAGACCATGACATTCGATGAGAGTAGGGATCATCGGACGTAATGTAAATCAATATCGTCGAGGTCATTTTCAGATTCTTTGCTTTAGAACAGTGTTTCCCAACCTTTTTTGTGCTATGCCCCACCTAAGCCTTTCTAAAATTCTTATGCCCCCCAACATATATGTTGAACTCTTTTGGAAGGTCTCTTGTTGCCGTGTTTGTTGAAGTTTTTTCTTGCACTTAATTGTCACACTGTTTTATTGTAACCACGATAAAACCCAATCCTTTCATCAAAGTCTCTTGCACTTTCCAGTCATTGCCAAACGCAACCTGGAACACCACAACTCACGTCTGCCCACCTCAAGATCTGGGCAAAGAATGTTCTTTCTCCTCTTTCACCGGCCTCAGGGCCTCATTCATCTCTTTGTTCTCAGTGGTTCCCAGAATTGTTAATTTCCCACCCCAAGGGAAAAGGGTTATAAAGGAAAGTTCTAGAAGGAAAGGGAAACAAAGAAAATTAAAACTAACTTAAATCAATATTTACAATAAATATGGCATACAGCGGCTATACGGTTAACTTAAACTCTGGATGAGTTTTGAATTGCCCCCCTTAACAATCAAATTGCCCCCTTGTGGGGCGTGGGCCCCACGTTGGGAAACACTGCTTTAGAATATATTTTTAAATACTGTGATTCTTTATGTCATTCGTCTTTGCATGCTCCATACGGCAAAACTCGCACCATGGTGATTGCAACATTTTTGCACTCATCCCACTCGGGGGATTTACAGCTAGTTTAATTTATCCACTGTGTGACAAATATTCATTTTTTGACTCCGCATTTTCGAATTTTTATGATTTAATTTAAAGGTTCATAATGCCTTCTCATTCATAAATTTTGCATACACAGCTCAGAATAGGTGAGAGCGAACGCCTGCTTATCCACATGCAACGCTTTATCATGCAGTTGATAAGTTGGGAAAATTTTTCAGGATAAGCAGTCGGATTTTTAAATAGTAGCTGAAATATGCATTTCGCTGCATCGTTTCGCAGTGCACAACCTATTAAAAATTTCAATTTGGCTATTTTAGGGCTTGCTATGTTACTCGACACAATTCTCTAATTCTCTCCTTATCTAATCAACATACAAATTTAATTTGATAACCGGAATTCATGCTTTTATTTTTCTAATTAGGAATAAAGAATTGTCTAATGAGAAGAGAATTATCAACATGTGGAAACGGAGTCGTAGAAGAAGGAGAATCGTGCGACTGCGATTCTTCATTAGAAAACTGTACAGCTGTTGAAAAATGTTGTACTCTTAGTGAATATTCATCACGCTGTACAGTGAAAAAAGGGGTGACTTGTTCTCCTAGTAAAGGACAATGTTGCGACGATAATTGTAATATTATTGAATTTGACAAAAAACGGACGTGTTTCAGTAATATGGAATGCTTTAACGTTACCACAATTTGCGATGGAGTTTCTGCATTTTGTTCTGCAGTGAAACAACCGGATGGTACGCCTTGCAGACAAAATTCTGGAACCTGTAATAAAGGACTATGCAACAGCAACGTCTGTCGCGATCACAATATGAAACTTTGCCAATGTAAAAACCGTCATTCCGAATGTCACATTTGCTGTAGGAATGAAACGAGTACGTGCCAAACTGCAAAAGACTTGCATTTTTTTCCGTCCAAAGACGAATTCTACGTGAAAATGCCCGGAACTTCTTGCGATAATAAATATGGAATATGCACAAGGTATATTGTTTAAACGTATATTTTATTCAGTAGTAAGTTATAGTCTTTATTATTTGGGAATCTCCTCTTTGTAAATATGTAATGTTATTAGAATGACTAGATATTTACAAACATTTAAACAGAAAAGCTGGCTGTTTCTTAAAATTTAAAAATTTCTTGCTACTCTCTATTTAGATATGACCTAATGTACTACTAATTGAAGTTTATTCAAAATTTAATTAGTATTTATTGTTTATGTATTTTATTTCAGAAATGGATCTTGCGTACGTAAGAAACTATGGAAAATGTATAATACCTGGAATTATCTGACACCTCTACCCTTTGTATTATTTATTGTTGGTGCTATAAGTTGTTTTCAAAGTCAAAAACACAAAAAACCTAGTATACTGCTTTTAGTTAAAAAGCAGCGTTTAAAGAAAAAGAATAAAAAACGAGAACGTACACGAAAAGTAAAAAAGAAAGTGAAGAAAGCAAGAAAAAATGTCGAAAAAAATGTAAATAACTTTAATACATAAGAAAATAATTTTTGAAAACGCTTCAATTGATCGTTTTTTGATATTGGAATGTAAATGAGTGGGGTATACTATCGCCAATTGATACAAACCATTAAAGTACATTTACACACCCGTATCTTACGGTGTAATTAAATTCCACATTTGGTTATGTAGATCTTTCAGGAGACTTGTTTGGCCACTTCTAAAACCGTTAAATTCAATTGTAATAGGTTTCATTTATCTATCTTAATTAGTAGCGGATGAAATTTGGATTGATTTGAGGAGTTAATATAAAGCAAGTTAAACGAAAGCGTTTAAAACGCCAATTCTGTTCATATGAACAAAGTAACATTTGAATAACGCTAAAAAAGCACGAAATATAGAAGACAAAAATAAATATTATTAAATTCACATAATACTTATATTTTTATTATAAATTGTATTATAAATTCATCTACAGTAAATCTATGCCAACGTGTTAAAATTCCAAATTTGACTCTTAATATCTCCACGACCGAGGGACCAATTTGGATAAAATTTATGAGTGCTATAGATTTGTTAAATTTTGTATAAATATATTGGATCGTTTTTGACTTATAGATCAGCATTTTGTCGCCTAGATTTTCTACAATAGTAAATAGCAACACAAATTGCTTAAAAAAATTTAAGAGAATGAGCAATTAAATATATGTTTAATACAATTTTTAATTATAATAATGCAATTTAATATTTAAAAATAATTACATTATTTGTTTAATGTGCACAGTGTTCATATTTTGTGTCTTATTGTCTAATCCAGTTCCAATATTCTTATGGCACAAGTTTTACAAGCTCTCTTTATTTAGATGTTTTTGCTGAACTCACTTTTCAATCTAGTTTCACCAGTTTTTACGAATTATATCCCCTTTTGCCTCTTAGAGGACTTTCTTATTCTTTTGTGTTTTGAACAAATGGAATACGTAGAGTGTTTCTTCTGTAAAACTGAATTCATGTCCAGTGGCGTGCCATCATTGGAAGCGATGGAAGCGCCGCTTCCACCTTCCAATGACCTTCCCTTGTATTTTATAAAATATAAATTTTCATATTTTAACGTACTTTGAATTAATTAAAATTAATATTTTATTATAATTGCATTATGTATCTTTTACAAATTTCTATACTACATGTGAAAAAAAAACGATAAGATTGCTATTGTATATTCGAATAATTCAGTGGCGGAAAGAATGTCGAAACCGGGTCAGTTTCCAATCAGCCAGATTATATAGGCATTAGCACATGCGGTTTACAGTGCACCAACCTCATCCGGTTTAGCTGGTAGAAGCAACACACGCGTAAAGCGTCCAACTTTATATCCCGGAGCGGTTGTGGGCTGTTAGCCGCCTGCTAGATATTAGGCCACCCTCACCCGATTATGTGAATCACGAGCAGACTAGATCAACGGCGGGCAACCCCCGACCCGCGGGCCAGCTACGGCTTGCGAAAAGTTTCTATCAGGCCCGCGAGATCTTTAATAGATTATTAAATTGGAAAAATAACTAATTAATAGTTATTTCTCCAATTCTTTGTAATTTTCGAAAACGATAAGAGAAATAAATGTAGTAATTAACTTTTTATTTATTTATTTCATATTTGCAGACTAAAAAAATTACGAGTCACAAGAAGGCGTCAATTAACTACTACGGCCCGCGGAAATAACGTAAAATTTATTCTGGCCCATGTTATAAAAAAGGTTGCCCGCCCTAGACTAGATTTATAACTTAACCCAACCGATGGGAGTTTACTGGCATGTTTTTATGATAGTTCTGTATAGTTGACAGGAGTTTTAAAAAATCTATTAAAATATTTGATATATTTATTCTGCGTTTATTCCGCTCTCCTATCTTATATTACTTACGGATTTCAATGTTAAACAGGTGATATTACAATTTAGTATGTCCTATCTGTAAGCAGATGCAGATAAAACGTGTACAATTCTTGCACAATGTTAAAAAAATTAACTGTTACTTTGGCATCATCATTTACAACCAAATTTAATGAATGAAATGCACAAGGTACAAAAAAGCTCTAGAATTTATTTTCCTTAAATTTACGATTTATGTATCGGTTGTCACAAAAATTTCTTTCCACTTCTTTCCCAAGACTACAGATATCCAATTACAAAGTAACTAGTTTCGACTTATTTCTACTTAAGAAGTAGTTAAATAATTAAGAGATTAGGGAATGGGGACATAAATGAAACTCTGCTGAGTCAGAATTTTACTTAAACAAAAGCTTAAACCAACCAATCACTAGCTCAGTACAGTGGGGAACTGATTTTCGTGTACATCTGGTATTAAAACGGATTAGTTAGAAAACAAATAACTATTAAGTTTAACATATTTAGGTTTTTACAGCTATGGTGAGAAACGTTTAAAATCTACAACAGCCCTGTGGCGTCCTTTGAGATATACTAGTGATGCGACAAAAGAGGCATTTGACATTGACCGGTATTGGCACCTTCGGGATTTAGCACGCACACACTACATACCTACCTGGACCGTCTCCGATTCCATCTATTAGCTACTCTTATCGAGCGGATTGATAAGATTGGTGGATTGTTTTAAAATTTAAAAAGTAAAGAATATTCTATTTTATTTTTATGTACGTTTCTTTACAAAGCTATATTTTAATTATAGTTTTTTTTTAACAGCATATTAATACAATCGAACAATATATTGTACCAGGTATGTATATCCATCGCAATTTTATTTCACCGAGTAAGTTTTTTATAATTTATCTTTAATTTTAGCCCTTATATCGTAACTAGCGATTCAGAATATAATTGTGTTATTAAACATACTTTTAGAGAAGTCTACAGTTTTTACTGGCTTATCGAACAAATGAATACGAATGGACCCTAGACCAGTGATTCTTAACAGGGGGCCGCGGCTCCCTAGGGGTCCATAAGAAGTTTGCCGGGGGCCGCCAAATTAATCGAAATTTCCTTCGGAATATAATAAAATGAAAATTGATGTATAACCGAATATCGTATTGAAAAGTGAAATAAGAAAGATAAAGTTTTCCTATTTAGTTTTTTTTATTTGTTTTTTTATTTCTTCCTACATACAACTTTGTTAGTACAGAAGAAATAAATGCAAATATGCTACTTACACAGCAGTATTTACTTTTTTTATTCCAAAGTAATTCTAAGAAACTATTAATGCTTGGAATTTTAAAAATAATTATGCAAAAATAGTAGGCTTAGTAGTAGGGTTAGAAAATTTAAATATTTTTGCAAAAGTTATGCAAAATCTTTACGACAAGTTGTGGGTGTTTTAGTTTAGTTTTAGCATGGGCTTTGGATCTAATAATAGTGCATTTCTTTCTTATATTGTGTGTTTAGTTTTAATTATTTATAATTAACCCACAAAAATGAGCAAAAAACAGAAAGGAACATTAGAAATTTTTTTAATGTAAGTAATCACGGACCGGGACCTTCAAAAAAAAAATATACTGAAGAAAATACTAGTGAAAGTTGCGACGATGATACAGTGAAAAACGTAACGGAAAAAAAACCACAAGTCCTAAACTAAAGCACTACACATATGCCACCTTATAAAATGCAGCCGTGTTTATTCGGTACGAACGTTTTCGGTCGTGTTAAACGACCTTCTTCAGGAAAATATCCAAAAAAGAAAAAGAAAAAATCGAACACATCGAAAATTTGCAAAAGCGAATAAACTTTGGAACGTTTTTAAAAATATTCTAAAGAGAATTGCATGCGCCATCTCTACATCGATGCGTATTAAATAACACATTACATGAGAATAAGATAAAAATAAAAAATAAAAATAAAGATAAATAACGGAGAATGAAAAATAATATGCTCCTTGGAGACATTAAAAGTAAAGTACAAACATAAACTATGGTGCAAGCCGAACGGCGCACAAAACATCGGGAAGGAGAGGAGCTGTGCAGAGACAATAACTACGGTTTCTGTCCTTGCGTAGACGTCCGCATATCCGCTTTTCTGACGTTTACATGTCGCCTGAGCGCCAGGCTGCAGATATTTTACTAGCCTCTCTGAAGTTGATAGATTGTCCTTTCTGGCTTGCTTTGCAGATATGCCAAGCTTCTGTATACCGGAGGTGCTTTATGTTGCGAACTGCTTGTACTAATCTTGCTTGTGCCCATTCAGCTTGGACTTCTTGGGGATCTGCCAGGACGTAAGTCGCCAACGCTGTGCATGGTTGTTCGCTTCTTATATTTCTCTGATGTTCCGCCAGCCTTTCCTTGAGTGATCTTCCGGTGGCTCCGATGTAAAATAGCTTATTTTGCTTCCGTGTGTCCGTAATAGGGATCCTGTAAACCCCCGGAAGGGAGTTAGTGTCCATGGCGTCTTTATCCGCTCTTAGCAGCTGGTATATAGTGGGATTCCGTTTATATATTATTCTTTTGTTAGTGGCGGTTCCTATACGCCTATAGATGCTGCCCAGTTCCGCCCTGTATTCCATCAATGTAAACTCCTCTGTATTTAGGAGGTTTCGCTCCTTATTGCGTGTCGTACTCTTGCTAGTGAAAGCTTTAGGACTGATCCCGTTCTTCTGAGCTAGCTTAATGATGTAGTTCATCTCTTCGTTTTTGTCTTGGGTACTACTGCAGTGTGTGTGTGCTCGTGCAGCGAGCGCTCGGAATGCTGCGAGTTTGTACGCCGGCGGGTCGTGCAAGTTCCATGGGATAAAGATTGGGTTGTAAGTAGGCTTTCTGTATACCTTAGAACGGAAAGCTCCTTGGCTGTCGAGCTGTATGGATAAATCTAGAAAGTGTATATGCTTATCGTTTTCTTGCTCGAGTTCGATCTCGAGGCCGAATTTGTTATCGTTGATGTCCGTTATGAATTGGTGTAAGTTGGGTTTGACATTCCAGAAAACAACCACATCATCAACGTACCTTGCATATGTTAGGATTTGCGTTGCATATTTTGGCAGGAGTGCATTCTCCAAAGTTCTTAGGACCATCTAGCATAAAGTACCTGCCAGGGGGCTACCCATGGCTACACCCTTCTGTTGCGTGTAAGTGATGCCATTAAAGCTAAAGATGGATGAGAAAGTGGTTAGGTGCGCCATCTCTAGTATTTGTTTTCTCTTCTTTTCTGGGGACTTGATCACGGTTAACAGGAAGTCCCTTAGATGACAGAAGCATGGAACCTAAACTCACACTCGGAACAATCATGCCGGAAATCGAGCAGGCAATAGAGGGACTCAGCGAGATCAAGAAAGAAATGTTTAGATGGGAAGTCGCGTTCAAAATCAAGCATGCAAATAGTAAAAAAGACAGCAACCCCATCTGGTACTATATCAGGAAAACTAAAAAATGGCTGAAAGCTAATAATATCGTGCTCACAAGGGCAGACAAGTCAAAGGACTTAGTGGTCATGAACAGAAGTACTTATGACAACCTCATGCTAAAATACATAAAAGACACGCAGTGTATTACAGCGCATCCAAGTGCAATAGAGAAACTACAAGCAAGGATTAAAATATTTGCCATCACACCGCTGGCTAAAGAACTGGGTCTGACTAAAGTCGTAGTCCACTCTCCCTCGACACCTAGACTATTTGGGTTCGCCAAAACTCATAAAACAGATAAGGCATTAAGGCCGGTGGTAGATAAATGATGCGCACCCACAATCTTACTTAAGGTTGGTTAGGTTGGTTAGTTGGTTGGAAAGGTTGGTTAACGGCTTCGTTAATAAATATTTACCCCAGAGCCCTTAGAGCATAAAACAACCCCTAGACCTTCTACAAAAAATGGCTAACATGAACCCGCAAGAAATTATATATATGACCGTATTAGACTTCAAGGCTCTGTATCCCTCTGTCAAGCTGGAACCATGCTTCTGTCATCTAACGGACTTCCTGTTAACCGTGATCAAGTCCCCAGAAAAGAAGAGAAAACAAATACTAGAGATGGCGCACCTAACCACTTTCTCATCCATCTTTAGCTTTAATGGCATCACTTACACGCAACAGAAGGGTGTAGCCATGGGTAGCCCCCTGGCAGGTACTTTATGCTAGATGGTCCTAAGAACTTTGGAGAATGCACTCCTGCCAAAATATGCAACGCAAATCCTAACATATGCAAGGTACGTTGATGATGTGGTTGTTTTCTGGAATGTCAAACCCAACTTACACCAATTCATAACGGACATCAACGATAACAAATTCGGCCTCGAGATCGAACTCGAGCAAGAAAACGATAAGCATATACACTTTCTAGATTTATCCATACAGCTCGACAGCCAAGGAGCTTTCCGTTCTAAGGTATACAGAAAGCCTACTTACAACCCAATCTTTATCCCATGGAACTTGCACGACCCGCCGGCGTACAAACTCGCAGCATTCCGAGCGCTCGCTGCACGAGCACACACACACTGCAGTAGTACCCAAGACAAAAACGAAGAGATGAACTACATCATTAAGCTAGCTCAGAAGAACGGGATCAGTCCTAAAGCTTTCACTAGCAAGAGTACGACACGCAATAAGGAGCGAAACCTCCTAAATACAGAGGAGTTTACATTGATGGAATACAGGGCGGAACTGGGCAGCATCTATAGGCGTATAGGAACCGCCACTAACAAAAGAATAATATATAAACGGAATCCCACTATATACCAGCTGCTAAGAGCGGATAAAGACGCCATGGACACTAACTCCCTTCCGGGGGTTTACAGGATCCCTATTACGGACACACGGAAGCAAAATAAGCTATTTTACATCGGAGCCACCGGAAGATCACTCAAGGAAAGGCTGGCGGAACATCAGAGAAATATAAGAAGCGAACAACCATGCACAGCGTTGGCGACTTACGTCCTGGCAGATCCCCAAGAAGTCCAAGCTGAATGGGCACAAGCAAGATTAGTACAAGCAGTTCGCAACATAAAGCACCTCCGGTATACAGAAGCTTGGCATATCTGCAAAGCAAGCCAGAAAGGACAATCTATCAACTTCAGAGAGGCTAGTAAAATATCTGCAGCCTGGCGCTCAGGCGACATGTAAACGTCAGAAAAGCGGATATGCGGACGTCTACGCAAGGACAGAAACCGTAGTTATTGTCTCTGCACAGCTCCTCTCCTTCCCGATGTTTTGTGCGCCGTTCGGCTTGCACCATAGTTTATGTTTGTACTTTACTTTTAATGTCTCCAAGGAGCATATTATTTTTCATTCTCCGTTATTTATCTTTATTTTTATTTTTTATTTTTATCTTATTCTCATGTAATGTGTTATTTAATACGCATCGATGTAGAGATGGCGCATGCAATTCTCTTTAGAATATTTTTAAAAACGTTCCAAAGTTTATTCGCTTTTGCAAATTTTCGATGTGTTCGATTTTTTCTTTTTCTTTTTTGGATATTTTCCTGAAGAAGGTCGTTTAACACGACCGAAAACGTTCGTACCGAATAAACACGGCTGCATTTTATAAGGTGGCATATGTGTAGTGTTTTAATACGATATGCAGTCTACGACGAGTCCTAAACTAAAGGTATAAAATTAATTAACATTAAAATTAGAAAATACGATCGTGATTATATCAAATATGGGTTCGTAAGAATAGAATTCAAGGAATGTTCAATAAGAATGTTCAAGGAATTACAAAATTACAAGAAATCTCGTTAAATTATTTTCGAATATTTTTTGTTTTTTCTATGAATTTTTAATTGTTTATTTTATTTTTTGTTAAAAATAAATGAGTTTTTATGTTTAATTGTGAAGTTTGAATGTTATTTAAATAGAAAATGAAATAATAAAGTTATGATTTACATTTATTTTATAAAAAAATAAAGCAATAATAAAAAAATCAATTTATTATAGATAAATTATCAAATATAAATTATTATTAAAAAAATGAGGGTCACAAAAAATTATGAAATATTTGGTGGGCTGCGAGTATAAAAAGGTTAAGAACCACTGCCCTAGACCATCACTGACGCGCAATTAACTGATTGCCCCTGGTAGTAGGCTTGTTACAGAAAGACAGCTTCCCTATCATCAAATGTCATGGCACGCCACTGTTCATGTCAGTCCTGCTGTCAGTCTGTTCATTTGTTTAAGCAAGGCTGAACCGATTTGTACGAAGCTCTGTACATGTATTCTAGAAAGGATATAGGTTACTTTCCATTTTCAAAAATTTTATAAGCTTTTATAGAATTTCGCACGAATATGAAGTTTTGCTCTGTGGCTGCAGGAATGAAGTAAACCATAAAATTCGAATACATCAGGCTAACGCTATGTTTTTTAAAGTGACATTGCGGTAAAGTTGTTATTACCATTATCATATGTGTCAACTGTGTCAGATTCTCAGTGATTCCCTAGAATTTCTTTAGAAATAAAATTCTTCTCTCCGATCTATCAGTGACGCACTAAAGAATATTGGGGGAGCCGAGTTAAACGAATAAAAAAATTTTAATTAGAATTTAATAAAATTTCCACTTTATATAACCGCCTATTTGCAAGTAGTATAAAAATAGAAGATATGACACAATATAAATAAATAAAAAGAAATATTAATTAGAAGATTTTTGGAAAACTATTTAGTGTTTCTTTCTTTTTTCTTTGGAGCGTGATAGGGTCTATTGCCTCTTCTCTGGGTGTCTCACTGCGATCTATTCTAAGTACAGCACATATTTTTTTCTCATTCATTCTTCATCATTATCCGTTTTTATCTTTTACAGAAATGCGTTAAAAACTTTTAAATTTCTGAAATTTCAGTTTGAATGGAAGTCTTTCAAATATTAAAGAAAGGAAGTCTAGGACATCTTCTTTTAAACTATTTCCTATTTCACAATTGTCTTTTATAATTCACTTAACTGTAATAAGTTATAGCTTTATTAAATAATTAAGAAATCGCAAACTGAAAAATTTACTTTTTCAAGTGAATGGCGTCACACGAGTGATATAAGCCCGAGATCCCCAAAACTGCTGCCCGCGTTGCTCATAGACAATTAAACAAATCGCAATTTAAAATATATTTTCTTATTTCGTTAAACGATTCGAACTGAATTCAGAGAGACTAAACAATAGGGCCATATTTGCTAAAAACAAAGGTCCCATTTTCTAGAAAAACTCAAAACTTGGATGGCTACCTAATTGCTGGTATGACAGACCAACATTTGCTCTGTTTAGAAGTGACCAATATTAAACCTAATATATCAAAAATTGCCAACTCTAAACTACTTCATGGATCACATTTACAATTGACAAATATATTTTGATTTTTTTTATTAAGTTATGGCAACACAACACTTAAGTGATCTGCCTGGGGACTACACTTAGGTGCTTTCTAGGAGGTCTTTTAAAGGGTAACTGGCCTCTATTCAGGTGGAGACAACCTGGAAAACTCCACGTTGCCATCCCGTCCAGGCGAAGAGCGAATCTACGACCGAATTCCCAGTGTTCAGGGAACGGAACCGCTTGGCCACTGGTGAGCCACAAATATATTTTAATAAGAAAAAGTATTATAGTTTTACGTTTACTTTCTGCGAAGTACATTTTGCGTCTCTTTTTAAGCAGTTATTTACTGTGTATTAGTTCTGTTTATAGTCTTAATTCTCACAGCTTTTAACTAATAAGTTTACATTTTGTAATTTCAGTTGATTATTGTTAGTATTACATGCATTTTATTCTGCTTCGTTTTTGTCGCGTTTATTACTTATTACAGACAAAAACAAAGTTTCCTTACTTGTACATTCCAAAATAAATGATATTTGCAATGTTATTTTCTTAATTTTTAATAAAGTTCTAAGATTATTATTTTTTAAAATTTACATATATGTAAGTGGTATTAAATTGCCCTGGCCTTCCGCTGTTGTCAAAATTAGTACTGTAATGTGACTCTCCTCTTGAAAATTTTAGGTTCCCCTGATATAAGTTGTAACATGACTGTACACCGCTCTTACATCACATCTTATCAAATCTACAATACAATTATGTAATAGCTTATATCATTGAGATGTAACATTATTCACTTAAAAAATTCATTTTTCACTTTTCAATTTTTTAACCTATATATATAATCGAGACGAGTTGATGATAATAATAATAATCAGTGCAGAGCCCAAACGGTTAGGAGTTGAAAGTTGAAATTTGGTACACAGTTAGGGTACGTCACGAGAACCCACACTAAGAAGGGGTTTTTTGAAATTCTTCCCCACGGGGGGAGGGACGAGATTAAGTCTTAACACTTCTATCAACAATGGAAATGTTAAGTAACAATGTAAGTGTCAAGAATGGAAGCGTTAAGAATGGAAGAGTCAACAATGGAAGTGTTACGTAATAATGGAAGTGTTAAGAGAAAGCGAAGTGCAAGACGCAGATGCAGTTTTTTTTCGAAATCGAACATATTTTTAGACCTATCTAAAAATTCTGTAATTAGTCTGGAAACAGGGAGGACTCAATTCTTGCATTCTGTGAAAACGGGCAAGGTTGACTATAACGTAATAATCTTAATATTCGCTAAAACGGTTAGGAGTTGAAAGTTGAAATTTGGTGCACAGTTAGGGTATTACATATAAGTTCCGAAGTGTTAAGTAACAACGGAGAACAAGAGAAAGCGACGTGCAAGATTTATGGGCTCTGGAAAAAAAAAGTAAAAAGAGAAAGAGTAATATGTTAGAACACATTCGGTTTTCAAATTTAAACAGTTTAGTTCGCTTTTTCTTTAGAACATTCGATGAAAATCGAACGATAAAATCAGAACACGTCGTGAAAATCGAACGATAAAATCAGAACACGTCGTGAAAATCGAACAATATCAGAACATTCGATTTTCAAATTCGACCTTTCTTTAGAAATACTTAGTTTGTTGATGAAATTACTCTTTTTCTTTTGTGACTATAACGTAATAATCTCAATCTTCGCTATTGTTACTTTTGCCCGAGCAACGCCGGGCCTACCTGCTAGTTATTTAATAAAACTGTAATTTATAACAGTTAAATAAATTATAAAATACAATTGTGAAATGCTGGATCATTCAAAAGAGGATGCACTAGAATTCCTTTCTTTAATATTTTAGACATTTCCATTTTAAATTGAAAATTCGGAAATTATTTTTCATAAATTTCAGTAAAAACAGTAATCTGTGCTGCTGTGAACATGACAGAAAAATCTACTACCATACAAAGGAGTAACTGAAGTGTTCTTCGATAGAAGCCATTAAGGATCAAGGTGCGAGATTTACAGCGACCCACATCTCACTACTTATACTTCACAAATGCATGATATAAAAGTAAACATTGTATGTCAAATAATCAATCAATCAATCAACATTTATTTGCCATGGCTTTCGCCTTCGCAAAGGGGGTTACAAAGTCATAAAGACATTAATAATTACAGACATTGTCATAAATAATTACAAAAATAATAATTGATATAACTTAATTAGTATTATGTTAACATATTTAGTGAATAACAGAAAAATTTATAAACTTTATATAACGTATTGGAACTTAGATTATCATCGTATAGACAAAACATATCAAAATCGGTTGTCAAAACAGTGTCCTTTAAATGCTCGGAAAGTTCACAAGATTCAAATAAGTGGTTCTTGACGCTTTAACAGAATCTATTGCATAGTGGACAATTGGAATGAGCCGATATGTTCATTCTACGCCCATTTAATACAATAGTATATTCATTAAGTCGTAATTGTATTATTAGAGATTTAATATTATAATTTAGATTTGATAATAGATAATATCGAGGTGTCCATGGGGATGCTAAAGAAGTTTAAAAAAAACTACGCTTTTGCTCAATATAATGAATATCTTGGGCCCAATATTTATCTTTTAATGACTGAAATAATTCAGACAGACAGACAGACAAAATAAACTTTATTTCTCCCGACACCGCTAGGCACAGTCGGGGTAGAAAGACATGGAATACAGTAGTGTTACATTCTGAGCAATAGAACTGACAATGTAAATGATAATGAAATAAAAATAAAAATAAAAAAACAAAAAAAAACAAAAACGCGAAATTATACATTAACTAAAAAACATATCAGTAAATGAGTCAATGTTTTTGACAATTATAATGACCGTAAAACAGCCTAAACAGAATCCGCGTATAAACAGAGGACCAGGTGACAAACACTGAACAGATCTTATGCAGCAACTTACTCACAGTAAGTATATAGGAGCTCCTGAGCTCAGATAAAACAGATGGAATCGCCCGTAGAACGTAGGCCAGAATGAGGGCACAGCGCAGATTTGTGCAGCAACCAACACAAAAGAACATAGTAGGCTAGTAGAAGATCATGAAAGGTCTTTGGCGATACAATAAAGCTAAAACAGTAAAACAATAATTAGTGTATTAATGTTCTGATGAAGTAAAGTTTAACCATTCTTTGAAAAAGAAAAAAGTACTTTTTGCTTGACACAAGATGTTCTGGCTTACATGGCCAACTCAGGTTGTCTTCTATGTAGATCTTGAGTTCGCGTCTTATATCTTCCAATATCGGGCACGATAACAGATAATGTTTAACCCCGTCACGCACCCCACAGATAGGACAACAGTCAGTGTCACTATGCCGAAACCTATACAGGTAGACGTTAAATTTTCCGTGCTCTGTAAGCAGTTGAGAACTGCGGTGTTCAGGGTGAAGCCACTTCCACTTGAGCCGTCTTTCGACGTCTGGGAAAAATTGTCGAGTGATGTGCGATTCCGGAGTTCGCTCCCATTCTTCTTGCCATCTGGCAACAGTCTGATGCCACAGGAGTTCTTTTAGTCTTGAAACCGGGAGTTGATTGTATGCCGGAATGATGTCCGTGAGCATGGTTGTTGTACGAGCAAGCATGTCTGCACGTTCGTTGCCCGGAGTGCCACAGTGCCCTTTGATCCATTTGATGTAAAATTTGTTACTAGACTGGTTGGCAGAAGACAAAGTCTCTCTTGCAATGGGATGAGTGGTATCCTTATTAGTTAGAACTTGGACAGTAGCCTTGCTATCCGAAAGAATAGAGATATTACAATTATTAAACTTTGTGTTACAGAATTCGATGGCTTTGTAAACAGCAAACACTTCGGCTTGGAACACTGAGCACTCTGGGTGTAAGAGGAAGGTGTCATGGTGAATTTCATTGTTACATACATAAACCACAAATGCACAAGCGGTACCCTGATTGGTCTTAGACCCGTCAGTATAGACTTCAATTGTAGTCGAACAGTCCCGGGATCCAAGGCCTCTTCTGAGAGCAGGATGGGGCAAGTCCGCAAAAGAACTGTTTGTCTCATAGCAGGACGCATCAAATGTGGTATCTGAAATGTTAATGCACTTACCACGGGAGAGAAGAAACCTTCCCGTGCAGTATTGGATTTGTTGAAGGATAGGTGGCTTTCCGGCAAGAATAGGTAAGGCGACATTGGAGACTGTACGGTAACACCGTGTCAAGCGCAAGAGCGCAAGGCGCTGAGCTGATCTGAGTCGGCGGTGGTTGTGTGAATGAAAGGCCGCCTCGCCCCAGACAGCCGAAGCATAGCAGATAATAGGAACGAATACACAGTCATAAATTGCATTGACAGCCTCGTATCCCAGTCCCCAACTGTTTCTGGCGACACGAAGAAGATTGTTGAAGATAAGGTTTGTCCGCTTAGTAATATACGCAATGTGCTGTTTCCATGTGAGCTTGTTATCGAAGACCACTCCAAGAAAAGCAAGATGATCCACTATCTTAATCGAGGTGTTTCCAAAGTGAACACAGGGAACCCGCCGGTATAAACTCGTTGATCTAAGGGCTGAAAAAACAATACCCTTCGTTTTGGCAGTGTTAAAGATTAGTTTGTTGTTAACTCCCCACTCATTTACTTTTATAAGAATGTCATTGGCGATAGTCTCAATCATGCGCCTGGATCTGGCCGGAAAAATGAGAAAAGCATCGTCGGCATAAGCAAAAACTCGACACTGATGCCCAAAGTCCAAACGGAGAAAAGTGTCAAAAAGAATTATCCAAAACAGGGGGCCACAGACAGAGCCCTGAGGGCACCCTCGTTGTAGATCTTTGGAAAAGAGGTGTTGACCCACTGTGATCGTGGCCTGCCTGTCTTTGAGGTAATCTTTCACTATGTAAAACAGATTTCTGGGACAGCCATTATCGCTGAGTCTGCGTAAGATCTGTGGCCACCATGCTGAATTAAAAGCATTCTTCAGATCTAAACTTATCCCAAACACATAAGCATTCTCTGCAAGTAGTTGTTTAATGTGGTTCTTTAAATCCATGATGGCATCGATGGTTCCTCTCTGCCGTCTGAACCCGTATTGGGCACAGTGAAAGAGCCTTCTTGACTCCCAGAACCAGTAAATTCTGTTAGATAAGAGCTTATCAAGAACTTTGCCCAAAGAGGACAACAAAGAAATGTTGCGCATGTTATTCAGTGTCAATGGTTCCCCGCGTTTTTTGGGAATGATGATAACTCGTGCGCACTTCCACGGACGAGGAAAGATGCCCTTTTGCAAGCAGATATTGAAGATCTCCAAGAGCAGATCTGGTCGTACTTTCCAGATCTCTTGAACAATATCAGCGCTTAACTGATCTATACCAACAGCCTTCTTCTTTGGCATCTTGGCAATGATGTCATCTACTTCTAGAAATGAAAAAGGTGGATCATCACCTGAGAGGTTCTTGGCATGGTTGTAATCCCTAATATTGGATTGTTCTGGAGTGTCTTCTTCACAGGAATCGCTGGGGCAGAAGGCTTCAAAGAGCCTGCCAACAGTGGCCTGGAGATCATCAGCGGCAGACCCAGAGTCTTCACTGCTAATTGGATTCAATGTCTTAAGTTTGTTGACACTGAGCTTGTATACAAAGCTCCAGGGGTTGCCACATGCCCCAGAACAGAAAGCACGCCAGGACTCTATTTTTGCTTTTTTAATCTCTTCCTTGTATTCCTGCTGGAATTGAAGATATCGCCTGCGGAGTTCCTCCCTTTGTATGCCATGACAACGCTGGTATTTCTTTCTCAGTTGGTTGTTGGTCCTGCGCATTGTGGCCAGTTTTACATTCCACCAGGGATTGGCTCTTGCCCTGGTTTTCTTTCTGGGAATGGCAATATTGCATGCATAAGCAATGTTTTCAATAATGGTTTCGATGTACTGCTCTGCCCGTTCCTTTGTGTAGTCATGATTGGAAGAGAGATGACATTCCTCGAGGATATCTCTAAACAGACTCCAATCCGCAGACCTTATGTTAAATGGGCGGGAAGTGGTCAGCTCCTGTACTGAGCAAGGGTCAGTATAAAAGAGATCAAATGTTACATATTCGTGATCCGAGAGACTATCTATGGTGCCAACCTTCCAGTCCTTTATGAAAGGATGAAGTCCTCCTGAGCAGATAGTAATGTCAATCTAGGAAACTCCATTCTCACTTTCCCACATCTGCTCTACACCCCAAATCAACAGCAATCCCGCCTTTTTGAATACGGCGTATTATCTGAACACTTATTTTTAAGCTATGCGGATTGATTCCAGAAGTTAGGACTTTTCTGGTAAGCTCAGAGTCGTTAGACTCGGGGTTACTGTACACCAGTACAGTGTGACAAGATTTGGAAGGCACCGAAACTGAATCTAAGGGTAGAGCAGGAAGCTTAACAGCGTCACTATAAAGCCCGGGTGCACTGGATACCACCGGCCCTGAAGCCGGCACAACCTGCTGCACTCCCCGAACGGTCTCCAGCACCTCAGAGATAACTGCGTCCGTTCTCTCTGCATGTGCAGCAAATGCATCAGTGAGACCACCAACCGCCGACTCCGACGCTGGAACAATCCGCTGCAATCCACGAACGGCCTCTAAGACCTCAGAGAAAACCGCCCCAGTTCTCTCAGCATGTGCAGCAAACGCGCCATCGAGATCACCCTTGGTGATAAGCGAATCCAACCGAGTGTCAATGGAATCAAGAACAGAACAAGTTGACACTGTGGAACTCGCAAGATCAATCAATCGCTGAAACTGAACAGTTATAAACCGCGAATGGGCTCCTGAGCCCAACTTCCTATTTCTATTTCTAGCAAGATAACCCTTAAGCTCATCCTCGATGAGCTTGAGCGCCTCGTCAAGAAATTTCGATGAGCTGCCCGTCGCCATCAAACACTCACAAAAGTACTAAGCAACGCAAGCTACCCTGATTCCGATCCGAACTGTAGTCTTGCGACGAAAACACGACAACACAAATGAAAACTTAACTAATAAATTACAAAATGAACCCTCAAGTGCAAAACTAGCTTAACATAACTATATAAATAAAAGAAAAAAAAGAAAAAAAGAAAAATCGGACAAAAGATAAATACGGCAATGCGAATAAAAACGTTAGAAAATCGTTAAGATTTAAAGCGGACCGTTAGAAAGAACGTTAAACGGCTCTAACGATCGTTTTAGATTTGAAAATTTCCCATAAAAGCTTATATAAAAATCTAAAAATCGCCGTAATTCGATATATAATTAATCTATCCTAATCCAACCTTAGGGGATACTAAAGGAAGCACAGCCGAGAAAAACCCCCCGGTGCCACCTCCCAAAAAAAAAAAAAAAAAAAAAAAAATCGTTCCCACAACTTAGAAACGATCGAAAACCAAGGACTTAGAAATTAATCTACTCCCCCTAATTAAGATATTGAGACAAAAAGTATATTGAACGAACCGAATTGACGTACTGGACGCGATGGTAGTCCACAAGTCCGTGGTAATCCAAAATAATCTGGCAGAACTAACGGTTAAAACAAGAGTTTGCACAGACACAACCTTACTTCTAGGAAGCCATCTTGAATTTTTTCACTGAAATATTTCAGCTAGAAATAGTCTTTTATCAGAAATTTGAGTATAATAATCAGCAGAATAACCTAGATCAAATAATAAACGTTGGACTGAAGAAGGCCAAGTTACAACCGAAGAATTTCTACCTATTAAATTCAATTTGTTATAAATCAACTTTCTAGGATCATAATCTGGTAACTCTAAAATTTTCATCCAATATCTGAAAATGGCCATTGTTAAACGTATAGCCATCGGCGGACGGCCCAATTCAAATCTTAAAACAGGTCCAGGCACCGAACGATTAATATGAAACGTCGATCTAATAAACCTCAGTTGAGTCTTCTCTAGTTTATCGATAAGAGATGATCCCCAAATAGGGAACATAAATCCTAAACTTGAGCGTATCAAGGAGTCGAACAATCGGAAGTATGACTTAATGGAAGACTGTTTCATTCTAACCATAAGCTTTATTAAATTGGAAAGCTGAAGTTTATATTTCAAAAACAATTTTTCTAGGTGAAATGAAAATAAACCCTGTGGAGTAAAATAAACACCCAGATATTTATAGGACGAGACAATCTCCAACTCAGAATTAGATAAATAAAATTTATCAGCCTTCCCTAGTCTACCCCCTCTCCGAAAAACCATTACTTTAGATTTTGTCTCATTAATAAGCAGTTTATTAGACTTACAATAATATTGTAGAAGGTCAAGTTTCTTCTGAAGGCCAATAGATGAATACGAAAATATTACAATATCATCGGCAAACAAAAGACAGTTCAATTCTACCTCCGGTGATATAGATATACCCATAGTATTATGACTGCAAAAAAAGTCCGGGAGATCGTTAACGAATAAATTAAACAAAATAGGACTAAGTGGTTCACCTTGTGGAAGACCTTTATTAGCAGTTACCGCTTCCGAAAGACAACGATTAACTTCAATTTGGAAAACAGTGTCAGAAAACAATTGTCTTATGAGGTTAATAAAAGATGATGATATACCTATCCGAGAAAGCTTCGACCATAAAATATCATGATCTATTGTATCAAACGCCTTTGACAAGTCGATAAATCCAACATAAAATTTTTTGCGTTTCTTCGTCAAAATTAATTGTAAAATTCCAAGAAATATAAATAGATTATAATCAACACCTCTACTTGCTACAAAAGCACCTTGACTAATAGTTATAATATGAGATTGCTCGAGCCAGAGTCACAAACGATTAGCCAATATCGTAGAGAAAATTTTCCTAATTACACTAATTAGCGATATTGGACGGTAATTCAAAGGATCGAGACGATCACCCTTCTTATATATCATTTTTAAGCAGATATTTTTCCAAGTAGTTGGAAAAGAATAATTAGTTTTAAAATTATTAAATAAAGATAACAAATCATTCAAAGCATTAATCGGAAGAAATTTAATCATCTCAGCCTTAATAGCATCTAAGCCAGGGGCTTTATTATTTTTTAGAGAACGAACTACAGATTGTAATTCGTCAAAAGAAAATTTGTCATCAAGTAATGGGTCCATATTGCCATTAGTACTACTAAACAGTACAGCCAAAGATGGTCCAGAAAAATAAGTTTGCAAATATTCCGACCAATCACAGATAGAAATGTTATTATACACGAATTTGTTAGTTCTAAATTTATTAACAATCTTCCAAAATTCAGCAGAGTTTTTAATATGCGATAATTGAAAATTAATCTTATTCCAAAATAGTTTCTTTTTGGCCTTACAGAGGGATTTGAAAGTTTTTTCCAAGTTGGAGTAAATAATAAATTGTTGCTTAGATCTTGATCGCCGAAATGATCGTAGAGCACGATTCTTTTCTCTTTTCGATCGTAAACAATCAGCATCAAACCAAGACTTTGCAAATTTTCTTAAACAATCATACTTGACATACATATTACTTTGAATTACAGATTCAAGGATCACGTCAACAAAGGACGAATAAAAAGAAAAAGAATCCAAAAAGAATTCACTTTTGAGATCTACGTATCGCTTGGTAACATTACACAAATACTTATCCAAACACGAAGGTCTCCACACATAACGACAAGTTTCGGTAGGGGATTCTTTACTGAGAGGAAGAGAATTAAACCTAAAGGCAATAGAAACTGGGAGATGGTCGGAATCAAATTTATTCAAAACCTTAAAGTCCACTATGTTATCAACTAATTCAGAATTTGTAACTATCAAATCAATAACTGATGCGCCCAAAGAGGAAATAAACGTAAAGTTCGCAGGGAAATCAGTAACGAAACGACCATTTAAAAGAATCGGTTAATGTTATCTTGGGTGCCAAGAAGGCAGCTCGTCTCTGATTCCAGCAAGGAAACAGTGGGACGCACGTTCTAACCTAACCTAACCTATTCTAATAATTTGGTTGCTAATAATTATGGTAATTTATTAGAATAGGTTAGATTAGGTTAGAACGTGCGTCCCACTGTTTCCTTGCTGGAATCAGAGACGAGTCGCCATCTTGGCACCTAGGGTAACATTAACCGAAGAATCAAACCATAAGATTTGACCAAGTTCAAAAAATGTCTTCCTCTACAGTTAAAGATCCTATCTTTAGACTCTCTAAGGTTGTAAAAATTTAGATTAGAGCCTGTATATAATGTATCTATTTCGGAAGCAATTCTAGCATTAGAATCACCAAGGATCAAAATGTCATCATCATCTTTAAAATCAAGAATCAATCTATCAAGATACTCAATCAGTGAATCATGTTTATTGATAGAAATATAAACCAGGACGATTAGAAGTCTAGGACGATCATTAAACAAAAGTTTATCGAATGTAAGTTTAGCGATAATAAAATTATCGGAGGAGATGACAAATTTCTAACTTACCAAGTTTCCGAGAAATTACTAATAACAATCCACCAGATGGTCTTCCAGGTCCCTCAGATTTATGAGCTAGAGATTCAGTAAAATAGAACTGAGAATCTAATGATGAAAGAAGTGTTTTCAAAGAAGATGTCATCCAGGATTCAGTTATGCCAATAATATGATATGATAAGATGAAATCAACAAAACTCTTATCAGTAAAGTTAGTATACAATAAACCTTGGCTATTCCAAGACAACACCTTTAACGTAAATAAAACTTCTGAGTAAGGAATAACAGGTAAAGTTTTTAATTTTCGTCCGTTCGACGAACCAGCGACTTTCCTGGTAATAAAAAAGGTTCAATCTTCATCAGCTTATTATTCAGTAAGTCAAACGTAAAGTTATCTCCATCAATTGTTAGACAATCAGCTCTCATGAACGCAGATTTGCCTGTCTCCTTAGCCTCTCGATAAAAAGGGACAAGATTTCTTCTCCTAATTCTCGATCTCCAATGTAAATCATCAAAAACCTTTACTCTAGAACACTTTTCCCTCTTTCGGATGTTATGTACATTTCGGTAAATGAGTTTTTTATCGGAGGCAACATCGAGTTCAGCCACCACCAAATTATTCTTTGAGACTAATTTAAGATCTTTCACCACAATAGAGTCGCCATTGGGTCTTTTAACAGATGACAAAATGTCGGAAATCAAGGACAAAACTTCAGTCGAATTTCCCTCTAATCCGGCAATAACAATATTATTCCTCTGACGTTCGTTAGACGATGAATCTAAGAGATATAAAAAATAGGAGGTCGGAGTAGTAGATGAAACATTTACGTTAGAAATTTCCTCTACCTTCTTCTCCACATTGAGGAGACGCTGTTCAAAGTCTTTATGCAAATTTGCCAGCTATTCGAATTTAGTAGATAAATCTTCGAGTTTAATCAAAATGGTATCAAATTTCTCCTCTAAGAAAGAAAACAAATTTTGAGGTACATTAGACGAAGCCAGAGGAGGAAAGAAAGATTCCAGTCGTTGAGATTTTAGAGTTGGTTCGCTAGGAGATCTTTGTCGTTTGCCAACAGATGATATGGACGACTTTGAAGGAGGGGAGGAAGGAGGAGTGCGAGACATCGGGCCAGGGTTAGACTCGATGCCTCCAATTAGTAATAAAGCACATAATAATAAATATAGATCAAAAACTTTAGTAAAACTAAAGTAAAGAAATACACAATTTGTAGAAAAAGCCATATCCAAAGCGTTAAAGTTCAGTAATGACAGCTTACTCAAAAACTCACCAACACTGACGAACGTCGCAAGCGCCCCCCCCCGTATGTCAAATAATAAACTGAATACTAATTAAGTATACCTCTATACTTTATTATTTTTATGTTTCTACTTGAACCTTGTTTATTAAAGCCTATTAAGGCCCACCAGCGATCAAACGGTTCCGTTCCCTAAACTAGAGTTCGTTCGTGGATTCGCGCCTCGCCAGGACAGGCTGGCCACGTGGAGCTTTCGGGTTTTTTCTACGTGAATAGGGACCAGTTACCCTTAAAAAACCTCCCGGGAGGCATTCTCCTAGGCAGATTGCCCAAGTGTTGCGTTGCCATAACTTAATTAAACAAACAAACATTAAATCATAGTAATAAACAAGGTCCAAGTAGAGAGTATAGAAACAAAAATGTAAAGCACTGAATACTTTCAATAACAAAAAAGAATTTTTAAAATAAACTTTATTGAAATTACAAACGATAGTCAATACTACAAGGCATATCATTAATGTTTATTGTAAATAAGATAATATTCATGCAATATTTTTAACCGATACATATTTTATTTTTGCATATGACTACATATGGGCTGAGAAGATACTGTATTTAAATTTTCATTATAACATCACTAGTGACTTTGATTTATATGCGGTCACAAAATATATTGTATGAAATCTATGTGAAATATATAAAATTTTCTTGAACATGATTTATAAAATGTAATTTAGTTTATATATTCATAAGTATAAAATTATCTTACTAATACATTTTAAAAATAACGAAATTTTCGCTATTTCGCATAATATCTCAGAATGGGGTAAAGTTGAGTAACGAAATGTGGCATGGTGGCTTGTATGTGAGAGTTGATGCTGTTAAATTTTGGTGGTTAAACGTCGAGAGGCTGAAGAGATAAAGAGGTTGTAATATGTCCTATCTTGAGAGGGGTAAAATTTAATGAAAATTTTATTCGTTATTAACATTTACATTTATAAAACTACTCATCCTTATCTTGAAAATTAAGCTTTCTGCCATTTTATAGTAATTAAACATATAGAAAGCCTTTTATAACAAAATCTCATAACAGTGGCATAACACAATTTTATTTATTTTGCCTAATAATAATATAAAAGTTATTTTTTAAATAAAAACTCATAACAGTAGAAAAGTTAAGCAACTCTCGTTGCTGGATTTTCTATAATCAGTATTTAAGTTCTAGAAATAAAGAAGTTACAGTAGCTAGATTTACATCATAAATTTCGTAACCAATCAACAATCTATCGAATTTTGTTTATAATTTTCAAATCTACATTTCAAATACTTTTTTAAACATTCGATTGCAAACGTAAAGAACTTTTCGTAATGCATCAATATTTACTGATTCTACTTCTAAAATCACTTATTTGTGAAAATATTGCTGACTTAGGAACTATTGAATCAAGCAATTATCAGATAAGAAACGTGAAGAGTGTAGAATACAAACGGACATCTAAAGGTATGCAACTAGTGATACAAAGAAGAATCTACAAATTTCACCTGCAAAAAGACAAGTCGAATTTCCTGGAAACGACTAAAATAGTTATCTATGGAGAAGAGAAAGTTGAAATATTGACTCTCTCTAACATACCCGGATCGTACTTATATGAAGGAAGTTTAGAGGGACAACGCGCATCATCAATTTTCGGATATTATTTCGAAAATATGTTTATAGGAATTTTTAAGCACGGACATAAAACATTTTACATAGAGCCAAGAAACGAATATTCCTATGATAAGAATGATAGAAGCGGAATTATGTATGACGTCAAAGATGTGGTACTAAAACCATTTTATCCAGATGGAAGAGTGATATGTGAGGCAATGGAAGCTGAAAGCTTCCTGAAAATAAAATCTTTCAAAGAAGATAAACATTTTGATTCCAAAATGCAACATTATAATGTTTTAATCGACAACAAATTACGAATAAGGTTAGTGGAATATTCAATTTCTTGGAATAATTCGTTAAATTTTAAATAAATAAAATTCAAACCGACTTTAAAAATGTAATTCGTTTAAATCATCCAAACATTTGTTTTAACAGAAATATTATAGTTTATGAAAGGTTTTCTGCTGTTTTGGTAGCCATACTTCGGATCGAACACGCAATATAGAACGCGTAAAATTTAAAATTTGTTTTACAAGAAATAAAATTTCTTGTAAATTTAAATATATTTCAAATTATTCGGAGTAAGTGGCAAGGGTTTACTTTTTCCAACAATACCTCTCTGGAAAATGCTCTAATTTAAACGAATTAAATATTTTCAAGAAATGAGAACTAAAATATTTTTTAAAATCTTGTAGTAAGTATAATATAATACATATAGGCCTATATGTATAATATTTTAAAATATAAAAAATCCGGAGGTTTTAAATAAAGTTGTGTGCTACATCGTTCTTTATCTATTGCAGTTCCTTTATATCACTTGCCGAATTCGGGAGCAGGCAGCAATATTAACTCGATGATTACTGTTTATTCGTTCAAAAATCCATTAAATGAAAATCGACCGCAATTTTGCCCAGTTTTCGCGCAGGCGCAGAAGTATCTTGCACGTTTCTCTACCTTATCATTAACGTCATCTCCCCGAACATTCGTACACCATAGACCTTACGCAGTTTTCTATCTTCTCTTTCTAAAATTAATTAATCTATGAGTGCAACAAACTAAGCAGTTCCAAGAAAACTGTTCTGTCGAAATAGTTTTGCATCTGGATCAATTCCAGATCCAGTTCCAGAACTGCACCTGGATTTTTTTCACCTGTAATCCAGAGTTCGAACAATATATTAATATCGACTAAATTAAATTTAATATCGTGTTATTTAAAAATTTAAATTTTTTCAAGCAAAATTAAAATTAAAATGACGTACACAAGGTCTATAAATACAAGGTTTAGATCTCCAATATTTCTTATGGAACCGCCATATTGGTTCCTTAGTTAAAGAGTTTATTCTCTGTACGTACAGTAAACTTCACGTTCCTTCGATATTTAGAATAATTTACACATTTATTTTTTTGATCAGCAGCAAGAAGCAGCACTGTTTTATCTTAAAATTGTGTCTTCTCAAAATGTATCTAAAAATTTCGGTTACGTTACATTACAAAAGTTATTGCAAAGACTTTGTAAATTTATATTTTTGATATTTTACTCATTAACCTCATACAGCCTGGAATTATCGATTGCTTACTTTTGGTCCTTCTGCAATATTGAACCCATTCAGCTTTCCTAGTTTTATTAGCAAAAAAACTAAACTATATTACGCATTTTTCCGACGAAATCTTAGAGTTCGGTGCCAAACTCCAAACTATTTAAAAAAAAATAGATAAAAACAAATCAAGTTAAATTGAGATCACAAAATACCTGCAAAATTCTCTCTACAAACGCCATATATACTAACGCAACGGAACCAATATGGCGACTCCGTGATCGCTTTGTTAGGACTTTCGTTCGTTTGCTCGCTTCCTCTATCGAACTTTATGATAAAATCTTATTTTTTTATTTATTATTAACGTTTATATTTATAATATATTGAAAAGTCATAAATAAATTAAACTTTTATATTTGATTTAGTAAATTAACATGACAAATACATTAAGTAAAATAACTATAATTTAAACTTCTTTATTTTTTACAATTTTCAGACAAACAAAAATATGCTCCTTGGAACTTGTATCCGATTACACATATTCAAAACACATGCAGTTCAATCGTGGTAAAATCATCTCCCAAATGCTTTTATTTATCAAGATTGCCGATTCCATATTCCGAAATACTGATTTCGATGGAGACGGTCTGAAAAATGACGTTGCATTCACGGTTGACAAAATTACTATACTCGAAAGTAAAAATGATTCCGAACTACTCTTAGGCACAGAGACCAACGACTACAAAATATTTCTACAAAACTTATCCAAGTATCGTCACTCGTATTGTATGTTAATCTGCTTCATTCACAGAGATTTCTGGAATGACTCGCAATGCGCAGTTTCCAAAGTCAACAAGATTGGAGGAATCTGTCATGATTCCAAAGCATCGGAAAGTAGGGATAACGTCGGTTTTATTAGCAGTTTAGAAAATAATGAAATCGTTCCGAGATTTAGAATACCGTTAAATTTAGTTCATCAATTGGGACACGCATTCGGTTGTCACCACGATCCCGAAAATAATCGATTTTGTAGTCCCGGAGATATCGATCCGAAACAAGGCAATTACATCATGCACCCGAATATATCTTATGGTGTGTTTCAAAATAATTGGCAGTTTTCTTCTTGTTGCAAAAATACGATAAAGAACTTCTTTAAAACTTCAAGTAAATTTTGAAATTTATTTTAAATTATTTTATTTGAAAAATAAACAATTGTTTATCTTATTAAATTATAAATTTAATTTATTAATAGAACTCTATATTTTTATTTCTCTAATTAGGAATAAAGAATTGTCTAATGAGAAGAGAATTATCAACATGTGGAAACGGAGTCGTAGAAGAAGGAGAATCGTGCGACTGCGATTCTTCATTAGAAAACTGTACAGCTGTTGAAAAATGTTGTACTCTTAGTGAATATTCATCACGCTGTACAGTGAGAAAAGGGGTGACTTGTTCTCCTAGTAAAGGACAATGTTGCGACGATAATTGTAATATTATTGAATTTGACAAAAAACGGACGTGTTTCAGTAATATGGAATGCTTTAACGTTACCACAATTTGCGATGGAGTTTCTGCATTTTGTTCTGCAGTGAAACAACCGGATGGTACGCCTTGCAGACAAAATTCTGGAACCTGTAATAAAGGACTATGCAACAGCAACGTCTGTCGCGATCACAATATGAAACTTTGCCAATGTAAAAACCGTCATTCCGAATGTCACATTTGCTGTAGGAATGAAACGAGTACGTGCCAAACTGCAAAAGACTTGCATTTTTTTCCGTCCGGAGACGAATTCTACGTGAAAATGCCTGGGACTTCTTGCAATAACGAACACGGGCTGTGTACTAGGTATGTGTCTGTATAGGATGAATTCATTGAATTCTGTATTATAGTATCATTATATGACAATTTCATATTTTTAAACTCGTAATTCTTCAAGGTTTTCCAGTGTTAAACACGTTTTATTAAAAATATATACACGTTTTTAAATATGAAGAAATTTCTAATTTATGGGAATTACTAGAGACGTTCATCATATTTGTTAAATAGCAAATGCGATAATTTAAATAGAGTGTTAAAAACTGACACAAACAAATTTTTCAAAGAAGATTGAAAATGGAATAAATGTTTTGAAATTATTTTAAATAAACTTTGTTTGTGCAGAAATAATGAATGGCCGTTAACAATTACATGAAAGAACAATTGGGAACAATTAAGAACAATTGTGGAAACGGTGGAAACGGGAATTTCGAGGTGGTCGATTACACCCATTGTAAACAAAGCTTGCTAACTTGCAACCAATACTCTGGAAAGGTTGATGTAAAAGTTTTTGACGGCTGCACTCCGTAGAGTTGAAAAGCCTAATCAAATTTTCATTTTTTTTTCACATGTTTCTGTTAGCTTTTAACATCCGATTCGGTGTACCAGTAACTAAGCAGTTTCGTTCCCTGAACACTGAAAGTTCGGTTGTGGGTTCGCACCTCGCCAGGACGGGCTAGCCACGTGGAGTTTTCTGCGTTTTCTCCACGTTTGTAACGCCTGAATAGAAGCCAATTACCCTTAAAAAGAGCTCTCGGAAGGCATTCCATTTAGGCAGATCGCCCAAATGTTGCGTTGCCGTAATTTAACTAAACAAACACCCAATTCAAATTATGACATTTCATAATGAAGTTTTCTTTATATTTAAATTAGTGCACTATTAGATTTAATTTGATTCAAGTTGAACAGTTATTTAACGTTCGTATATTTTCTTTCAGAAATGGATCTTGCGTATACAAAACTTTATGGAGTATGTATGACATTTGGAATTATCTCACACCTGTCCCCTTTGTAATATTTATTATTGTTGCAGTATTTTGTTTTCATAGTCATAGTCATCAACACAAGAGAGTGAGTATAGAGTTGTTGATGAAAAAGCAGCGTTTAAAGGAAAAAAATAAGAGACAAACGAAATGGAAAATAATAAAGAAACGAAAGAAGATAAGAAAAGATGTCTAAGAATATACACATTAATTTAACTTCTTGCCTATGGTTATATTTAAATTATGGGAGACCTTAAATAATGTAGACCACGTGAAATACCATTTGCTTATCAGCGTAATTTCATTATGTAATGTTTAGACTGGTTTTAATGAGTAACGTATTTATGTAATAATTTTAAGGAATATAAAAACGAATATTAATCTCTAAGAACATTTATTTAAATTACGAATATTTAAATAAATCAGATGCTTTCTAAAAATAAATTTTGCTATTTCATAAACAGGACAAACTTCATTAAATTTTAGGTGGCCAATTTTTCGGTGCTATTTTCGTGCTTTTTTTATGCTATATTGTCATTTAGATATAATATAAGAGGAAAAGAAAAAAAAGTAAATGTGCTATTTTTCTGTTATCCACACGATTTAAATCAGTTCGTAGTGGTATGAGTTCCGCATACATATATTAAATATTATTCTTGAGAGTCTGAAATCTGCCGTCAAGATCAGAAAGTTACATATATTTAGCTTTTGCTTAAGCAATGTTATATGCTCGTATTCACCAAAGGAAACATCTCACAAATTCTAGTATTTGGAACATTATTTGTTTCAATATCACTCCAGCTATAATGGTTATATTTACTTATTTATTGAACTGCAATTTGAAAAAATTGTAGACCTATAAATTCCCTGTCATCCAACTTTCCTTCCTTAACCTTAAGGATGATAATAGATAAATTACATTCAAGAACAGATATGGAAAGTTTCGGTGAAGGCCTCGATTAACTGTACACGACCTTCCGATACAAAGTGGAATTTCAATTCAAATCTTTTCCTTTGAAAGCAGTTAATAGATGACCGGCACGACTCTATTGCTAAAGAAAAAAGATGATATACTACTAATCTGGGGTGGAGAACATATATTTTAAACGAAATAAATTAAAAGTATGATTAAAAATTGCAGCCCGGTTAAATAATTGCTCGTTCATTTTAGAATATTGTGTTTCCAAATCCAAGAAGGGGTACAAATCGTAAAACTTGTGTTAGATATCAGTACAATCTGACTGTGATTTCATGCACTATGTAAGTACTGTACAAATTTCTAACATTAAAACATAAAAATCACATTGTAATGTATAAATAAATGAAATTTACTTTTTTAAAATTTTTACTCTTTTTTTATATATTTTTTAAGTTTTAAAAATGTTTTTGATTGTTTCAAAATCCAAATTTTTTTAGAATTTTTAAAATGATCTATTAGTGGAGATATGCCTAAGAGATCAGAATCAACAAATTATTCGTAAAACGTTGTTTTACTTTGATGGAGCATTGCATAATTATTCGAGATGAAAGATTAAAAATATTTTTGGTGTTCTCGTTAATTTTAACAAATATAAAGAAAGGACGAGAAGACAGATGTTCCATTTATTAGTTTATTATTATAAACAACACATCACCGAGTGCGAATATTGAGTAGAAATCTGCTGTAAACGAATATACTTCATATTGTAGAAAACCAAATACTGTTTTGTATTTTAACAGAATTTACGTTTTAATCAACTATCACTGTGATATCATTTTTTGATAAAATTATCAACAAATTAATAAAATAATTATTTCTTGATGCTATCGAAACCATGTTGTAATTTATGTTATAGTATACTGGCACAATGAAGTGGCTTGCATTCAACGCTTGGCTAGTTTTCCATCTTTTATTCAGTTAGACTGAATAACTGAATAAAAGATGGAAAACTAGCCAAGTGTTGAATGAAAGCCACTTCATTGTGCCAGTATACTATACCGTATTTTACGGACTGTAAGACGCTACGGACTATGAGACAATTTTTCGAAGAAAAAAGTGCGTCTTATAGTCCGTAAAATACAGTAATTATTTCTTATTTACGAAAATTCTTAAAGAATTTATATTTTTAAATGTTTTTTGAACGTAGTATTTCTTGTATGGGTTAAATCCTTTGCACGTAACATCCATTTGATTATATTGTTTGAATAAAATAAATAATAGTCAAATTATTAAAACATTTTATTTCATTAAATCATTAAAAACTTGACAGTTTTAACCGACTCACAATTTAAAATATAAATTTCTGTACTAATGTAAATTCCAAGTTGTTATTAATTATAATTATTCCAAGTTGTTTTAAATAAAATAAAGATGATAAAAATCAATTTGTTTCTTCAATAAATTGATTTTTGTTTACATTTATCTGCATTCTCCAGGCAACTCTGAAAAAACCAATAATAATAATTTCAACTTAGAAGAATAATCTTATTATAATCAAGACGAGTTGATAATAATAATAATAATAATAATCAGCAAAGAGCTCAAACTGTTAAAAGTTAAAAGTTGAAATTTGGTACACAGTTAGGGTACGTCACGACAGTGGCGTAGCATGGGTGTCAGCCGCCCGGGGCGAAGGAAAATTTCGCCGCCCCTTTAAAATTTTGCTCCCTTAAATAAAATACGGGAAATACCTACAAGTCAGTACAGACGGTGTTGTCAGTCGCTACGATGAACAAGATGTCATTATTATACATTCATTTACAGAAAGGGGATTCACCATTTTCGTCACAGAATAAGTAATGAAAAGTTCCGTGCTCATTTCAATCGGTCCGAATCGTAGGTGCGACAAAAATATGAAATGAAATGATTCAAATTTTTACAAGATATTATTATTACTTATTGTGAAAAATGCCGCCCCCTAAAAGTGCCGCCCGGGGCGGGCCGCCCATGCCGCCCCCGCTACGCTACGCCACTGACCTGACATAACAGTACTGGAAAGATGGGAAAGTGGAGAGGATAATGATGTCGTTCAATTGCAATTAGATGTTTTCAATGTTGGTGGTGTACCTTTTCATAATTCTACAGAAAAACAAACGAAACTTAAGGCATTGGATATTTAAATCAGTTTTCTTTCGTTTTAAATCGTCTAACGATGTGAAATGTAAAAAATAAATACATAGATATTCGCCACGATATCAAAATAGCGTGTCGTCTTAACATTCAAATTAATAGCAATAATATTAATGAAGACATATGGCATTGACAGACTTTAATAAAATTTCTTTAAAAACCCCAAATAGCGTTTATTAAAATATCAATAACAAAAATAAACAGATTGTAATAATGTTAAACAATACGCCAAGAAATAATGAAAAACATTCTCATTGTCAGAATGCATTCTTTTCGCTGCCGGTTTTCTTTCGCCAAGATGTTCCGAATGCTAATATTTTCGTTATTATTTCAAGAAATTACTGCACGACCAATGCCACGATTAAGTTCTACGGTGACCTGGCTCGAATCTAAATTAACAGAATTGAGGGATGAAAAGATGAAAGAATTCGATCTCGTTTTGACACAACAATCCGTCGCTACAGAGGAAGCTACGAACAATCCAGAAACCGTATCTATCGACGAACAAATAAAAAGGCGACATTAACATTAATAATGTCGCTTTCGATTTTGTTTTTTATAACAACGATCACCTTTTGTGGCATGTTGATTCAACGACATTGCTATAATGAATCCAATCAGAAAATACGTCGAACTGTCGGACAGAGACAAGACAAAGAGGAAAAAAGAAAACCGGAGCAACAGCCTCTAATAGAACCAGATGAAGTCGAGGAAAACGCTCGACCTTCGTCCATTTCTACGACAATTGATACGGAATATTCATTCGACAAATTCCTCAGATTGGTCGAACGTTTACACAACGATGAAATAAAACAAATCGAAATGACTTTTAAAAGTCCTGAACAGATCTGAAGTATTTTATTGTGTTTACAAGTTTATTTATTGGTCGAAGCGATTTGGAAAAAAATATTAATAATAATAAAAACTATAAGAAAATCCATCTATAATTATTAACATTTGATATTAACGAAATGAATTCTGAATTTAATAATGAAACAGATATAGTGCAGTGCAATTGATAATGATTTTACAAAAAAGTCTGGCAATGAAGAAGAAAAAGAACTAACATTAAGAAAAAGAAAATTAACAGACAGTACTACTGAAAAAGATGAGGCTTCAGATGGAAAGGGTGCTATCTTTATCTCACATCTGTGCCATGATAACTTTATGAATTGAAACTGTATATATATATAAATATGCAAAGTGAAATGCAAAATTAATTTGCAGATGATGTCTTAAAATAGTTTCTGATCCTAAAATTATAGTATTATCAGATTGTGAACTTTGATAGTTAATAAAAATATAATTATTAGTAATTGTGTTTATTAATTACTTATTGTCACGAAGGTAGATGAAGATAATGTAAGGAAACGAGCGTGTTTTTATGGTATACGATTTCAGTGAATCAACTGATTTGGTTGGTTCTTCTAAATCGTATAAGTTTCGTCTCCGGAAACAAAATCCTGCGAGTACCCTTGGCCGCAGTGACTTTAGTTTCTCAATATGGATTTAACAAAACATATCTATTTAATCGATTTTGATTCGTGGTACTACTACGACGGGATTTTAAAGGAAGAGTGAAAATGATCTCTCATTGAAACATACGATTATTGGAAATGCGATAAATATTTTCGACAATTTGTAAATATTTTCTTTTTCTTTAGTTTCTTGATTGAGACGTGGGCCCGCTTGGCCCTCTTCTGGAACTCGATGTAAAAACAATTGTGAAAAATATTTCGCATGTTTAAGAAAATATTTATTAAAACAAATAAATTTTTTTAGGAATAAATTACGAAAAAATAAATCTTAGCATTTTATTAACAGTTTTTAAATTAAAATGTACCAAAAATATTTTGATAAAATACGGTACGATCTTGGTACAAACAGTTGAAATAAAATTTAATTACTTTATGTTGGTTTAGATGCGCAGACATTTCTCTTAGAAAATTGATTAATAGTGCGATCATACTTTAATCACCAGGAATTCTTAGCTGAGAAATGAACATTACAATGTTAATATTACTTAATATTACACTATAACAATGGAGGCAACTTAGTATATATATCAGGCAACATTTTATTTTTATGAAAAGCACGTTTTACCGTAAAGATAAAAATTTACTTGGATCCCTACCTTAAAACATACTTATTTGACAAATTTTAATGGATATATCGTTAAAATCTTTCACGAGGAGAGACAGATGAAAATAATAAAGAACGTTCAAAGTTAGTTCAAGGAATCGAAGTTAGGATGAATTGATCATAATCATTCGTTAATGGGTTAATTATTTTATTCTGTTGAAATAATCTTTAGTAGATCACTAACTGAAAAATTTTACAAAATATATTAATACTTTAAATACCAATCGTAAATAAAAATTTATTTGTTTTTATTATTGTTAATCACAAGAGAAAATCCCTAGTCATATGATTGATCGTATTGTCGTTTTCGGTATTGATGAATCTGATTTCTAGTGAAGCCTGCTAACATAATAGATAATGAAGCAAATAAATCCTATATAATAGCGAGCTGGGTTGTGCGCATTTCAAAGGTATATAGCGAGAAATTCGCACTTAACGCTGTAGACTGTTAATCTTTTCAAACAAATATTGTTTCTTTTTAAGGTTATTGTTTCTTATCCATACTATTACAATGCTAATTTTTCGGAAGTCTGAGTTATTAATAATGTAAAAAATGTATGTTATCTTTAGTGTCCATGTACAGTTTAGTCTCTACAAGGGGCCGCAATCAGATTTCGCATCACCTGAAAACCCCTGAAAACCTTGCTAGGGTCTCCCCCGGCCATGGAAACTATCCTGTATTTAACAATACAGCGCTTCCATTGGAAATATGCATATACGAATTTATATTCAAATATACAATAGGAACCTTATCATTTTTTTCACATGTAGTATAGATATTTGTAATAAGATACATAATGCGGTTATAATAAAATATTAATTTTAATTAATTCAAAGTACGTTAAAATATGAAAATAATCGCACAATATGTACTGTACTCATATTTATAAAAAAAAAAGGAAGCGGTGCTTCCACAGCTTCCGTGGCCGACTCGCCACTAGTAGACAAAGAACCAGATTTCTTTTATTAGACGTTTTTATACTCCAAACGAAGAAGTCGGAGGCGAATCCTGATTAAAACTTTTGAGCATGCTGAAAGTTATAATAAGAATGATAGGCCTATTTCTAGCACTGAACAATAGGCAGAAACGTTATTTGGTGTGAAGAAAACGTGCACATGAAATATATGAAATATATTATAATGAAAAAGTACTAAAAATTTACGATAATACTCGTAATTCAAATTTTGTGGACCTTTGACACATTGGACCCAGGGCTTAACCCTATTAATCTCTATGTAAACTCGCCTCAGTTAGCATACACAATACGTGTATGCTAACTGAGTACCACAAGCTTTTGATCCAATCTGGCCGTGTTAAATGCTTCGAATGACGTCATACGCGCGCACTTGTTTCCTGCGGCAAACCACACGAGAAAGCGTCGAGTTCCCTGAAGCATCGCACTGACTTAAAACGGTTAGCCGCTAGCTGCCAATGTAAAAGTTAACACAAATGATGAAAGAGTTTACATGTCAGAATAAATTATTATTGGAATATTTGTTCTCATATAAAAAGTATATTAACAGTCAAAACTTTCTCTTAAGCATGCGACGCATGCTAAGCAAGCCGAGAGAATTCGCCCCTGCACGAAGTAATAGTGTTGCCAATGCATACAAACCCTGAAGCGAAAATTTGCCAATACATAAAGATACAGAATAATGGATACAGAATAAAAACTGGTGCATGAGAGACAACATGAGATCAAACTCGTTCGTTTTTTTAACGTGCCTGCACTTCACCAGCAATTTACTGTGCCCAGATATGGCGCCAAATTTTAATTTCGATATTCTTACTACAGTAATGAGTTAATAAAAGATTGGTTTGGAGCCCAGGCAATTGCACTTTTTACCCATAGGATAACCTGACGCTGAATGAAAATTATGCAAATCTTAGGGGCTGTCCATAAATTACGTAAGGGTGATTTTGTCCATTCTAGACCCCAACCCACAAGTGTGTAAGAAACCGTAATATTTTCTTTGATCCCCCCTCATCTTCCTATTTTACGTAATATTTAGGCATAATTTTATACAAAGATTTTAACGGAAATAAATTTTTTAATGAAACCCTAAAAACTTTAGGTCCAAAATATATAATTATTAATTAGTTAATTAATATGTACTATTATTTATAAAAGACCATGTTAACAAATTTAAAAATATAAAAATTTAATGAATTCGAATGAACAATTTATTTTAAGAACTTCATTTTTTAATTATTAACAATCTTTTTATTATTATCATTAATCAACATCATAATATTCATTTTTATATTAATTTTAATTTTCACAAAAAGACGCAAAAAACTTCGACAGATCGACCAGCTAGTGCACGTGTAAACAGAAACTTCATACAAAATAAAACAAGAGGAAATAGAAACCACATTCTCTTGCCATATTGGTTACATCTTGGCTAAGGCCAAGAAAATAAACTACATGCTGTAAAATGTGCTAGGTGCACCGGGGAACTAAATCATAAAGCTTATAAAACTCTATATAATGGGGCAATACTACCAATGCTACTTTACGCGGCCTCTAGCTGGGATCATGTAACTAGTGAAAATTCAGTAGCAAGTAAATTACACTCTCTTCAAAGACAGTTTGCCATCAGAATTTCAAAGTGCTGCAGAACTGTTTCTAGTAATGCCTCTCCGATTCTAGCAGAGCTCCTTCCTTTGCCACTATGTATTGTAGAAAAGGTTCGGAATTACTATATCAGAACTACAAACATCAAAGCTCTACAACAGTCTCTACTACTATCTACGGCTGTTTAAATGCTACCATATTGCAATTATCCTATCTCTGATCCTCACCCTGTAAACAAGGTTAACCCCAGGGTACATTCCTCCATGGATAACCATGCAGACATTAATATCTACACAGATGAGTCCAAAAGCCCCCTTCATGTCCGCTCAAGTATCTGTAGCTTCCTCCAAACTGACATATTTTGCCCAAAATATGTTAGAGGTACAGATACCCCACATATCAAGCTGAAGATGACGCTGTCTACCAAGCTGTTCAGTGGGTCACTTCACTACCAAACAAAACTCTGTCTATCAACATTTACAGTGATTCTTAGTCCGTCCTAAAATTTCTAATAAATACCAATTTCAATAGCAATAAAATCACATATATCCAGCAACATATTAAAAATCTTGTAAATAAGATAACTTTTATGTTTGTTCGTGGCCATACTGGCATCCTAGGAAATGAAAAAGCCGACTTTGAGGCGAAGTCAGCTGCAAAGGACATTGACTTGGACTACACTCGCAACCCTCTCTCACGCAGCAGCCTTAAAAATTATATTTATGACAACGCTATGCAAAAGTGGAATTAACAATAGTTGAGCAGTAAAACTGGTAGAATAAGATTATTTTCCTAGCGTTGAATGCAGGTTCTCGTCACCACTTAGAGATTTAACGTTTGCTACTGCTCAACTACTTACTGAGCATGTATAACCGGACAGAAACTGCCTCTTGCTTTTGCTCTACAGAAAACCTAGACACCGTCGACCATATGATCTATCATTGTCCAATTTACGATCAAGATAGACTTATTCTGAAATTAGAAATCTTTACGCTTGGTTTCAGGTGGCCATGTCCACTCGATAAGCTTGTTCGGTAGCCACTGTTTGATACTTTTTACAATTATGTTAAAAAATATGGAAGATAAGATTATTTATAATTTATATTTTCTAGTTTTACATTTTAGTTTTCACAAAAAATCGAATACTAATTTTATGTTTACTTTGAATCATGTATTTTGGTTTATGTATTCTTAGTGTTATATACCCATAGGAGTGGTGCACTTACTCAAATAAAAAAAAACGATCAGAAACCTCTACACGGCCTTTCGCCCATGATAAAAAATGTGTAGAGAGTGAGTCTGCTAGCGTTGTTATTCTATCACGTCACATCTGATGGCGTTAGTACAACGAGCGTTCTTAATAGAAACCGCCATATTGAAAATTTCATTACTCAACGCGATCAAAAAATAAAAACAATATATTACGAAATCTATTACCCCCCTACTCCTGAGTAAGAAATCGTAAGAAATCCTTGACCCCCACCCACCCCAAAATACCTTACGTAATTTATGGACGGCCCCTTACTCAAATATCGTTCAAATACATCGACTCATATTAAGATGTGTTTGCACTTAATTTCAACCATCTTTGTATCAAGATGTTTTCCGTGGTACAAAGAACCAAATCCTTGAAATTGTCATAGCTATATCTTGAAGATAGTGTACGAAATCAATCCAAATACACTCAAGGCGGATCTAGGTTTTCGAGGCTTAGGGCTTATTCAAGTCCAATGCAGCCCCACTTTTTGTTAGATGAAGAACTTTTAAATTTGGGTTTAAAATTGCAATTTGGTGACCTGACCAATTACGTTACATCAATTACAATAAAACAAATAATACTATAAATTATTATCATTATTATTATATTAACTATTTTTTACTATACGATAAGTACTCATTGTTAATGAAAAAGTATTAAAAATTTATGATAAAAACTCAATTTTTGTGTGTCCTTGACACTTGGAGTCCAGGGCTTAAGCCTTATTAGTCCCTATGTAGATTTGCCCCTGAATACACTGGAGGAGTTCGTGTCATCTATCAAAGTGAAACTTTCTCTATTTCCCAAACTTTTGACTTACATTGAAGAAGTTTGGGATTGAACTAAGCGTATTGATCATATTATAACTGAAATCATATTTGAAGCTACTTATTTTTAAGTAAAATTTGTGTACTTCGTATTTCACTCTGGGCATATAAAACAAATGATTTTGGAAAGTATACCCAGGAAACTCTGTGAACAGAAAATAAGACATTCGACAAATGGGAGGTGGCCTACAAACAGACGAAAAGATATTTAAAAAGAATTGAATATAATAGGAAAAGTTTATAAGATAATTCCAGGAGAAAAATCGACAGGAAAGAATGAAAGTCTTTGCTTAACCTGACACAGTGGCGTAGCGTGTGTGTCAGCCGCCCGGGCGGAGGAAAATTTTGCCGCCTCCTTAAAATTTCGCCCCCTTAAATAAAATACGGGGAATCCCTACAAGTCAGTACAGACGGTGTTGTCAGTCGCTACAATGAGCAAGATGTCATTATTATACATTCATTTAAAGAAAGGGGATTCCCCATTTTCGTCACAGAATAAGTAATGAAAAATTCTGTGCTCATTTCAATCGGTCCGAATCGTAGGTGTGACAAAAATATGAAATGAAATGGTTCAAATTTTTACAAGATATTATTATTATTTATTGCGAAAAAATGCCGCTCCCTAAAAGTGCTGCCGGGGCGGACCACCGCTGCCGCCCCCACTACGCTACGCTACTGACGAACGGGCCCTGACGCGCAATTAATTGATTGCCCCTGTAAGTCGGCTTCTTACAGAAACACAGCTGCCCTATCATCAAATGTCACGGCACGCCACTGATATCATGCATTTTGGTTTTTGTATTCTTAGTGTTATACACCTATAGAAATGGTGCACTTATTCTAATTAAAAAAAAAAAAGACCGAGAAACCACCACACGGCCTTTCTACCATGGTCTGTGAGTGAGAGAGTGAGTCTGCTAGCATTATTATTCTAACACGTTACATGAGATGGCGTTCTTACAACGAGCGTTCTTAATAGAAACTGCCAAATTTAAAACTTCACCACTCAAGGAAATCAAAAAATAAAAATAAGAATATTACGTAAGACGAGGTCTATTACCCCCTACCCCTGAGTAAGATATCGTAAGAATCCTTGACTCCCTCCCACCCACCCCAAAATACCTTACGTAATTTATGAACGGCCGTTAAGTAGTCAATTTTCTGTGGTCCCGGCCGACTTACATAGGCATTAATGTTAAAAAACTCCGGTTTACTCGACACCGTTTAACTCGTCACTACTGGATAAGTCGACATACTTTTGCTGTCCCACACTCTGATAAGCACTGTTGCCAAGTCCCAGATGCTTTCACCTCCTAGATCTGGTGGAAAAACTCCCTAAAAAATCCTTAAAAATATATTTTTCCACCCTAAAAAAACCCTAATTTTTTGAAATTATAATTTTGAAAATCTTTTATTATTCTTTTATGAATTACAAAACTTTTAAAACATTAAAAGAAAACCATTCATTATGAAAATTAAATATCTTGAAAAACATTAAAGACATCATTTAATTCTTCTGATACATTTGTAAATTGAGAATTAATGTGGTCATACATTTTTTGATTATATTGTTTCTAACCAAACCAAACCATAAATTACCCTACAAAAAGTTTCAATTTATATTCATTCTTTCAATTAATTATTTGCATAACTATAAAATTTGTTTTATTACTTACATTTAAATATTTCCTATAGTTTTAACAATTTAACATCAAAATCAAACACAAATACTTGTAAAATCACGTGTTATTGCTGGGTGATGGCATAGACTAATTATCTAGCTTCGATATGTAATTAGTCTATAGCACTGGTTCTCAAACTTATTTCGACCACCGCCCACTTTGAGATTAAAAAAATTCGTAGTGCCCCCATATTTTTTAACTTGCCTTTTTACATTACCATCTGTTGCGTATCTTAAAAACAGTTGCAAATATAATGTTTAAACATGCATTATTATATGGATAGGATAGATAGGGTGTGATCTATATCTTATTTCTGAGATCAAAGAATGTTTCAATGAGAGGAAATAAAACTCATACTTAATCATATTTAGAAGTATTTTTATTAACATTAAAAGAAGGCTTTGAATTTAAAACTTATCTAATGTGAAGGATGAATCTGAAGTATTTCGACCAGTTTGTTAATATCAGGGTCGAATTCACTTAAAATCAGCTGTAAGTCGCCGCGTTCAGTAACTTGCAGCCGATTTCTGTTTTTAGTTAGCAACGTTGCTACAGCACTAAATCCACGTTCACACAAATACGACGATGGGAATGCTATCAGAAATCGTTGAACAACTGACCATAACTCTGGGTACAGTTGAGAGATTTGCTTCTGCAGCCAAAATTCTTGGTAGCCATTCTTGAACTTTCATTTTTAGCATATTTATACAATAATGTTACTATAATAAGTTCATTCATGCTATAATATAAGTCAACGTGTTAGAAATATTCAGGTTGTGAGCTTCAATAAAAATTAAAAAATATATAGATTGTCAGCATTATATATATATTATAGTCAGATTTTTATAGATAGAATTTGTCTGCCATCGCCCCTCTAGATTTCCTTAATGCCCTCTAATTTCCTTTGAGCCTTCTACTGCCCCCCTGAAAGCCTCCAGTACCCACAAGGGGGCGTTATCGCCCACTTTGAGAAACACTGGTCTATAGTGCTGGTTGACCCCATTTCAAGTGAAAACAACGCCAGCAATGATAAAATTAAGAAATTCTCAAAGTAAATGCAAAATTTTAAGTTTTAAATGTAATCCCTAAAAATTCTCAAAAGAAAAAAAAATCATACTAAATTTTTCAATAAAAAAATCTTCTTCCTAAATTCCCCCTAGACTCGAAAGTAATCCCTAAATCTAGGATAAAAAACCCTAACTTGGCAACACTGCTAATAAGTTGTCACCGCTCCTGAAAAAAATGAATTCACTCAGCACGTGTAGTGCGAACTCATTTTTTTTCAGGAGGGGGAGTCTATTTATTTATTAATATATAATTAATATATTTAATATATTAATATTAATAATATATATTTAATATACATATTAATAAAAATGCCTTAACGTTTTATGTATTTTTATGTGAAAAAAGAAATAAACAAAAAGAAAATACACAATCTACATCTACGTCACACCAGAATCCAATTTTGCATTTTCTCACGATAGAGGCATTAAGAATCCTTAGACGTTACTTGCTAACGATTGACAATTGCGAAGATGATGTTTTCAAGGCGTTCGTGATCGTTGAAAAAGAAAGTCGAGACAGTTAAGTGCTCAAAACAAACAACACTAAACGAATTTTTCAGTTTTTCATCTACAGAGTAATTGTAAATGGGGGACACAGTGTATTGTAAGCCTATACTCTGTTTAACGCACTACTGTATTTTCCTAATTGTAGTTTTGTGGGTTTTTTTTCCAACTTCGCTTTAGTCGTCACATCGGAAAACTCGACACATTTCCACTTCCCCTTGGGGTGTCGACTTATGCGGACTTGACTGTATAAAATTTTCCAAACCTTTTATAATAGTTAATAGTATAATAGTAGACATTGGGTCTTATCTGCTAGTTAATTTATATTTAATTCGTTAAGAGCTTTACAACTATAAAACGATTAAACATCGTATTTTTTATTTAAAACACTTAAACCAATGACTTAAAACACTTGAATTTCTCATTTAAAAAAAAAAAAAACGTGCAAATCGTGAAGAAAAATAAAACACAACTAAAATAGTATATTAGTTTATAATAATGGCGTTTATGGTGTGAATGGAAGTTTGGCTCACCAGCGGAGAGAGTGGACCAATTTTCATGAATGCCATAATCGTTAATTATAAGCTAATTGCCATACGGTATTTCGTGGTTAGGCTACACCTATACAAATATACGATTTTAAATAAAAAAGCAAAACATGGAATTTTAGTAACATCCTATATAGTCGGTGACGATATATCGTCAGCTGAGCATGACGTCATTAGGTCAAAGCCACTTGATATAATCTCAATTACCTTGGTGACGTTAATGTAGTGCTGTTTGGAATATCGGTTGGCCATATTTGCATGACAATAAAATGATACATACCTTTAATTAATGTTAAGAAATGTTAATTACTTTAGAATTGAATAGAATAAGTATAAACTTACACGTGTATTTGCAGTTGGATCGAAATCTCCTCTTGCTAATGCACCAATCCATTTTCTCCTAATATCGGAATCAGAAAGAAATTTAAACGTAAAAACACTTGGAGCGTTTTTATGATTTCTTCGGCACCTCGGTGCTCGACATTTAAACACCATCTTCTCAGATATTAAGAAAAGACAAAAAAGTACTAAACAAAAGAAGAACTTGTACGAACGATAACGACGAAATGGCGACTATCGGTCAACTTTGGTGACGTCACGCAACTGTACCATGTGGACTAGAGGGCCTTCAGTTATAAGAGATATTGGATAAACTGTTACGTAAGATAACCTTTCTTATTGTATAAATCAAATACTATAATAAAATATGATAAAACGGTTGGAGTAGGAAATAATCTAATAATTTTAATGTTTCGTGTTCTTATTTTTGTTCGGACAAGGCTGGACACATCTAAGGTCCTAGATTATATTGGGTCTCATCTAATTAAATATAAATTAAACTAGCAGATGATATTGGGTCTCATCTGCTAGTTAATTTATATTTAATTCGTTAAGAGCTTTACAACTTTAAAACGATTAAATATCGTATTTTTTATTTAAAATTATCGACGGATTTCAAATGGAATGAATTTATTTTATGAAAGTAAGCCCACATTATGTAAACACATCGGCCTATAATCAACCTGTGTTTATGAATATAAAAAATATTAAATTCGTTTAGAGAATGATTTATAACTTCTATTTGTAGATGTTATCATTAGCTTAGGTTATTTTAAGTGTGTTTCTATCAAATATAAGAGTTAAGTATGTAAAAGTTACCTTATTTATTTTACGTATTAAGTATGTAAAAGTCACTCTTTTATTTTACGTTCTATTAATGGGTAGTCAATACTACTGTTCACTTTTCAAACCTTGTAGCTCTGACCTTGAAAATAGTTCAGGGGACCATCATTAGGGTGTGACTATCCAGCTGCGAATATAATAACGAGCGACAGGTTGAGAACGGAGGAAAACCATGCACAAGCGAGAAGCGAGAAATCTCGCTGGTGAGAGCGAATTTCTCGCTTTCGCAAATATCTGACAGGGTTTGATATTTTTACGCGTCTCGCCTCTTCTCGTTAAATACTGTGCTTGCGTCTTGGTACGATGGTTTCTTGTATATTTCATCCAATGTATATATAAAAAGATGTTTGTTATTTTTTTAAGGTATAAATATACATAAAGTGATATAAATTCTGTTTTATTAGAAAATTATCATAAAGTTATTTATCCTTTCGTTGTTTCCAGAGAGAAGGAACACAGTATTTTCGATTTCTTTTTACGTGTTCATCATGTAGTAATCCAAATAATAAAAGTTTTTTTTATTATTAGGATTACTTTGCTATTTGCTATCAGTAACCTCATAATGAAACCATTTTCTTTTTATCTCCGCAATGTGCGATATTTCACTTATAGCTTCAAAGCAAACGTGTGACGTCATCATCATCTCGCCACTTTCGTTTGCTCGCGTCGATGTGGTCGTAATTAAGAAGAGCGAGAAACGTCGTTACCTCTTCTCGCAACATATTGTCGCTCGTTTGTCAATCGCTCGAAAAATTTACTCGCATGCATCAGCATAGTCGCACCTTTATGTACGGGCCTAAATGACGTCATAGATGAAGTTTGGGAGCTATACGGAATATGTTAGAATGGTTGGATTGAATTTTATTTTTTGTGATGATAATTTCAAATTGATATCTTTTTCTAGTTTAGAAAAGTCGTATTTATATTTTTATTAAATATTAATATTAATAAAATATTTAAAGTAATGGAAGCATTAATTAATTAAAATAGCTTTTGTCGCGTTAATTCTAACAAATATAAAGGAAGATGTTTTGTAATTACAAAGTTCACACCATTGCGTATGAACATATTGCTGTAAAAATAAGCTAAGGACGGAGATAATTTATAAGACAAAAACATCGCGTACTGTTTATTAATTTAACACTTTGCGTTTTAATTAAATATAACCGAAAATTATGAAATTTTTAATAAAATCATTTCTTATTGACGAAAATTTAAAAATAATTTATATTTTTAACTAAAAGAAATTAACGATTATATATAAATATTTCTTGTATGTGTTAAACTCTTTGCATGTGATATCCACTTTACATTTTGACTAAACAAAATAAATAAAAGTCAAGTTATTAAAATACTTTATTTAAGCAAATTATGAATCATCAAAAACTTGAATAAAATTTTACAATTTGAATTAACTCAGAATTTAAAATATAAATTTATATACCGATATAATTATATCAATTTGTCATACATCAAATAAGAATTATAAAGATTAGTTTTACTTAATGTTTCGAAAAATTGTCAACGATGATAAAAACCTTTAATTTCTTCCATTTCACATTTATCTGCATAGTCCAAACATTTCTGACAAGAGAAAAACGTCAATTATATATAAATTCTATTGATCTTTATTATAAACTAATTTAGATTTACGCACAAAAGGTAAATTATCATTTCATTTTAATTTATATAATAATATTTTATATAATTTCTGATAGTATTTGTTTGATTTAAATATAAACTTGAATAGAGAATTTCGGAAAAGATTTTTAGTTCTTTCATTCTAATATTAATTCAATGTACAGTACTTTTTCCTTAATGTTTAAATGAATATGTCGAATAAACGAGGAAAATATTTTACTATTTGAAAAATTTAGTAAACATACACAAATAATATAATATGGCAACCGTTATATAACTAAAAATTTAACATTTGTAAAATGTATAAACATTGTGTTTCTAAATTAACATAGCTATTTTATATTTTAATAATATTTTTTATAATTTCCTCAAAAGTCATGTGGATAAAAATCATATCAGTCATTATATCTTACTGTCAGTACATTATTCATAATATAATAAACTAGCAGGTAGACCCGGTCTTGCTCGGGCAATTGTAACGATAGCGAAGATTAAGATTATTACGTTATAGTCACAAAAGAAAAAGAGTAATTTCATCAACAAACTAAATATTTCTAAAGACAGGTCGAATTTGAAAATCGAATATTCTAATATTGTTCGATTTTCATCGAATGTTCTAAAGAAGAAAGGTGGAGAAAAACCGAACTAATCTGTTTAAATTTGAAAATTGAATATGTTCTAACATATTACTCTTTCTTTTTTTTTTTTCTCCAGCGCCCGTAAATCTTGCACGTCGCTTTCTCTTGTTCTCCATTGTTACTTAACACTTCCATTGTTATTTAACACTTTGGTACTTAAATTTGGTACCCTGTGTACCAAATTTCAACTTTCAACTCCTAACTATCTTAGCGAAAATTAAGATTATTACGTTATAGTCAACCTTACCCATTTTCACAGAATGCAGGAATTTGGTCCCCCCTGTTTTCAGACTAATTACAGAATTTCTAGATAGGTCTAAAAATATGTTCGATTTCCCGCAAAAACGTAAAAAACTGCATCTGCGTCTTGCGCGTCACTTTCTCTTAACACGTCCATTGTTGACACTTCCATTGTTACTTAACACTTTCATTGCTACGTAACACTGAGTTAAGCCTTAATACTGTCCCTCTCCCCCGTGGGGAGAAATTTTGAAAAATCCCTTCTTAGTGTGCGTTCTCGTGACACTAAGAACTAACTGTGTACCAAATTTCAACTTTCAACTCCTCACCGTTTGGGCTCTGCGCTGATTATTATTATGTTGGGTGTAGCAGGTTACACTCGGTTGACAACGGTGGCTGTGTACTATGCCGAACCTGAGTCAAGGCATAGCAACCAAAACAAAACTAATATTAAGTAAGTGTGTCAGTGTCAGTATTCAGGAATTTCCTAACAATATGGCATGTATTCAATATTGTGGCCTTCTGTAGTGTTATGTATGTATTTCTATTCAATTGTAATGTTCCCAGGCTTTTGTGTAGTGTGTGTGGTATCACACCTGTACAGGAGAGAACGACAGGTACAATACGCACTCTATCCATCCTCCACAGATGCCTTCTTTCCTGGATGAGTTCTGTGTACTTGCTGATTTTTCCAGTGAAAGTGTTTTGTACATTGTGAGTGTTTGGAATGGCATATGTCTATAATGTATGTGATTTTATTGTGTTTGTCAATGAGTGTGATGTCTGGTCTGTTGTGGTAAATTGTTTTATCTGTGATTATGGCTCTGTCGAAGTACAATTTGCGCGTGTTGTTTTCCAATACTGTTTGTGGAATGTACAGTACTTGTAGTATAATTCGTGGATGTCTAATAATTTGTTTCTTAGCTCTTGGTGTATTATATTTGCTACTTGATTATGTCTGTGCCAAGAGCTTGAAACCAGAAGTGATGTGTTGTATAGTTTCTGGCATTATATGACATTTATTATTATTATTATTATTATTATCAATTCGTCTCGATTATATACATAGATTAGATATCAGGAATACTTCAAATTTTCAAGTAAATTAGAAAATATATATTGTTTCTGTATGCTTCTGTTAAGTGTCACATCATAGTATTAAATGAAACTGCATGTATTGTTACTTGAACTAATTCAACTAGCTTTAAATGCTTTAGTTATTATACCATAATAAATTTAAATAATTAAGTAAGGCTGCATCAGCGTGTAGTCGGAACGAAGCTGCTTGCACCTTTATTTTCTAGATTACAGTCAAACCTGTTTTTATGCATTAGATAGGGACCGCATAAAAAAAATCGCATAAAAAAGAATCACACGAAACTTCACGAGTGGCTATAAAAAATAGTTTTCGCAACACAATTTAAAAAGTATTTTTTTATGCGGTCGATACGGACCGCATAAAAAAGTCTCACATAGAAAATAACTCAAAACCGTACGAAATAGAATTTATTGACAACAGATGTCAGCACTTGACTGCATCGTCTCGTCTATCGTCTGTTTTACATATATTAGTCCAGGTGGTGTTTTTTTTACTTAAAAAATAAATTATTTCATTTTTCGCATATTCATGCAATAATACTACTATAATAAGTTCATTTATGCTATAATAAGTTTATTTAGCTATAATAAGTCAACGTGAGACATGACGAATCGCACGAGACTAGTCGCCAACTATACCGCACAAACAAAAAATTACACAAAAAAACCGCACAAATTAAAAATTCGAATAAAAAAATTCGCACAAATAAAAAATCGCACAAAAAAAGACCGCATAAAAACAGGTTTGACTGTATAAGAGAAAAAAGAAACAAAGAATCATTCGTTCTCAACAATATATTTGATTTCTATTGGATCATTTTATGGTACAAATATAAGGTCAGAATAAGCCATTAATTAATTGCTACGCCAACATCTTACGAAATTCTGTCTGTCACTATGGGTCTTGGACTTATAGATTAACTCGTTGCGATCTTTATTGTAACTCTTTAAAAATACTGAGTCAGTTATTTTTTTCACTCGACTCAATGTAACATAGGTAAGACCGATAGCTCTCTTTTTTCTTATATTTATTTTGATTTTTGAAAGAGTTAATCCCTGTGATTTATGTATAGTCATCGAGTATGCTAAGGTATGGGGAAACTGTCTACGAGATCGCAGTATACTGCCATCGATCGAAGAGCGTGTTATGGGGATTATTGGAAACAGATTATCATAGATGACAGGTCCCTGATAGCTATCGAAATCCACTAAAATAAACAGAGGAAGAGCTGGAGGGCGAGCATTAGGAGCATATATAATGTAGCGTATAGTTCCTAGTGAACCATTGACGAGATATCCTTGCACCCATAAGTTGACTTTCAGCATGATTCTGGCATTAACTGAGAGATTCAAATACTAGGAGAGACCAAGAGCTGAGTCATCTTTGGACGAAGGCAGGGCAATGTCTGGAGTGTTTCAGATGCTATTTAAGCAAGAGAGCATCCAATTGACTGCAAGTAGTCTTCGTTGCTTTGTTTAACTTGCTCGTTTGTTAAATATAGCTCTATTGCCGTTTGGAAGTAATCAAGTTCATCTCTGGATAAATAGGCTCGAATTCTTGTCGTCAGAATATTCAGACTTGTATCAGAGAAATCATCCGAAGCTAGCTGATGTAAGACATCTGTGAAGGAACTATCTGCGCTATTTTGTCTATGAGAATTACTAAGTTCAATAAATTTCTCAAAAGAATCAAATGCAAATGTAATGTAATGTCCCAACAAGGTCCCTACCTTGTTAGGACATTACATTGTAAAAAACACTCAGGAGAGAGCAGTATCTTTAACAGTAGGAAGCCGACGAAAATCACCAAACAAATAGATAAAGAATCCACCAAAAGGATCTTTCTCGGGATTTATCTCCTTCAATCTTCTCTCGATCATGTAAAGCATTCTTGCAGCAATCATTGACATTTCATCGATGATGATGAATTTGAGCGACTTCATCTCAGTCTGGAATCTCTGTGCAGCTTCTCCATTTAGAGATTGAAATTTCGTACTAACGATAGGAAGACGAAGGAGAGAATGGATAAGGAACACTAAGGAGAAAGACAATATTGATCGCTGCTGCTCCACGTTTTAAAAACAAAACTTTTTTAAACTTATTATTCTATAAAGATTCTTTATATTTGTTGTTGTGTATCTAGTTAGCGATAACATTTATCTTTCAAAATTACCGTTTTAATTCTAGTCATATTTTCTGACCACTAGATGACCCTTCTACACGTGCGTGCAGGAAAGTGTTAGTCACTTCCTACATTCCTTGTCAACTTCATGCATTCGTTGTCAACATTATAACTCTAGAATGAGTTGTCCGATCTTAATGAAATTTTCTACGACGACTCATAATCACTGAAAGATGAACTGATTAAACTTTCAACACTCAAAAATGATCCACACAGAAGAAAAACGCGATCTTCGTTTTGACCCCTATCTCCAGTTCTACAAAAATGGATCATTTTTGAGAGTTGAAATTTTAATCAGTTCATCCTTCAGTGATGGTGAGTCGTCCTAGAAATTTCATCAAGATTGGACAAATCATTCTAGAGTTATAATGTTGACAAGGAATGCATGAAGTCAAGTATTAGTCGTCACTTCGTTCCGACAATAAATTTTATAAAAATAAATTGAATCGTATAGTTGCCGTAATACTTACTTCAAGAATGGGATAAGTACTTGGATTGTTCAAACTGTAGGTATATAAAGCTGAACTGTAACATTTCAGAAATTTGTCGTATAGCTATTAATAAAAATATTGTTAAATTGAGAAATAAGTAATAATTACGACGATGTTCAGAAATACGAATAAATCACGAATACCGTTTTATTTGTCTGTCGGATATCACAAACGAACTCGCAACAGTCTTCTGAGGTTTGGCAAAATTGTATTTGTTGAGCACAGTTTCTACCGAGCTCTATCATCTAGACATTAAATAATAACAAGTTATTGTTTGGAAAATTCATTATAAAATAAAACTTTTGCCGATGTTCGAAAACTTACAACTTGCAGGTTATTTTCAATTAAGCAGATATCGAAGGATTTGTTTTGCCGGGGCAAGTCATTACTAATAAAAAAAAAATGGGAATCGCGAAAAATGAATATATTTTCATTAAATCTCATGTAGATTATTGTAAGCATAATAAGAATATTATAATGAATATTTATGGGTAAAACATGAAACGAACTACAAAAAGTTAATCGTATTATTAACACTTACCACAATAAATATCGCAGACCTTTGAAAGCTCTGTATATGGATCTTTAGGTCTAACATTCGGAACGTCCGTAGAATTAATTGGCGAGAAAACAATAGCAAACATAAATAACACTAGCATAAATGCCAAATTTATTGAAGTTTCCATTTCGTTCGTTGATTTATGTAATATATTTTATCAGGTGACAATTGATCTGTTCTATTACCTTACAAAGAAATTACAATTTCGGATCATCTAAAAAGATAACAAATATTTAATCTTGAAAAAATAATTTATTTGCATATGCATTTCTTAACTAAGATATCGTTATTTTATCAGGTTCCTGTACTTTTAGTGATTGACTAAATTATGAGAGACTGTTTTATTATATTTTAATGCTAAATATTTAAACTAGATATATATTTTCAGATATATTATTAGTTTTTAAATACTATTGAATTTTATCTACTTTATATTTTAATTTTAAGATTGAAAAAATAAAAAAATAAAAGAAAAGAATGAAAGCTTGCAGCCTTTCTAAAAGAGTAGAAGCAAGCAAATGCTCTCGCACGACTTTCGAAGATCCTCACATATTCAACAATCACATAAATGCAGAAAACCTAACTACAAATAAAGAAGGCATTAATTGTCTCAAACGAACCACCCAAACCCTCAAAAAAAGCCACCAAAGCAACTCTAAAAAAATAATAAATAAACAAAATAATTTTTAAAATTCAAAGAAAAAGAAAAATCCAATATTCACCCCACATGCATAATAGACGAATATGCTAAAATCTTTCTCAATGAAATCTGATTAAACCTCCCATAAAAACCAACCAAAACAGAACAAACAATAACAAATTGAAAAAAATTAAATTCACTAACCAAAAATAAAGGAACCAACCTCCGCCGAGCCAACAAAACAGCACAAGAAAATCATCCCAATCCCTCAACAACAGAAGGAAATCACCTATGAAAAGGAGCTGCCCCTAATTTAATAAACAAAGCTAACATAACAATAAAATAAAACTCAGAAGCCGCAATAAAAAAAGGAAACAATAAACCCACCAAAATTAAAAGAGAAGCCAAAGACTGAGCAAAAAAATACTTAATTCCGCTTTCATTTCTCTCCATCAGTCCACCTCAAAAAATGATGGAAAGAAATGAAAGTAAATTTAACTCCAAGCCAACCCAGGTTACAAACTAAGAAGACGCTCTTAAGGTCATCACACTCCCTGCAATTACATCAGAGCCAAACAAAATGAAAGAAGACAATTTAAGGGAATTTACATTTTTGAGGTATGAAACCCAACAGCTTACTTTAGCTTACTCTTAAAATAGGAGATAAAACATAATAAATCTCATCAAGATTTCCCTTTACTCAGGCACCCTATTAACAATGAAAAAAGCTTCTCTGAAGCCAAATTCCAGCGTGTAACACTCTTGTTAATGAATAAGTTATATACTCACCTCCTACCCCAACCTTACTATCGGGAGGTGAGCTCCCCCATTTCATATAAGTATTATATCTTATCTTCCTATAGTCACATCTGTTTTACCCGCATATCATATTAGTATTATATCTTATCTTCCTATAATCCACATCTGTTTTACCCGCATATCATATTAGTATTATATCTTATTTTCCTGTAGTCCACATCTGTTTTAATCTCATATCATATCAGTATTATATCTTATCTTCCTATAGTTTGTAATTTCTTTTTACCTTTTCTTCATCTCTACTCCATATAATAAATAGTTACATTCATTATTTATATTATTATAATTATTCTTTGTAAAATTTCTTTTTTTAGAGAGTCACGATCGCAACTCACTCTTCATTATTAAATATTGATTTCTTGTTGGAAGGGTCACCCTAATAAGCCCTAATTATTTTTATTTTCCTTTCTTAGAGGACAGGGGGAAATACTTTCGGTCGCGGTGCTTCCTCGGGTCCCCCGGGGGAACTATCCGTTTTTCATACTAAAATTCCTATATGGAGTATATATACATCATCCAGAGCAGGGATGGGCAACCTGCGGCCCGCATTAGTATATTGTGCGGCCTGCGTCGCACAAAATATTACAAAACAATATAACAGTCTATAAAATAAAAATTTAAAATACTAACATCTACTCGTCTGTAATCGTACTAAATACCAAGAACCCTCTTCGTATATATATTCGACGCAGCTAGAGACGGCCCTTGGGTTGATTCATTTTTGCGTTTTTAAGGGGTGCTACAATTGTTTACAAATGCACGTGTACTTTCGTAGACTGTCCATACGCGCTTGACCCTTTTTCAAGACTAAATGAAGCTCGAGGGAGTAATATGCATTCGTAAACAATTCTGTTGCCTCTTAAAGACGCAAAAATAAATTAATCCGAGGGCCAATTCTAATTGCAAGGTATCTGGTAATTTAACCCGACTTCACTCGATACTTCATATTGAGCTGTAAAGTTTTACCAACGCTTTGTATCATTGCATTTAATTTTTTAGTATTTTCTACATTTTTACTATTAATCTACTGTGGTTTATCCGAATTATAGAAAAAGATATGTTAAATGTTTGAAATTTTACGGAAATAGAATTTTTAATGTGGAATTTCGAATTTTAAATATCCAAGTTAGAATTTCTGTTTAATAATAAATGTTACTATTAATTTCCAAAATTGAAATTAAAAATGTTTGAACTAGAGAATTATTAATATTTTAAGAACAATTCAGACTTAGAACTGGACAGTAATAAATACAAAACCCACATATGAAAACGTTTTAATTTTGCATTATTTTCAATGCTAAAACTGACCTTGAGGTTCGCACGTGGTTTTGTACAGTAAAAGCTCGATATAACGGACGGTTGCTGATGTCGGTCTGGCCAAAAGTAAAAAAATTATAAAAAAAACAATAAAACTCCTTGTAACGGACTCCTGCTACTTCGGATTATTTTTTAGTCCTCGCAAACCATGGTTATTACGGACTTTTTAGTCGCCGTTTCATTTAGTCAAGTCATTGTTTTACAATCACTTCTCGAGTTACGATCACCTCGTCCGAAGTTGCGAAACCGAACCCCGTCGTAAGTCGAGAAGTGACTAGTTATTTCGCCAGGTGTAAATTTTCACCTTACATGCAGTTTTGGTTTCGTTTTCTGATCGACTTGTTTTTGGACTGCAACTTGAAAAATTTGCAAACCTATAAATTCCCACAGTCGTCCGTCTGTCTTTCCTTAAACTAGGGGCAGGAGGCCCCAATTAACTATTTACGAACTTCCGGTTCAAAACCCAAGTCACGTTATTTCAATTCAAAAATTTCCCCTGAAAGGAGTTAGATAAATGACCGGCACTACTAATTTGAGGCGGAGAACATATATCTTAAAAATTAGATTAATTAAAAATGTGATTAAAAATTGCAGCCCAGCATTGTTCAGTTTTGGTTTCATTTCGCGATGAGTGATGCGTCGTGGATTTGTTTGTAAAGCGAAGATATGGATCATAAAAGAAGACGATAAGCTTTAGATTTAATACAAAAAATAGATATATTTCGTTAGATTTAAGATGGAAAATATCAAGATGAAGTTGGTAAAGAAATGACTCGGAATAAATAGACAACTTCAGACATTTCGATAGCGAGAGAAAAATAACAGACTTTTCTTAAATATGACAGTTCAACTAAAACTAAAAAGTCTTTTACTTTGTCTGATATCATTTAGGCTGCGTAATAGAGTAAAATTTTAAATTAAGAAAAGTACAGCAGTAGTAGCCGTTTTTACTCTTCGTTTTTCGCTTTAATCTAACAATATTTTTTTTTATGTAGACAATTTTGATACAGGTGGTAATTAGTCTAAAGTTGAAAATTAATTTAATCAAGATCCCGTTCTAACGTGATTCTACTATATAATAATATACTGTTTGATATAACGGACGAGTCCATAGTAATGAGTTATCGCGATAAAATGGACTTTCATTGTGATGAACCAATATCTTCAATTCCATAGTAGTTTGTTACATCGAGCTTTTACTATATTTATTAGTGCAGTATTTTATTCATTTTATTTATCCTCAATTTATAGATGTCAACAAGAAAGAAAAGAAAAATTGAAGATGAAAATCGAATTTATAATGAGTCGTGGAAATATGATTACTTTTTCATTCATTATGAAAAAAATCTTGTTTGTTTAATTTGTTCGGAAAGTATTGCAGTTTTTAAGGAATATAACGTTAAAAGGCATTACACCACTAAACATTCCAATAAATACGACCATTTTACTGGAGACTTAAGAAAACAGAAAGTGGAAAAACTGATGAAAGCCGTAACCTCCCAGCAAGCATTCTTAATGAAAACAAATAATGAATCTGAATCCGTTACAAAAGCCAGTTATGAAATTTGTAATCTATTGGCAAAAACTCTTCATTGTTATTCTGATGGAATGTTTATAAAGCAATGTATTGAAAAAGCAGTTGAAATTATATGTCCTGATCAGAAGAAGATTTTTGCTAATATTAGTTTATCTCGACGAACAGTTGCGAGAAGAATCGATGAAATGGCAGATAATGTTGACGAATCATTAAAAAAACGAGTAAAAGCCTTTGAATATTTTTTCATTTGTTTGGATGAATCCACCGACATAACAGATACGGTTCAACTTGCAATTTTCATTCGAGGCGTTGATTCAGAATTAAACATTACTGAAGACTTTTTAGATTTAGTTGGGCTAAAAGGAAATACTACAGGAGAAATTATGTACGGGGCTTTTGAAAAAACCTTAGAAAAAAATGAACTCTCACTATTAAAACTGAGTGGAATTACAACTGATGGCGCCCAGTCTTTCAGAGGAGAGCGACCCGGTTTAATTGGTATTCTCTCGAATAAATTAGCACAAAACGAAAATCCAAATGATTTATTTATTTGCCATTGTGTTTTGCACGTGGAGAATTTATGCGCTAAGAAAATTAATATGGAACATGTTATGGATATAGTAGTATCCACAGTGAACTTTCTGAGAGGTCGTGCATTGAACCATCGTCAGTTTAAAGAATTTTTGTCTGATATTGATGCTGAAAATAATGACGTTGTTTATTTTACTGACGTCAGATGGTTAAGCAAATCTTCAGTTTTACAAAGATTTTACAATCTCTTACCAGAAATAAAATTATTTATGGAAATGAAAGGAAAACCTGTTAAAGAACTTTCAGACTGCGAATGGCTGACAGATCTTGCGTTTTTTGTCGATATTACAATGCATTTGTCAGAATTAAATATAAAAATGCAAGGAAAAAATCTTATCATATCTGAATTTATAACGGTTATAAAAGCATTTATATCCAAGCTCAAATTATGGAGCACGCAATTGCGTAACAAAAATTGTCACTTTTTCCCCACTTTATTACAACGCACCGAACCTAAAAATTATTTTAAATATGCAGAGAAAGTCGAAGAACAGAACAAGAATTTAAAAATAGATTCGAAAAATTTCTTAGCCGAGAAAACGAAATACGAATAATTACGGCACCTTTTTCAGTAAACATAGAAAACGTACCAAATGAACTTCAATTGGAGTTAATAGACTTGCAAAGTAATTTAGATTTGAAAGATATTTAAAAAAAAAAAATTTGGTAGATTTTTATAAAATTTTTATCAAAGAAAATCAATTTCCTAACTTAAGAAAGTATGCGGCAAAAATTCTGTCCTTATTTTGTACAACTTACGTATGCGAACAGTTTTTTTCCGCAATGAATTTCAGTAAAAAGTAAAACAAGAAATCGGCTAACAGACTCTCGTCTAAAAAATAATTTAAAATTAGCGATGACAAATATTCAGCCAAATATATCTGATATATTACAGTCAATTCCAGCAGTCACATTAAGTACAGTAAACCTATGTTAATTTATGAATAAATATTTGTGATTTACTCGTATTTTTTTTTTTCTTCTTATGTGCGGCCCGCGTCAATTCGGAAATTTCAAATGTGGCCATTACATAGAAAAAGGTTGCCCATCCGTGCCCTAAAGAATATCTTATAATGGGTTTAAGGGGTTAATGGGTTCATAATGCGTATTCTATTTTACAAAAGGCATGTGGATTATCCGGAAAAACGGCAAGAGAATACACGAGTCCGTACAGGTAATCAACAATAACAACAATGATGGATTAAAACTTGAACTAGAACAAGAAAGTTATGATCGGATACATTTTTAGATTTAGACATCCAGTTGAAGCAAAATGATATAACAACAGTATCTAAACCAACACATAGTTTACTAGACATTCCAGCTAACCCAAATGACCGGATACAAACTGTTCGCTTTTCATACACTCATTAGAAGAGAGTACAGGTAACCCCCGTATAACACGGCACTTTTATAGCACTCCTCGGTTCTTTGATAGCTACTCCACCCCACGGCTCTTTTATAGCATACACTCTAACACGGTTCGAGAATTGGGAACATCCCCCGTATAACACGGTGCTTTTATAGCACGGGTTCACTCTAACACGGTTCAGGAATTAAGTAAAACCCTCCTACAACATAAAATGTATTAAAAACTGTTACCAGTTGATGATTTTCATGCTGAGATCATCCTACAGGATGAATAATCTCTGGTAAAATATTTACTTAAATAAGTATTTTAATGACTATGAGATATAAAGGAAACAAAAAAGAACCCAAACGAATCAATGTAAAATCGCCAAGTTCACTTATAATAAAAACATCAAGAACATCATGAAAGAGGTGGTGGACAAAAAACGTTTCAAAATAGTTTTCAAAAGAGCTCCTAATTTATATACTGTAGTATTCTGCAAAACGATAAAGACACGCTTAAGAAAGAAGAAAAAGCGAGCGTATATAAAAATTTCATTTGAAAGACAGCAATTAGGAATTAAGAAAGACTATATTGGAGTCATCAGAAGGAGTTTAGCTATTAGACTTAATGAGCATAAATATGTATTAATAAAGGGTACTGCAACACAGTTTTGTCCAGTATGGCACAAGTAGCGGACTCTGTAGTTAAATAGAATGTATTGACTATCCTCAGGGCCATGCGTTTCCCATCGTTAGCGATGAACGAAGAAAACATTGAAATCTATAAAAGTAATTTAGAGGATGGTTGTATTAATGTATTAATGACAGAGATGCGGATGGACTTGCTACTGCTATAAAAAAGAAAAATTAATACCGTATTTTACGGACTATAAGACGCACTTTTTTCTTCGAAAAATTGCCTCCAAAATTCAGATGCGACTTATAGTCCGTAGCGTCTTATAGTCCGTAAAATACGGTATATAAAGTTCTTAGTCCGCACTTGCTATTATACTTGGAAGCATTGTTTTGGTATTTTATTTTATTATTTATTTGCTAATTTATCGAACATTTTTGTTTTAAATTTAAATGTAAAAATGTTCGGACGTTCTGTCGTCAAAATGTTAAATTTTTGAAAAGACGTTGGAATTCAGTTTCACCTGAAGCTGGCCTACTGTATTTGGCTGAAAACGTTTGTGGTTTGTTTAATAAATATTTTTCAGCAACACAAGGTTTAGTGAGAGTTCATTAAGTATTTAAAATGTTGCGTTTATATTTGGTTGTTAATGATTTTAATTTAAAACCATTTCGCTTAAATCTTCTAATTATTATATCAATACATAAATAGAACTTATATGTTTCGAAGTAGAATTATTTGTAAGTGTGGATATTGTAATGTTTTATTAGACCATGCTTTAGAATAAATTTCGCTGAACATAATTGACATTCATATGGTTTTTCTCTGGTGTGAATCAGAAGGTTGAATTTAAGTTTCTCTTCATATAAACTTGTGTTAACATATGTCACAACTGTAAGGCAGTGTGTGTCCGAAGGTGTCTAACTAAGCTTCCCCTTTCTGAAAACTTCTTTTTACATTCCTCACAACTGTAAGGCTTTTCTCCTGTGTGGATTCTTTCATGAATTTGCAAATAATGTTTAGTTGTAAACTTCTGTTCACATATATTACAACTGAAAGGCTTTTTTCCAGTGTGGATCTGTAAGTGTCTCATTAAGCTTCCCTTTCCTGCAAACTTCTTTTTACATTCGTGACAATGGTAAGGCGTTTCTCCTGTATGAAAACGTTCATGATTTTGAAAATTTCGTTTATCTGAAAATTTGTGTTTACATATGTCACAACTGTAAGGCTTTTCTCCAGTATGGGTTCGAAGGTGTCTAACTAAGCCTCCCCTTTCTGAAAACTTCTTTTTACATTCATCACAACTGTAAGGCTTTTCTCCTGTATGGATTCTTTCATGAACTTGCAAATAATATTTAGATATAAAGTTCTTCTTACAGTGCTTACATGAAAATTTCTTTTTCTTCTTTTTCTTTGCAATTCAAAAACTTGTTTTAAATAATAGGTTATCGATGTATAATAAAAAGTTTCTTAAATAAAAATAATAATATTTAATTAAATAATACTTTTTATATCTACCAGCAAATTTCTGTATCAAAACACAAAAACTAATTTCAGAAATGATAAAGTTCGCGTATATGTATTTTATGTCACTAATATATTCAACAACAGCTAAGCAGAGACGACATATTTAAGTAAACAATTTCTGTAAAACATTTTAAAGGTGTTTTTATATCTTTATGAATTTTCTATTTATATTCTTAAAATAATTTCCTGCTTCTTCAACTATATTTTCAAATGAAAGGCATTGATGTAAGTAAAGCAGTATTTAATATCTAATTATTCTATAAACCTGGAAAATATTTTCTTCAAATCTTTGTGTTTCATCCAAAGAACAACTGAAAATAATAACAACATACATAAAATAAATTCTATAAATTTTTTTTAATATAATTTTTTAACATTAGAATGCATTATTCATTCGTATTGTTAAATGTAAAATTGTACTTTGGTGTTATAAAGACTACTTTCTTTATAACACCTTTTCAATGATAGGAATTCACAACGTTGAAACCTGTAAAATACAAATTGTTAAGAGTGAATCATGGATTTCATTCTTGCAGGATTGAATTTCGTTCTTCTCTTTTTTAGTTTCTGTTTTCTGTATTTTCAGGATGAAAATTAGCTAAATGGAAAAATAAAACATTCTTAAATATCAGACAAATTCATACTCAAAGTATTTTGTACAGTGATTAAAATTTCTATTCTCTACGTTAATCTTTTAAAATATAGAAATTGTGTTTTTGAATTATTTAATATTTACAAATAAACAGAGTACACATTTAGTAAAATTACAATAAATTTTTAGAAATCTTCTGTGGAATTTGAACCTCTGTGGAATTAATTAATGAAAAATGATTTCAATAAATTTTATTACTCACCATATTAAAAAATCAACAACGAGTTGCTTAACTTTCCCGGCAACATTTAAATCTGTGCCTGTATCGCCACCTGTTATGACATTTTATAATTAAAAACTTTTTTATTTTTATTTATTATAAAATGGAAAATAATTTTGAGAGTAAGGATGAATTTTATAAAAATTGTAAATGCTAATAACAAGTAAAATCGTAATTAGGTCCAATTCTATTCGAGATACAACATACGACTCCTTTATCTCCCTATTCCTTCGAGCTTTAGCAACCGAAATTTAATATCATCAATCCTCATAATACTCAAACTTCCCTGAAAAATTTCAGAAATTATGGATAAAAGACAAAGATATTAAGCTTAACAAGAAAATGAACGAAATCGTGCCCACACACACATTCATACACCCTCCGCTTTTTGCATTTCTCGACGTTTCAAGGTGTTCGAATCCGAAATATAAAAATGTTGGAGGGGTTCATTTTTGACTGATCGCTATACTTTCCCTCTTATGTATAGGCAGAACAGTGCCGGAAAAGTGAAAGCATCAAAAATAAAGCTATACCTTGTAAAAATTGCTTAAACAGTTGGAATATTTCATTTGTATGAATTGCCATATCAAAGGTTGACAGCAATCAAATGTTTTAATGAAAATACTGTTTTTCTGTAATGAAAAAAACATTTAATTTCATCGTTCAACTAGAAAAAAATCATTTCAAAATTATTATGAAATTGTATCAAAACAAACTTTAAATTTAGACATTCGTTAAAACTAAAAACGAGTGTGAGACCGCGGATTTTAGTGGGAAAATTTTTGTAAATAAAAGAAACTTTCACATTTTTTTTGTTCAAGAATTTTGTAAACAATCACCGATAGAAAAAACTCTTCCCCGAGAAACGGAGTAGAGGTCTCCAGTAACTATCAACAGTTAGGTGGGAAAGTCAACACTTAGCTGTCAAGAATTTGCAAATCATTGTCAACAACCGATTCTCCCACTAACGCTATAAAAGCTCGCGCCACTGGAAACTTAGGGCGCTCGCATAGGAAGTTATTATTGTACTTGTGTCCATCTCCATGCCCAGGAACGAAGTCCTGTTCGAGAGAAGACCTACAGCAACTCTTCCATATCATCGGCGACCGCCATACATCGAATTATATCGTCCAATCTCACACCAAGAGATATTTTGTTAGGACCTTTGTAAACTCTCTCTCTCCCAACAACAATAGGCTTAGCTCATAGCCACCTGTTTGTTTAGAACTTGTAGAGCTTTATATCTACTTGCATATAACTGCATTTAATCGCATAGTATCGTAGAATAGTTTTAATCGCCTTGTATGTTATTCAGTGGCATGCCGTGACATTTGATGATAAGGAAGCTGTGTTTCCGTAAGAAGCCGACATACAGGGGCAATCAATTAATTGCGCGTCAGGACCCGTTCATCAGTGGCGTAGCGTAGTGGGGACGGCAGGGGCGGCCCGCCCCGGCGGCACTTTTAGGGGAGCGGCATTTTTTTCACAATAAATAATAATAATATCTTGTAAAAATTTGAACCATTTCATTTCATATTTTCGTCGCACCTACGATTCGGACCGATTGAAATGAGCACGGAATTTTTCATTACTTATCCTGTGACGAAAAATGGAGAATCCCCTTTCTTTAAATGAATGTATAATAATGACATCTTGCTCATTGTAGCGACTGACAACACCGTCTGTACTGACTTGTAGGGATTCCTCGTATTTTATTTAAAGGGGCGAAATTTTAAGGGGGCAGCGAAATTTTCCTCTGCCCGGCAGCTGACACCCACGCAACGCCACTGTGTCAGGTTAAGCAAAGACTTTCATTCTTTCCTGTCGATTTTTCTCCTGGGATTATCTTATAAACTTTTCCTATTACAGTAGAACCTCTATTATCCGGACTAATTGGGGATGAAGGTAGTCCGGATAAGGAAAAATCCGGATAATCAAAAAAATAATAATTGACAGTGCATATAGCAGACATGGGCAAATGCGGCTCTTTTTGAGTTACATGCGGCTCTTGCTGAGTGTTAATTTTTGTTTTTTATTATTGTTTTTACAATTTTATTTATATAATTTTATGAAAAGATGTTTGTTAAAAAAATTAAACATTTGCTTTATATTATATTTATATTATATAATAAAATCGCGCGCCTTACCATACTATCCGCCATGACAGTACAGAACTGTAGCTCCCATGCATTTTGCAAAACCTACATTTTGGCTCCCACTGAACTCTTGCTTGCCCACCCTGAGCATATAGTATGAATACTTTTTATTTGTCTAGATTTACATATAGCTTCAATATTGAATTATTTTTTATTAAGAAATTCAATTAACGATTTTTGTTTAAAGCTAGCTGTTCTTTTTGAAGCTGCTAAACGCGAATACTTTTAAAACATAAGTTGTCCTATACCACTTTCTACTGTTACTGGAATTTACTAATGGTCTTTTCAAAATTTTGTTCCATCACGTACGTACATAAACAATGTCACAACTTGCCAAGTGCAAATCAGCAAATTCGTACAATTTTTGTTTATGTTGAACAATCCGGATAATCGAAAATCCGGATAATAGAGGTCCGGATAATGGAGGTTCTACTGTATATTCAATTTTTTTAAAATATCTTTTCGCCTGTTTGTAGGCCACCTCCTATTTGTCGAATGTCTTATTTTCTGTTCACAAAGTTTCCTGGGTATACTTTCCAAAATCATTTGTTTTATATGCCCAGAGTGAAATACGAAGTACACAAATTTTACTTAAAAATAAGTAGCTTCAAATATGATTTCAGTTATAATATGATCAATACGCTTAGTTCAATCCCAAACTTCCTCAATGTAAGTCAAAAGTTTGGGAAATAGAGAAAGTTTCACTTTGATAGATGACACGAACTCCTCCAGTGTATTCAGGGGCAAATCTACATAGGGACTAATAAGGCTTAAGCCCTGGACTCCAAGTGTCAAGGACACACAAAAATTGAGTTTTTATCATAAATTTTTAATACTTTTTCATTAACAATCAGTACTTATCGTATAGTAAAAAATAGTTACTATAAATTATTATCATTATTATTATATTATTATTTGTTTTATTGTAATTGATGTAACGTAATTGGTCAGGTCACCAAGTTGCAGTTTTAAACCCAAATTTAAAAATTCTTCATCTAACAAAAAATGGGGCTGCATTGGACTTGAATAAGCCCTAGACCTCGAAAACCTAGATCCGCCCTGAGTGTATTTAAACTGATTTCGTACACTATCTTCAAGATATATCTATGACAATTTCAAGGATTCGGTTCTTTGTACCACGGAAAACATTTTGATACAAAGATAATTGAAATTAAGTGCAAATACATCTTAATATAAGTTGACTTATTTGAACGATATTTGAGTAAGGGGCTGTCCATAAATTACGTAAGGTATTTTGGGGTGGCTGGGAGTCAAGGATTTCTTACGATTCCTTACTCAGGGGTAGGGGAATAATAGATCTCGCCTTACGTAATATATTGTTTTTATTTTTTGATCTCGTTGAGTGGTGGAGTTTTGAATTTGGCTTTAATTTGGCGGTTTCTATTAAGAACGCCCGTTGTACTAACGCCGCCAGATGTGACGTGATAGAATAATAACGCTAGCAGACTCACTCTCTATACATTTTTTATCGTGGGAGAAAAGCCGTGTAAGAGTTTCTCACCGTTTTTTTTTCTTTATTTGAATAAGTGCACCACTCCTATGGGTGTATAACACTAAGAATACATAAAACAGAATACATGATTCAAAGTAAACATAAAATTAGTATTCGATTTTTAGTGAAAACTAAAATGTAAAACTAGAAATTAGAAATTATAAATAATCTTATCTTCCATATTTTTTAACATAATTGTAAAAAGTATCAAACAGTGGCTACCGAACAAGCTTATCGAGTGGACATGGCCACCTGAAACCAAGCGTAAAGATTTCTAATTTCAGAATAAGTCTATCTTGATCGTAAATTGGACAATGATAGATCATATGGTCGACGGTGTCTAGGTTTTCTGTAGAGCAAAAGCAAGAGGCAGTTTCTGTCCGGTTATACATGCTCAGTAAGTAGTTGAGCAGTAGCAAACGTTAAATCTCTAAGTGGTGACGAGAACCTGCATTCAACGCTAGGAAAATAATCTTATTCTACCAGTTTTACTGCTCAACTATTGTTAATTCCACTTTTGCATAGCGTTATCATAAATATAATTTTTAAGGCTGCTGCGTGAAAGAGGGTTGCGAGTGTAGTCCAAGTCAATGTCCTTTGCAGCTGACTTCGCCTCAAAGTCGGCTTTTTCATTTCCTAGGATGCCAGTATGGCCACGAACAAACATAAAAGTTATCTTATTTACAAGATTTTTAATATGTTGCTGGATATATGTGATTTTATTGCTATTGAAATTGGTATTTATTAGAAATTTTAGGACGGACTAAGAATCACTGTAAATGTTGATAGACAGAGTTTTTTGGTAGTGAAGTGATCCACTAAACAGCTTGGTAGACAGCATCTTCTTCAGCTTGATGTGAGGGTATCTTCTAACATATTTTGGGCAAAATATGTCAGTTTCGAGGAAGCTACAGATACTTGAGCGGACATGAAGGGGCTTTTGGACCCATCTGTGTAGATATTAATGTCTGCATGGTTATCCATGAAGGAATGTACCCTGGGGTTAACCTTGTTTACAGGGTGATGATCAGAGATAGGGTAATTGCAATATGGTAGCATTTAAACAGCCGTAGATAGGAGTAGAGACTGTTGTTGAGCTTTGATGTTTGTAGTTCTGATATAGTAGTTCAGAACCTTTTCTACAATACATAGTGGCAAAGGAAGGAGCTCTGCTAGAATCAGAGAGGCATTAGTAGAAACAGTTCTGCAGCACTTTGAAATTCTGATGGCAAACTGTCTTTGAAGAGAGAGTAATTTACTTGCTACTGAATTTTCACTAGTTACATGATCCCAGCTAGAGGCCGCGTAAAGTAGCATTGGTTGTATTGCCCCATTATATACAGTTTTATAAGCTTTATGATTTAGTTCCCCGGTGCACCTAGCACATTTTACAGCATGTAGTTTATTTTCTTGGCTTTAGCCAAGATGTAACCAATATGGCAAGAGAATGTGGTTTCTATTTCCTCTTGTTGTCGAAACGTAGTGACGACTAATACTTGACTTCGTGCATTCCTTGTCCGCAGAATAACTCTGGAATGAGTTGTCCGATCTTGATGAAATTTTCTACGACGACTCAACATCACTCAAGGATGAACTGATTAAAATTTCAACTTTCAAAAATGATCCGTTTTTGTAGAACTGGATATAGGTGTTTTTCTTCAGTATGGATCATTTTTGAGAGTTGAAATTTTAATCAGTTCATCCTTGAGTGATGATGAATCGTCTTGGAAAATTTCATCAAGATCGGACAATTTATTCTAGAGTTATAATGTTGACAAGGAATGCCTGTAGTCAAGTGTTAGTCGCTTCCTGCACGCACGTGTAGAAGCGCCATTTGGTGGTCGGAAAATATGACAAGCATTAAAACGGTAATTTTCAAAGGTAAATGTTATCGCTAACTAGATACACAACAACAAATATAAAGAATCTTTATAGCATAATAAGTTTAAACAAGTCTTCTTTTTAAAACCTGGAGCAGCAGCGATTAATATTGATGGCTTTACGATCCATTCTCTCCTTCGTCTTCCTATCGTCAGTACGAAATTTCGATCTCTAAATGGAGAAGCTGCGCAGAGATTCCAAATTGAGATGAAGTCGCTCAAATTCATCATCATCGATGAAATGTCAATGATTGGTGCAAGATTGCTTTACATGATCGAGAGAAGATTGAAGGAGATAAACCCCGAGAAAGATGAGCCGTTTGGTGGATTCTTTATCTATTTGTTAGGTGATTTTCGTCAGCTTTCCTCTGTTAAAAATACTCCTCTCTACTCGAGTGTTTTTTACGATGTAATGTCCCAACAAGGTAGATTCGCATTTGATTCTTTTGAGAAGTTCATTGAACTTAGTAATTCTCATAGACAAAATAGCTCAGATAGTTCCTTTGCGGATGTCTTACAACATCTAGCTTCGGGTGATTTCTCTGATACAGATCTGAACATTCTGACGACAAGAAATCGAGCCTATTTATCCAGAGATGAACTTGATCAGTTCCAAACGGCAGTACAGCTATATCCAACAAACGAGCAAGTTAAACAAAGCAATGAAGACTACTTGCAGTCATCTGGATGCCCTGTTGCTTATATAGCAGGGGTGGGCAAGCAAGAGTTCAGTGGGAGCCGAAATGTAGGTTTTGCGAAATGCATGGGAGCCGCAGTTCTATACTATCGTGGTGGATAGTATGGTAAGGCCGGAAAGGATAGCACTTTTAGCAAGAGCCGCATGTAACTCAAAAAGAGCCGCACTTGCCCATGCCTGTTATATATCATCTGAAAACACTCCAGATATTGCCCTGCCTTCGTCCAAAGATGACTCAAGCTCTTGGTCTCTCGGTCCCTCCAAGTTTTTGAATCTCTCAGTTAATGCCAGAATCATTCTGAGAGTCAACTTACGGGTGCAAGGAGGTCTCGTCAATGGTTCACTAGAAACTATACGCTACATTATATATGTTCCTAATGCTCGCCCTCCAGCTCTTCCTCTGTTTATTTTAGTGGAATTCGATAGCTATCAGGGACCTTTCATCTATGATAATCTGTTTCCAATAATCCCCATAACACGCACTTCGAACGATGGCAGTATACTGCGATCTCGTAGACAGATTCCCCTTATCTTAGCATACTCGATGACTATACATAAACCACAGGGATTAACTCTTTCAAAAATCAAAATAGATATAGGGAAAAAAAACAGCTATCGGTCTTATCTATGTTACATTGAGTACAGTAAAAAAATAACTGACGTAGTATTTTTAAAAAGTTACAATAAAGATCGCAACGAGTCAATCTGTAAGTCCAAGCCCTATAGTGATTGACAGAATTTCATGAGACAATAACATAGCAATAAATTAATGGCTTATTCTGACCTTATATTTGTACCTTTAAATGATCCAATAGAAATCATATATATTGTTGAGAACGAATGATTCTTTGTTTCTTTTTTCCTCATAATCTATAAAATAAAGGTGCGAGCAGCTTCGTTCCGACTACACGCTGATGTAGCGTTACTTAACTAGCTTTATTTTGTATGAAGTTTCTGTTTACACGTGCACTAGCTGGTCGATCTGTCGAAGATTTTTGCGTCGTTTTGTGAAAATTAAAATTAATATAAAAATGAATATTATGATGTTGATTAATGATAATAATAAAAAGGTTGTTAATAATTAAAAAATAATGTTCTTAACATAAATTGTTTATTCGAATTCATTAAATTTTTATATTTTTAAATTTGTTAACATGGTCTTTTATAAATAATAGTACATATTAATTAACTAATTAGTAATTATATATTTTGGACCTAAAGTTTTTAAAGTTTCATTAAAAAATTTATTTCCGTTAAAATCTTTCTATAAAATTATGCCTAAATATTACGTAAGATAAGGAAGGGGGCGGGGGAATGTGGGTCTAGAATGGCCAAAATCGCCCTTACGTAATTTATAAACGGCCCCTAAGATTTGCATAATTTTCATTCAGCGTCAGGTTATCCTATGGATAAAAAGTGCAATTGCCTGGACTCCAAACCAATCTTTTATTAACTCATTACTGTAGTAAGAATATCGAAATTAAAATTTGGCGCCATATCTGGAGACAGTAAATTGCTGCTGAAGTGCAGGCACGTTCAAAAAACGAACGAGTTTGATCTCATGTTGTCTCTCATGCACCAGTTTTTATTCTGTATCCATTATTCTGTATCTTTATGTATTGGCAAATTTTCGCTTCAGGGTTTGTATGCATTGGCAACACTATTACTTCGTGCAGGGGCGAATTCTCTCGGCTTGCTTAGCATGCGTCGCATGCTTAAGAGAAAGTTTTGACTGTTAATATACTTTTTATATGAGAACAAATATTCCAATAATAATTTATTCTAACATGTAAACTCTTTATCATTTGTGTTAACTTTTACATTGGCAGCTAGCGGCTAACCGTTTTAAGTCAGTGCGATGCTTCAGGGAACTCGACGCTTTCTCGTGTGGTTTGCCGCAGGAAACAAGTGCGCGAGTATGACGTTATTCGAAGCATTTAACACGACCAGATTGTATCAAAAGCTTGTGGTACTCAGTTAGCATACACGTATTGTGTACAGAGGCGGATTTACATAGAGACTAATAGGGTTAAGCCCTGGGCCCCTTGTGTCAAAGGTCCACAAAATTTGAATTACGAGTATTATCGTAAATTTTTAAAACTTTTTCATTATAATATATTTCATATATTTCATGTGCACGTTTTATTCACACCAAATAACGTTTCTGCCTATTGTTTAGTGCTAGAAATAGGCCTATCATTCTTATTATAACTTTCAGCATGCCCAAAAGTTTTGGTCAGGATTCGCCTCCGACTTCCTCGTTTGGGGTATAAAAACGTGTAATAAAAGAAATCTGGTTCCTTATCTAGTAGTGGCGAGCCGGCCACGGAATCTGTGAAAGCACGGCTTCCTTGTTTTTTTTTTTTTTCTAAATTATGAGTACATATTGTGCGATTATTTTCATATTTTAACGTACTTTGAATTAATTAAAATTAATATTTTATTATAACCGCATTATGTATCTTATTACAAATATCTATACTACATGTGAAAAAAATGATAAGGTTCCTATTGTATATTCGAATATAAATTCGTATATGCATATTTTTAATGAAAGCACTCTATTGTCAAATACAGGATAGTTTCCATGGCCGGGGAAGACCCTAGCAAGGTTTTCAGGGGTTTTAAGGTGGTGCGAAATCTCATTGTGGCCCCCTGTAGAGACTAAACTGTACATGGACACTAAAGATAACATACATTTTTTACATTATTAATAACTCAGACCTCCGAAAGATTAGCATAGTAATAGTATGGATAAGAAACAATAACCTTAAAAAAAAACAATATTTGTTTGAAAAGATTAACAGTCTACAACGTTAAGTGCGAATTTCTCGCTATATACCTTTGAAATGCGCACAACCCAGCTCGCTATTATATAGGATTTATTTGCTTCATTATCTATTATGTTAGCAGGCTTCACTAGAAATCAGATTCATCAATACCGAAAACGACAATACGATCAATCATATGACTAGGGATTTTCTCTTGTGATTAACAATAATAAAAACAAATAAATTTTTATTTACGATTGGTATTTAGAGTATTAATATATTTTGTAAAATTTTTCAGTTAGTGATCTACTAAAAATTATTTCAACAGAATAAAATAATTAACCCATTAACGAATGATTATGATAAATTCATCGAAACTTCGATTCCTTGAACGAACTTTGAACGTTCTATTATTTTCATCTGTCTCTCCTCGTGAAAGATTTTAGCGATATATCCATTAAAATTTGTCAAATAAGTATGTTTTAAGGTAGGGATCCAAGTATATTTTCATCTTTACGGTAAAACGTACTTTTCATAAAAATAAAATGTTGCCCGATATATATACCAAGTTGCCTCCATTGTTATAGTGTAATATTAAGTAATATAAACATTTTAATGTTCATTTCTCAGCTAAGAATTCCTGATGATTAAAGTATGATCGCACTATTAATCAATTTTCTAAGAGAAATGTCTGCGCATCTAAACCAACATAAAGTAATTAAATTTTATTTCATCTGTTTGTACCAAGATCGTACCGTATTTTATCAAAATATTTTTGGTACATTTTAATTTAAAAACTGTTAATAAAATGCTAAGATTTATTTTTTCGTAATTTATTCCTAAAAAAATTTATTTGTTTTAATAAATATTTTCTTAAACATGCGAAATATTTTTCACAATTGTTTTTACATCGAGTTCCAGAAGAGGGCCAAGCGGGCCCACGTCTCAATCAAGAAACTAAAGAAAAAGAAAATATTTACAAATTGTCGAAAATATTTATCGCATTTCCAATAATCGTATGCTTCAATGAGAGATCATTTTCACTCTTCCTTTAAAATCCCGTCGTAGTAGTACCACGAATCAAAATCGATTAAATAGATATGTTTTGTTAAATCCATATTGAGAAACTAAAGTCACTGCGGCCAAGGGTACTCGCAGGATTTTGTTTCCGGAGACGAAACTTATACGATTTAGAAGAATCAACCAAATCAGTTGATTCACTGAAATCGTATACCATAAAAACACGCTCGTTTCCTTACATTATCTTCATCTACCTTCGTGACAATAAGTAATTAATAAACACAATTACTAATAATTATATTTTTATTAACTATCAAAGTTCACAATCTGATAATACTATAATTTTAGGATCAGAAACTATTTTAAGACATCATCTGCAAATTAATTTTGCATTTCACTTTGCATATTTATATATATATACAGTTTCAATTCAAAAAGTTATCATGGCACAGATGTGAGATAAAGATAGCACCCTTTCCATCTGAAGCCTCATCTTTTTCAGTAGTACTGTCTGTTAATTTTCTTTTTCTTAATGTTAGTTCTTTCTCTTCTTCATTGCCAGACTTTTTTGTAAAATCATTATCAATTGTACTGCCAGTACTTATAGAAACTTCAGTGGATAATCTAGTTCCGTCTATTTGATCATCAGCATTGTAGTCTTCTTGAGGCGACGATGTGAGGGATAATGCTTCCAACACATTATCACTATTGTTCGAATCACTCTGATTTCTCAATTCATCGTCTTGAAAATTGAATTGCATTATATCTGTTTCATTATTAAATTCAGAATTCATTTCGTTAATATCAAATGTAAATAATTATAGATGGATTTACTTATAGTTTTTATTATTAGTAATATTTCTTTCCAAATCGCTTCGACCAATAAATAAACTTGTAAACACAATAAAACACTTCAGATCTGTTCAGGACTTTTAAAAGTCATTTCGAGTTGTTTTATTTCATCGTCGTGTAAACGTTCGACCAATCTCAGGAATTTGTCGAATGAATATTCCGTATCAATTGTCGAAGAAATGGACGAAGGTCGAGCGTTTTCCTCGACTTCGTCTGGTTCTAATAGAGGTTGTTGCTCGGGTTCGGGTGACAGTGTCTTATCCGGTTTTCTTTTTTCCTCTTTGTCTTGTCTCTGTCCGACAGTTCGACGCATTTTCTGATTGGATTCATTATAGCAATGTCGTTGAATCAACATGCCACAAAAGGTGATCGTTGTTATAAAAAACAAAATCGATAGCGACATTGTTAATGTTAAATATCGCCTTTTTATTTGTTCGTCGATAGATACGGTTTCTGGATTGTTCGTAGCTGGCTCTGTACCGACGGATTGTTGTGTCAAAACGAGAGCTAATTCTTTCATCTTTTCATCCCTCAATTCTGTTAATTTAGATTCGAGCCAGGTCACCGTAGAACTTAATCGTGGCATTGGTCGTGCAGTAATTTCTTGAAATAATAACAGAAAATATTAGCATTCGGAACATCTTGTCGAAAGAAAACTGGCAGCGAAAAGAATGCATTCTGACAATGAAAACGTTTTTCATTATTTCTTGGCGTATTGTTTAACATTATTACAATCTGTTTATTTTTGTTATTGATATTTTAATAAACGCTATTTGGGGTTTTTAAAAGAAATTTTATTAAAGTCTGTCAATGCCATATGTCTTCATTAATATTATTGCTATTAATTTGAATGTCAAGATGACGTGCAATTTTGATATCGTGGCGAACATCTATCTATTTATATTTTACATTTCACATCGTTAGACGATTTAAAACGAAAGAAAACTGATTTAAATATCCAATGCCTTAAGTTTCGTTGGTTTTTTGTAGAATTATCAAAAGGTACACCACCAACATTTAAAATATCTAATTGCAATTGAACGACATCATCATCCTCTCCACTTTCCCATCGTTCCAGCACTGTTATGTCAGGTCAGTGGCGTAACGTAGTGGGGGCGGCATTTTTTCACAATAAATAATAATAATATCTTGTAAAAATTTGAACCATTTCATTTCATATTTTTGTCGCACCTACGATTCGGACCGATTGAAATGAGCACGGAATTTTTCATTACTTATTCTGTGACGAAAATGGGGAATCCCGTTTCTTTAAATGAATGTATAATAATGACATCTTGCTCATTGTAGCGACTGACAACACTGTATTTTATTTAAGGGGGACGAAATTTTAAGGGGGCGGCGAATTTTTCCTCCGCCTGGGCGGCTGACACCCACGCTACGCCACTGCCGTTCGTATTCGTTTGTTCGATAAGCCAGTAAAAACCGTATACTTCTTTAAATGTATTTTATAGTTATCTGACGTACTTAATAAATAACAGAGGTAATTATATTGAACTTTCTTATTAGATTGAATAAATTCCATATGCTTTCTAAATGCCAATTCTTGCTTTGAGAAAAAACATAACATCTATTAATTTAGATACATCTATTAATCGTAATTATCTTGTTATAATTCTCAATATTTATTTTATATTGTCTACCAATGTTAAATTCTATTCTATTTTGATTTCCAAATTGCTTCAATTTTACGAAAGAATCGTCATTCCTCATAAATTTTATCGTCAAATTGTCGAAAAATTTTTTAGTTGTATTTATATTTAATTTAGGCATTGGTCTTTCTCTTTTAATAATGTTTTCTTTTTCATTATATGGTCTTGAGCCAAAACTTTTTTAAAATAAATTTTTGAATCACTAGCCACGATATAAGGGCTAAAATTAAAATTATAAAAAAAACTTACTTGGTAAAACAAAATGTGTGATGAATATACATACCTAGTACAAAAAATTCTTCAATCGTATGAATATACTTTTAAAGAAACTTGTAATTAAATATAACTTTGTGAAGAAACGTACATAAAAATAACAAAATATTCTTTACTTTTTAAATCTTAAAACAATCTACTTGGTGAAATAGCTCCCTACGAATGGCTAATGAATGGAATCAGAGACGTCCTGGTAGATGTGCGGCGCGTGCATGCACGCAGGTTGTCAAATCACGAGGGTGCCGATACCGGTCAATGTTAAATGTCTCTTTTGCCGCATCACTAGTATATATCAAAGGACGCGACAGGGTTGTTGTAGATTTTAAACGTTTCTCACCATAGCTGTAAAAATGTAAATATGTTAAACTTAATAGTCATTTGTTTTCTAACTAATTTGTTTTAATACCAGGTGTACACGGAAATCAGTTCCCACTGTACTGAGCTAGTGATTGGTTCGGTTAAGCTTCTGTTTAAGTAAAATTTCAGCTCTTTCATCAGGGTTTTATTTATGTTTCTAATTCCCTAATTGCTTAATTATTTAACTACGTCTTAAATAGAAATAAGTTGAAACCGGTTACTTTGTACTTGAATATCTGTAGTCTTGGGAAAGAAGTGGAAAGAAATTTTTATGACAACCGATACATAAATCGTAGATCTAAGGAAAATAAATTTTAGAGCTTTTTTGTACCATTGTACGTCTCATTCATTAAATTTGGTTGTAAATGATGCTGCCAAAGTAACAGTTAATTTTTTAACATTATACAAGAATTGTACACGTTTTTACTGCATTCCCTTACAGATGGGACATACTAAATCGTAATATCACCGGTTTAACATTGAAATCCGTAAGTAATATAACATGGGAGAGTAGAATAAACGCAGAATAAATATATCAAATATTTTAATGGATTTTTTAAAACTCCTGTCAACTATACACCACTATCATAAAAACATACCAGTAAACTCTTATCGGTTAGGTTAAGTTATAAATCTAGTCTATGGTGGGCAACCTTTTTTATAACATGGGCCAGAATAAATGTTACGTTTTTTCCGCGGGCCGTAGTAGTTAATTGACGCCTTTTTGTGACTTGTAATTTTTTTAGTCTGCAAATATGAAATAAATAAGTAAAAAGTTAATTACTACATTAATTTCTCTTATCGTTTTCGAAAATTACAAATTGGAAAAATAACTATTAATTAGTTACTTTTCCAATTTAATAATCTATTAAAGATCTCGCGGACCGGATAGAAACTTTTCGCGAGCCGTAGCTGGCCCGCGGGCCGGGGGTTGCCCCGCCGTTGATCTAGTCTACTCATGATTCACATAACCGGGCGAGGGTGGCCGAATATCTAGCAGGCGGTTAACAGCCCAGAACTGGTCCAGGATATAAAATTGGATGCTTTATGCGTGTGTTGCTTCTACCAGCGGTCTTCTACGGGTGAGGTTGGTGCTCTGTAAAGCGCATGTGCCAATGCCTATAATCTGGCTGATTGGAAACTGACCCTGTTTAGACATTTCTTTTGCCACCGGATTATTCGAATATACAATAGCAATTTTATCGTTTTTTTCACATGTAGTATAGAAATTTGTAAAAGATGCATAATGCAGTTATAATAAAATATTAATTTTAATTAATTAAAAGTACGTTAAAATATGAAAATTTATATTTTATAAAATACAAGGGAAGGTCATTGAAAGGTGGAAGCGCCGCTTCCATTTTCCAATGACGGCACGCTACTGCTAGTTAGCCAATAAATGTTATATTCGTTAACCTGTCTCCTGTCAATCCAAGATGCCTGCCGACTTACTGATGACCTCCCCACTCACTTTTTACCCTCCTAGCCATCCGAAACGACAAAGAGATCAGGTTTTGCCAACCTGTGCAGTGTAAGTGGTCAGCGAGGATTAACCGCTGACCCTCTGCTTATCTCATATGAAATTGTATCAAAACAAAATTTAAATTTAGACATTTGTTAAAACTAAAAACGAAAGAATTTAAAATATATTATATTCATAATTGTTACAATCTACATGAAATAATTATGAAAGATATTTAATTTTTAGATAAAGAATAAATCCTAGACAGCTTAAAAATCAAGCAGTGTCTTTGGTAGCAAATTTATTGCTTCCATTGCAACGTTTATGTAAACATTGTTATCTTTTTATAAGTAAAAATTAAATACAAAAACATGGCCGGCGTTATTCACATTTAATAAATATAAAATATAAATACGACTTTACAAAGTTGGAACTTTGTCTTGTCTTTACTTCCGCCGTTCACACCATCAGCAGTCCTTTAGAATTCACAGTCGCTCGGAGACGACCTTTCTTTTGACGGTACTGCCTCCGTAAAAGAATGTAAAACAGGTAAAAAGGACTAATTCTAAATTCTAAAAGACTGCTGATGGTGTGAACGGCGGAAGTAAAGACAAAACAAAGTTCCAACTTTGAAAAGTCGTATTTATATTTTATATTTATTAAAAAGAATATTTATGTTTAATATGACTTGATCAGACACTTTACTACATTTTTAACAATTTTTCTGAAAATAATTCTGTATTTCTTGAATTTTTTTTATATATGTATGTTACAAACAATACGAACGGAACCAAGATCATCACTGACGCGCAATTAGCTGATTGCCCCTGGAAGTCGGCTTCTCACAGAAACAGCTTCCCTATCATCAAAAGTCATGACACGCCACTGTTCCTCACGTTTAAAGCTTATAGAAGAAGGGCGTATAAACTCGTGACGTCATTTCCTGTTTAGCAAAGAAATTTCTAGATATAATTCTTTTCTGTCCCAAAATAATTGTTTTTTTTTATATTTATTTTTCGATCTGATGATATTGTTATATTCGAAGTGTAAAAAACATGAGCGCACGAGGAAATTGCCCATATAATTAACAATCAAAAATAAGTAATGACTCAATTTTCATATAAAGCCTTGTCTTATTCGTCCATGCATAGTAACGTAAGATGATTCGAATGTGGGCTCATAATATGTAACAAACAGCCGAAATATTTGGAAATAAATATGAAAAAATAAAAATTTTATTTTACGACAGAAAAGAGTTAAATGAAAAGATACTTCTTTTTCGCAGAACATGAAATGACGCATTATTTTAAAATCTATTGTTCTATAAGCTTTAAACGTGAGGAATAATAATAGTAATAATAAACTTCATGCTACGGCAAAATAATAAAATAATTATGTTACACGTATAAAAAATTAAAATTGCACTGGACGTTCCATAATTTCAATGCCTGGTACCTTATCCACACCGATATCGTAGTGCTAAAGACAGGTGTAACGTCCAGTCTTATAAGCTAAACACTCAATTTACAGAGGTACGTTTTTAGGAAACGCTTCACAAAAGGGTCTGTTAATTTAGAACTTGCTCGCCAAGTTTCATTCGTCAAGAATCGCAGAGTCGAACGTCTGACCGTCTCATTATTAAAGACAGTCGACTCAAGAGCAAGCTCACTTCATGAGTAGTTAATTTGTTCAGTTGTAGAAACTAAAACAAAAAAATAAATAAAAAAAGGAAATGTTTCTCGGAACAGAAATATCTGGCAATCTGGGAAATATTTTGCTAAGCAGCGAAAAGACACCGTGGTCCCAATTTCGCATCACTGTGCACTGTCCCCTGAGAGCCATTCCCAAATGAGATGATAGACAAGAAAAAAGGGAACAATAGAACAAAGAACATGATACTCAATACAAAATATAATATTTTAGTAGTGACTTATTAATTCACGGTAGTTTTAAATATTTCTAGCTATTCTTAAAATAATTTTAAAAGGTCAGCTTATAAGCATAAACGTGTTTTTATTGGTACGAGAAGCTCAGCTACTTTACGTCGAGACACGTGATTTCATCAGTCGATCTGTAGTCACGTGGTTTAGAAGGAATGTAAAATGATGTTCATTTTCTACCGAAAACGGAAGTTTAGAAAGTATTTCCGTATTCTATTCTATCACTTGACTACGAACCGGCTTGAATTATTTAGTCCAGATAATTTTCAGTTAATTCGAAAACGATATAAATATGCTATTTTAAAAATAATAATAATAAATAAATATAGGCCTTTTTTTTTTTTTTTTTTTTTAACTCTTTCCGCCCTGTGGGCACTAAGAGAGCCTCTTTTAGTAGGCCCATTATGGGTTCGGCCAGGCCCACAATGGGGCGACCGGGTGGTGAGGGACGGGGCCCGACATATCCGAACGGACCACCCCCCGAAAAATTCCTGGGGATTATTCGACCCGTTCGGATTCGATCCCGGGTCCCCCAGAGCGGTAGGCTGCTACCTTTACCGCTCGGCCATCCGGCCGTCTAATATAGGCCTATAAACACTGAACACAATAAAGGATGTATGATCAGAAATACAAAATTTCAACAAAACATTTTGTTTTATAAAATGATATTATATGTAGAATAATAGGGGGAAAAAACTAATAAATTATTTCCTTTCTTCCACCGAGGTCAAAGAGTCGATCACTAAACTAAATAAATCTAATAATATGTAGTACTTATTTTATATAAAACTAGCTGACCCGGCCACGCGTTGTTGTGGCTCAAAATGTATCTATTATAAATGTATAACACTTCCTCCGTGGGGGAATTTCAAAAAATCCCTTCTTAGTGTACATTCTCTTGACGTACCCTATTAAAACGCAATCAAAAACGCATCTAAAATAGTATAATAAAAGCCGAGTTCTTCACAGTAAGCCTTAATCCCGTCACTTTTCCCGCTGGGGAATATCGAAAAATCCCTTTTTAGTGTATATTCTGTTGACGTAACCTATTAAAACGCAATCAAAAACCGCATGTAAAATAGTATAATAGAAGCCGAGTTCTTCACGGTAAGCCTTAATCCCGTCCATCTCCCCCACTGGGGGGAATTTTGACATGTATATTATATAAAAACACGTGCGTATTCGAATGCAACGTTGTGTCAAAATTTCAAAGGAATCGGTAGGAACAAACGAACGTTATATTTTGTTTATATAGATAGATAGAAAATGATCTGCTTCAGTCCATTCTCACAGAAAAGCATAATGCCTCACAGAAAAGCAAACTTAGGTCGTCGGAAGTTAGCGCCATCTGTTGGACATAAAAGCCTTAATCCATATATAAATATATTTTTGAAAGGGGGAAATGGTGTAGGGGTATGAAAAATAGATAGTAGCCGATTCTCAGACCTACTGAATATGCATATAAAATTTGGTGAAAATCGGTAAAGCCGTTTCGGAGGAGTAAGGTAACTAACATTGTGACACGAGAATTTTATATATAAGATTAAAATCTGCTTGATCTGTAATACCACCAAAACTATTTTTTTTTTGCACTTTCAATTTGTATTTGTTCCGAAACAATGGTTTCTGTCAAAAATTAAAGTGGATCCACAAAAATAAAATAACATATACACCAATCACAATCTCGTCTGCCATGCTAAAAATATTCGAAATATGTTTTTACCAAAAAGTATATCAACAAATAAGTTGTGAAATAAGTTATTTGTGGAATATGGAAGACGAAATTACTCAACTTGTACAAATTTACATGAAACAATACATACAATTTTACAAAATTATAAGAGAAAAGATGTTGCTTATATAGCATATCTACAAATATCTCAGGTATTTGATTCCATCCAACCAACCTGTTCTTAATTAAGTAGGACCACATCGACGCGAGGAAAAGGAAGTGGCGAAAGGATGATGACGTCACACGTTGGCTTTGAACTTGCAAGCGTGAATTATAGCACTTTACGGGGGTGAAAACAAAATGATTCCATTATGACGGTTACTAGTAACAAAGAAAAACTTTTATTATTAGGATTACTACATAATCAACACGTAAAGAGAAAACGAAAATACTGTGTTCCTCCTCTCTGGAAACAACAAAAGGACAAAGAACATTATTATAATTTGTCGATAAAACAGTTTTATCACATTATGTATATCAATAATTTGGAAAAACAAAAACAACAAATATCTTTTTATATATACAGCAGATAAAAAATACGGGAAGCCATCCTCTACTCGTACGAAGTCGCATGCGCAGTATTCAGCGATAAGAGGAGAGACTCATATCAATATCAAACCCTGTCAGATATTTGCGAAAGCGAGAAATTTGCTCTCACCAGCGAGATTTCTCGCTTCTCGCTTGTGCATGGTTTTCCTCTGTTCTCAACCTGTCGCTCGTTATTATATTCGCAGCTGGATAGTCACACCCTAATGATGACCCCTGAACTATTTTCAAGGTCAGAGCTACAAGGTATGAAAAGTGAACAGTTAGTACTACCCGTTAATAGAACGTAGAATAAAAGAGTAGAGGTGACTTTTCCTTACCCTTATAAAATGTATATAAAAACACAATTAAAATAACCTAAGCTAATGATAACATCTACAAATAGAAGTTATAAATCATTCTCTAAACGAATTTAATATTTTTTATATTCATAAACACAGGTAGATTATGGGCCGATGTGTTTACATAATGTGGGCTTACTTTCATAAAATAAATTCATTCCATTTGAAATCCGTCGATAATTTTAAATAAACAATACAATATTTAATCGTTTTGTTGTTGTGAAGCTCTTAACGAGTTAAATATAAATTACCGTATATCTCGGCGGATAAGACGAGCTATAAATTTTCGTCGAAGTTTTATAGTTTTAGCATATATCTGTCCTATAAGACGACCCCCAAACTATCAACAGCCTATGAATTTAGTTTAGATCAGCGATCATCTTCTGGATAATAATACTGTATAGCATTAACGGAATTACGTTATATTCGTAATTTTTTGAAAGAACATAAAATTTTATTTTCATGCATCTGGCAGCACTGCCTTGCGATTGTTGCAAGCATTTGCACTGATTCGGCATTTGGGTAATGACCTTGACTATTCACAAAAACGTCCTATAGGCTATTCTATTTTGTGCACATACCCTACTCTCTATAGTAAATAATTACTGTTTGTCTGTTTTTTTATAATGGTTTTAATTTATATAAATTTCAATCTAATTTTTTGTATCTGTACTATAAGACGACCCCGGATTTTCGGGGCCTTTTTTTATGATTCAACTATCGTCTTATCCGCCGAGATATACGGGTAACTAGCAGATGAGACCAGCCTTGACCGAACAAAAATAAGAACACGAAACATTAAAATTATTAGATTATTTCCTACTCTAACCGTTTTATCATATTATATTATACTATTTGATTTATATAATAAGAAAGGTTATCTTACGTAACAGTTTATCCAATACCTCTTATAACTGAAGGCCCTCTAGTCCACGTAGCAAAGTTTGCGTGACGTCACCAAAAGTTGACCAACTAGTCATAGTTGCCAGATTGGGCTACAAGTAGCGGATTGGGCTACTTTTTAAGTGCCCTCGCTACAAAAATTTTAAATTGGGCGACACGCTACTTTTTGGGCTAGTAATAATTACCTTCAGGCTACAATTCTTAAAAATACGCTACTTTTTTATTTTCATATATAAAATCGCACAACATTTATTGTATCATACAAAACTAATAAAGTTTTATTTAATTTCATTACACTTAATTGATATAAAGTTGCAACGTTTAACAAAGATAAAGATACTTTGCTTCCGTTTTCTATCTGTCGTTCGCTCCAGTAATCCACAATCCATTGCCACTAACACTGCTAATTTTATTAATTTTTTTACTCTCATATATCTATCAATATGCGCCTATTTTTCATTTTTTTTTTAAAACGAAAATATGCTACTCACAAATTTATTTGTACTTTTACTTCGTTTTCCTGTTTTTTCCTGCTTGACTTCTTGATTCTGCTTCAGAACGTTCCTCTCTCTAATTTGACGATTTCACTACACTACACTTTTAGTAGACGTTTCCTTTTTTTCTTTTTTTAGGTTTCCAAGGAATACCTAAAAAAAGAAAAAAAGGAAACGTCTACTAAAAATGTAGTGAATAGGCCCAGTGTTACTCGGGCAATAGTAACGACAGCAAAGATTAAGATTATTACATTATAGCCAATCTCATCTTTTTTCACAGAATGCAAGAATTAGGTTTCCCTGTTTCCAGACTAATTAGAGAATTTTTAGATGGGTCTGAAAATATGTTCGATTTTTCGCAAAAACGCATTTGCGCCTGTAAATATTGCGCGTCGCTTTTTCTTAACACTTCCATTGTTAACATTGGGTTTATATCCCTGGGTTTATATCAGGACTCCATGATGGCCGATCAATTACATTAATTTTTTTTCAGCAAACCAATTTTTAGTTGATTTTGATGCATGAATGGCAGCATTATCTTGGAATTGCCAATTTTCTCTCCCAATACGTGATCCAAAAGTTATTAAATTTTGATATTGTTGGAATCAACGATCTAAATTATTGTCAAATGTGATACATCGTTACGTACAACAAATTGTGTCGCGATGTTTTGTAAACGTTCTTCCGTTACGTAATAAAAGGTTAGTGACGCTGCCCTTCGGGGACAGTGACCTCGTTTCACACTCCCCTTTCCAGCGCTGACCTTTCGTGAGTCAAGACAGTGTAATCTTGTGTATTCTTTGTTGTATAACCAGTTACTCGAGTCTAACTAGTTTTTACTAATCTCTCCGACAGTCTCTAAACTAGTCTAACAGATACAACAATTCTTGATACAGTGTAAACAGAGAGGCCTTAAAACTGAAAACAAAAGTCGCAGTCGCTAAGTTTCTAAGTTCAAAAAGTGAATCGCCGCGCCTGCGAATGACTCGCTTTGATTTAGAGAAAATTTATGCAGAAACACCGAATGTCCTATATATATATATATATATATATTACGAACTTATTTCATTAGTAAGTGCATAGTTGCAAAATAATTCATTTTTATTATTTGGGCTACAAACAGTTCAAATCCGCTACTTTTGGAGCACAACCACGCTACTTTTTAACCTTCAAATCTGGCAACTATGCAACTAGTCGCTATTTCGTCGTTGTCGTTCGTACGAGTTCTTCCTTTGTTTAGTACTTTCTTTGTCTTTTCTTGATATCTGAGAAGATGGTGTTTAAATGTCGAGCACCGAGGTGCCGAGGAAATTATAAAAATGTTCCAAGTGTTTTTACGTTTAAATTTTTCTCCGATTCCGATATTAGGAGAAAATGTATCGGTGCATTAGCAAGAGGAGATTTCGATCCAACTGCAAACACACGTGTAAGTTTATACTTATTCTATTCCATTCTAAAGTAATTAACATTTCTTAACATTAATTAAAGGTATGTATCATTTTATTGTCATGTAAATATGGCCAACCGATATTCCAAACAGCACTACACTAACGTCACCAAGGTAATTGAGATTATATCAAGTGGCTTTGACCTAAAGACGTCATGCTTAGCTGACGATATGTCGTCACCGATTATACAGGATGTTGCTAAAATTCCATGTTTTGCTTTTTTATTTAAAATCGTATATTTGTATAGGTGTAGCCTAACCACAAAATACCGTATGGTAATTAGTTTATAATTAACGATTATGGCATTCATGAAAATTGGTCCACTCTCTCCGGTGGTGAGCCAAACTTCCATTCATGCCATAAACGCCATTATTATAAACTAATTGTATAATATACTATTTTAGTCGTGTTTTATTTTCCTTTACGATTTACACGTTTTTTAATGAGATATTCAAGTGTTTTACGTCAATTATATTTGGTTTAACTATTATAAACGTTTGGAAAATTTTATATTTTTATTTAATAAGTCTTTAAAAATTATCCGCAATATTAACGTAAGTTATCAACCGGCAAAGCTTTTAATTTACATGTTACTTACTTTGGTAAAATTCACAAATTTTCTGTTAAATCAATCATATTTAGGCCTATAGTTCAATGAATTATCCTAAATTTCATTTTTATAATGCTTTTTTATCATCATCATCACCATTCCCATGTTTATGATAGATACTTACTCTTAATATCTAGTGAGGTTTTTAATTTGGAAAATATATTAGAACTGTACAATTTTGATAGAAAAAATGGATTGTTACAAAACAAGAGATTTGGCAGTATTTTTTAAAAATGTGTATAGATTAGAAAACTTAAAAAGAGGTGATCATTAGTTGATTTTTTTGGTCGCTAAATTTTATATTAAGTGTTGAAGTTTTTAAATTACTTGTATTTAATATACATGGGTTTATTCTATATCACTAATGTTAATTTAAATCTTTTAATTTGATATCAGTAATGTGTTTTATCTCGGTTTGTATGACTTCATGGTTTGTATGATTTAAAACTATTCATTCGATCTATTAAAGATCGAATGAATCGTTTTAAATCAAACGATCAAGTCAATGATTACTCTTTCATATTGTAAGAAATTTATCAATTGTATTATTTTCAGATATGATGGAATGCTATTTTTACTACAGATATAAATGTTTTACAAACATTTATCAATTATTATCTTGTTTCTTGAATAAATAATTGTTCTATACTTGCGCGTATTAATTACAGTTAATATTAATTTATTCGATCGGTAATTAAGACAATGCACATTTTGCTCTGATTCCCAATACAGGAAAATCTCGTTAATTCGAAATCGATAGTTTGAATCCCGTTAGTTCGTAAACAGTACTTTTGTCCGGGCCGGGGATATAGATTTTCATATTAAAAAAGCGAAAATTCTGGACGAACGGTGTATGTTAACTCGTTCGTTTCTATCAGTGTTTTTTTTAACTTTCTTTTATCTTACGGCACGCTTGAACCTATAATTAAATTTCCGCGAGAAAAATTCATTCGATTTAAAGTTTTGTTTGTAAACATTTTATCATTGTAAACATATTGTAACATGATAAAATAACATTACCTATATGCAATAAATATTTTATAAGATACGATTGTATGAAATGTAATAAATAAATATTTTGAATTTATTTTCTAGGATCTGTATAATGTAAAAAATTATCCGAAAATGCAAAAGTTCCGAAAAAGGCTTCTACGGGAGCAGCTGAATATGATATATTTTGTAACAATGAGATCATAATTAATCCGAATGAAAAAAAGTAATATTTACATATCTGGCTACTGAGATGCCGAATAACTGTTACGGTAGAATTGCCCAAAATTTTCTTTATCATTAAATAATATTATAATTAATGCACGGGTAATTGACTGTGACTACCGAGAAAATATTGGCGTGTTGATGTATAACTTCGGAGAAGAAAATGTTACTATAAAAGCTGGAAAACTATTGCCCAAATAATTTTTGAAAAAAATTATGCATGCAACTTCTATATATATAAAAAAAAAACACTTTATTAAATATCACTAACAGAAATGAAAAAGGTTTCGGAGAATGTATTGAAAGTAACTTTTATCAAAATATGTAACAAAAATAATTTTGTATTCATTTATATATGTATTCAATTTAAATAACATATTCTGTTATGATATCTATTATTAATATGAATAATGTATCCTATTATGTCACTAAATAAACAATGATATTTCCTAATATGGAAAAAAATTGTTTCTTTAAAGACCATAACTCGCAGCTAACTGGGAGAATTTATCATCTTTGCCATGCAATTATGTTGACTGAGATCACATCAGTCAACGAAATGATTTATCTTACACATTCATTTCGGAATTAGCTGATAAGTTAAATTGGGAATTCATATGGAAAAATTACATATTTGCTACTTTATTTATTGAAAAAACATTAAATATGCAAAATGGGATTTAATTTGCGAACTTCAGGTATTAGACGAAACATTCTTGACCCACTTTTCGGGCAACTTGATAGGAATAAAGTCCCCAATATTCAAATTCTTTCAGATAATTTTATTAGGCGACACATACATAAGTTAGATATAATAAAAATTTTTAAATATCAACGATTAAATCTGCGACTTTACGCGAATTAAAAGATTATCTAAACTGGAATTTTGCTTTCCTTTACCAAATACTTGACTAACAATTTATTGATGACTTCCAAAATCATTATTCTTGGGGGCACATTTTAAAATATCAAAAATTACAACGGGAATATATTGTCAACAACGGCCAAAATTTATTACTCCATTTACTTGCAGAAATTGGTCCCGTTTTAGATAAACTAAATGAAAAAGTGGAAAAAGCTTAAATAAATAAACAAAGTTATTTACATCTATGTAAAAATGAAAATCTTTCAAAATACAGTAGAGCGTCGTTTATCCGAATCAATTGGAGACTGGGGTTGCTCGGATAACCGACTATGTACGAAAAAATATATTAACTATTCGATGTTGAAATTTTTCTCCGTTGCGTGTCGCTTCGTGTTGAATTTTCGTCGATTTTAAGCCTAACGAAAATTTTTAAATAATTGAGGCTATTGTATCGTTAAAAATTATTTCTTTACTTTGTACAAAAAAAATAAATATATTGAAAAATATAAAAACAAAGAAAATGATACTTTGGAAGTTAATCCAGTATCAAAAACGTTCGATTCAGCACGACACAGTTTGACTGGAAAGCTTTCGGTTGACCGGCTTTCGGATAAACGACGCTCTATTGTAATTTCGTTTTGGTGTTATTTTATTTTAAACAAATCAAATTGTTGTGTTTTAATTGAGCCGGATATTAAGACAAATTTTTATTACAATAATTTTTGAAATAAAAATTTGTCGTAATATCCGTTAGTACAACTTAACTAGTTAAGTAACGCTGCATCAGCGTGTAGTCAGAACGAAGCTGCTCGCACCTTTATTCACTAGATTATGAAGAAGAAAAAAAAACAAAGAATCATTCGTTCTCAACAATATATTTGATTTCTATTGGATCATTTAAACGTACAAATATAAGGTCAGAATAAGCCATTAATTAATTGCTATGTCAACGTCTCATGAAATTCTGACTGTCACTATGGGTCTTGGACTTAGACTCGTAACGATCTTTATTGTAACTCTTTAAAAATATTGTCAGTTATTTTTTCACTCGATTCAATGTAACATAGGTAAGACCGATAGCTCTCTTTTTTTCCTGTATCTATTTTGATTTTTGGAAGAGTTAATCCCCATGATTTATGTATAGTCATCGAGTATGCTAAGGTAAGGGGGAAACTGTCTACGAAATCGCAATATACTGCTATCGTTCGAAGAACGTGTTATGGGGATTATTGGAAACAGATTACTATAGATGACAGGTCCCTGATAGCTATCGAATTCCACTAAAATAAACAGATGAAGAGCTGGAGGGCGAGCATTAGGAGCATATATAATGTAGCGTATAGTTTCTAGTGAACCATTGACGAGACTTCCTCGTATCCATAAGTTGACTCTCAGCATGATTCTGGCATTGACTGAGAGATTGAAATACTTGGAGAGACCAAGAGCTGAGTCATCTTTAGACGAAGGCGGGGCAATATCTAAAGCAGGAATGGGCAACCTTTTTCTATGTAAGGGCCACATTTGAAACTTCCGAATTGACGCGGGCCGCACATAAGAAGAAAAAAAATACGGGTAAATCACAAATATTTATTCATAATGAACATAGGTATACTGTACTTAATGTGACTGCTGGAATTGATGCGAATGTAATATATCAGATATATTTGGCTGAATATTTGTCATCGCTAATTTTAAATTATTTTTTAGATGAGAGTCTGTTAGCCGATTTCTTGTTTTACTTTTTACTAAATTCATTGCGGAAAAAAAACTGTTCGCATACGTAAGTTGTACAAAATAAGGACAGAATTTTTGCCGCATACTTTCTTAAGTTAGGAAATTGATTTTCTTTGATAAAAGTTTTATAAAAATCTACCAAATTTTTTTCTTTAAAAGTATCTTTCAAATCTAAATTACTTTGCAAGTCTATTAACTCCAATTGAAGTTCATTTGGTACGTTTTCTATGTTTACTGAAAAAGGTGCCGTAATTATTCGTATTTCGTTTTCTCGGCTAAGAAATTTTTCGAATCTATTTTTAAATTCTTGTTCTGTTCTTCGACTTTCTCTGCATATTTAAAATAATTTTTAGGTTCGGTGCGTTGTAATAAAGTGGGGAAAAAGTGACAATTTTTGTTACGCAATTGCGTGCTCCATAATTTGAGCTTGGATATAAATGCTTTTATAAACGTTATAAATTCAGATATGATAAGATTTTTTCCTTGCATTTTTATATTTAATTCTGACAAATGCATTGTAATATCGACAAAAAACGCAAGATCTGTCAGCCATTCGCAGTCTGAAAGTTCTTTAACAGGTTTTCCTTTCATTTCCATAAATAATTTTATTTCTGGTAAGAGATTGTAAAATCTTTGTAAAACTGAAGATTTGCTTAACCATCTGACGTCAGTAAAATAAACAACGTCATTATTTTCAGCATCAATATCAGACAAAAATTCTTTAAACTGACGATGGTTCAATGCACGACCTCTCAGAAAGTTCACTGTGGATACTACTATATCCATAACATGTTCCATATTAATTTTCTTAGCGCATAAATTCTCCACGTGCAAAACACAATGGCAAATAAATAAATCATTTGGATTTTCGTTTTGTGCTAATTTATTCGAGAGAATACCAATTAAACCGGGTCGCTCTCCTCTGAAAGACTGGGCGCCATCAGTTGTAATTCCACTCAGTTTTAATAGTGAGAGTTCATTTTTTTCTAAGGTTTTTTCAAAAGCCCCGTACATAATTTCTCCTGTAGTATTTCCTTTTAGCCCAACTAAATCTAAAAAGTCTTCAGTAATGTTTAATTCTGAATCAACGCCTCGAATGAAAATTGCAAGTTGAACCGTATCTGTTATGTCGGTGGATTCATCCAAACAAATGGAAAAATATTCAAAGGCTTTTACTCGTTTTTTTAATGATTCGTCAACATTATCTGCCATTTCATCGATTCTTCTCGCAACTGTTCGTCGAGATAAACTAATATTAGCAAAAATCTTCTTCTGATCAGGACATATAATTTCAACTGCTTTTTCAATACATTGCTTTATAAACATTCCATCAGAATAACAATGAAGAGTTTTTGCCAATAGATTACAAATTTCATAACTGGCTTTTGTAACGGATTCAGATTCATTATTTGTTTTCATTAAGAATGTTTGCTGGGAGGTTACGACTTTCATCAGTTTTTCCACTTTCTGTTTTCTTAAGTCTCCAGTAAATTGGTCGTATTTATTGGAATGTTTAGTGGTGTAATGCCTTTTAACGTTATATTCCTTAAAAACTGCAATACATTCCGAACAAATTAAACAAACAAGATTTTTTTCATAATGAATGAAAAAGTAATCATATTTCCACGACTCATTATAAATTCGATTCTCATCTTCAATTTTTCTTTTCTTTCTTGTTGACATCTATAAATTGAGGATAAATAAAATGAATAAAATACTGCACTAATAAATATAGTAAAAGCTCGATGTAACAAACTACTATGGAATTGAAGATATTGGTTTATCACAATGAAAGTCCATTTTATCGCGATAACTCATTACTACGGACTCGTCCGTTATATCAAACAGTATATTATTATATAGTAGAATCACGTTAGAACGGGATCTTGATTAAATTAATTTTCAACTTTAGACTAATTACCACCTGTATCAAAATTGTCTACATAAAAAAAAATATTGTTAGATTAAAGCGAAAAACGAAGAGTAAAAACGGCTACTACTGCTGTACTTTTCTTATTTTAAAATTTTACTCTATTACGCAGCCTAAATGATATCAGACAAAGTAAAAGACTTTTTAGTTTTAGTTGAACTGTCATATTTAAGAAAAGTCTGTTATTTTTCTCTCGCTATCGAGATGTCTGAAGTTGTCTATTTATTCGGAAACATTTCTTTACCAACTTCATCTTGATATTTTCCATCTTAAATCTAACGAAATACAGTCAAACCTGTTTTTATGCAGTGGATAGGGACCGCATAAAAAAAATCGCACGAAACTTTACGAGTGGCTATAAAAAATAGTTTTCGCAACACAATTTAAAAAATATTTTTTTATGCGGTCAATAGGGACCGCATAAAAAAAGTCTCACATAGAAAATAACTCAAAACCGTACGAAATAGAATTTATTGACAACAGATGTCAGCACTTGACTGCATCGTCTCGTCTATCGTCTGTTTTACATATTTTTGTCCAGGTGGTGTTTTTTGACTTAAAAAATAAATTATTTCATTTTTCGCATATTCATGCAATAATATTACTATAATAAGTTCATTTATGCTATAATAAGTTTATTTAGCTATAATAAGTCAACGTGAGACATGACGAATCGCACGAGACTAGTCGCCAACTATACCGCACAAATTGAAAATTCGCATAAAAAAATCGCACAAAAAAGACCGCATAAAAACAGGTTTGACTGTATATCTATTTTTTTGTATTAAATCTAAAGCTTATCGTCTTCTTTTATGATCCATATCTTCGCTTTACAAACAAATCCACGACGCATCACTCATCGCAAAATGAAACCAAAACTGAACAATGCTGGGCTGCAATTTTTAATCACATTTTTAATTAATCTAATTTTTAAGATAATATATGTTCTCCGCCTCAAATTAGTAGTGCCGGTCATTTATCTAACTTCTTTCAGGGGAAATTTTTGAATTGAAATAACGTGACTTGGGTTTTGAACCGGAAGTTCGTAAATAGTTAATTGGGGCCTCCTGCCCCTAGTTTAAGGAAAGACAGACGGACGACTGTGGGAATTTATAGGTTTGCAAATTTTTCAAGTTGCAGTCCAAAAACAAGTCGATCAGAAAACGAAACCAAAACTGCATGTAAGGTGAAAATCTACACCGAAAAAATGATTAAAATAAACTTTATATTAAATTTGTGTTTACTTTTGTCAAATAAAATGAATAAAACTACGACTATGGTGAAATAACTAGTCACTTCTCGACTTACGACGGGGTTCGGTTTCGCAACTTCGGACGAGGTGATCATAACTCGAGAAGTGATTGTAAAACAATGACTTGACTAAATGAAACGGCGACTAAAAAGTCCGTAATAACCATGGTTTGCGAGGACTAAAAAATAATCCGAAGTAGCAGGAGTCCGTTACAAGGAGTTTTATTGTTTTTTTTATAATTTTTTTACTTTTGGCCAGACCGACATCAGCAACCGTCCGTTATATCGAGCTTTTACTGTACAAAACCACGTGCGAACCTCAAGGTCAGTTTTAGCATTGAAAATAATGCAAAATTAAAACGTTTTCATATGTGGGTTTTGTATTTATTACTGTCCAGTTCTAAGTCTGAATTTTTCTTAAAATATTAATAATTCTCTGGTTCAAACATTTTTAATTTCAATTTTGGAAATTAATAGTAACATTTATTATTAAACAGAAATTCTAACTTGGATATTTAAAATTCGAAATTCCACATTAAAAATTCTATTTCCGTAAAATTTCAAACATTTAACATATCTTTTTCTATAATTCGGATAAACCACAGTAGATTAATAGTAAAAATGTAGAAAATACTAAAAAATTAAATGCAATGATACAAAGCGTTGGTAAAACTTTACAGCTCAATATGAAGTATCGAGTGAAGTCGGGTTAAATTACCAGATACCTTGCAATTAGAATTGGCCCTCGAATTGGTTTATTTTTGCGTCTTTAAGAGGCAACAGAATTGTTTACGAATGCATATTACTCCCTCGAGCTTCATTTAGTCTTGAAAAAGGGTCAAGCGCGTATGGACAATCTACGAAAGTACACGTGCATTTGTAAACAATTGTAGCACCCCTTAAAAACGCAAAAATGAATCAACCCAAGGGCCGTCTCTAGCTGCGTCGAATATATATACGAAGAGGGTTCTTGGTATTTAGTACGATTACAGACGAGTAGATGTTAGTATTTTAAATTTTTATTTTATAGACTGTTATATTGTTTTGTAATATTTTGTGCGACGCGGGCCGCACAATATACTAATGCGGGCCGCAGGTTGTCCATTCCTGCTCTGGACGATGTGTATATACTCCATATAGGAATTTTATTATGAAAAACGGGATAGTCCCCCGGGGGACTCGAGGAAGCACCGCGACCGAAAGTATTTCCCCCTATCCTCTAAGAAACGAAAATAAAAATAATTAGGGCTAATAAGCCCTAATTATTTTTATTTTCGTTTGAGAGTCATGATTGCTTGTTGGAAGGGTCACCCTTCCAACAAGCAATCAATATTTAATAATGAAGAGTGAGTTGCGATCATGACTCTCTAAAAAAAGAAATTTTACAAAGACTAGACAATTTTACAAAGAGATAGTTATAATAATATAAATAATGAATGTAACTATTTATTATATGGAGTAGAGATGAAGAAAAGGTAAAAAAAAATTATAAACTACAGGAAGATAAGATATAATACTGATATGATATGAGATTAAAACAGATGTGGACTACAGAAAGATAAGATATAATACTAATATGATATGCGGGTAAAACAGATGTGGACTATAGGAAGATAATATATAATACTTATATGAAATGGGGGAGCTCACCTCCCGATAGTAAGGTTGGGGTAGGAGGTGAGTATATAACTTATTCATTAACAAGAGTGTTACACGCTGGAATTTGGCTTCAGAGAAGCTTTTTTCATTGTTAATAGGGTGCCTGAGTAAAGGGAAATCTTGATGAGATTTATTATGTTTTATCTCCTATTTTAAGAGTAAGCTAAAGTAAGCTGTTGGGTTTCAACCTCAAAAATGTAAATTTCCTTAAATTGTCTTCTTTCATTTTGTTTGGCTCTGGTGTAATTGCAGGGAGTGTGATGACCATAAGAGCGTCTTTTTGGTATGTGGCCTGGGTTGGCTTGGAGTAAAATTTACTTTCATTTCTTTCCATCATTTTTTGAGGTGGACTGATGGAGAGAAATGAAAGCGGAATTAAGTATTTTTTTGCTCAGTTTTTGGCTTCTCTTTTAATTTTGGTGGGTTTATTGTTTCCTTTTTTTATTGCGGCTTTTGAGTTTTGTTTTATTGTTATGTTAGCTTTGTTTATTAAATTAGGGGCAGCTCCTTTTCATAGGTGATTTCCTTCTGTTGTTGAGGGGTTGGGATGATTTTCTTGTGCTGTTTTGTTGGCTCGGCGGAGGTTGGTTCCTTTATTTTTGGTTAGTGAATTTAATTTTTTTCAATTTGTTATTGTTTGTTCTGTTTTGGTTGGTTTTTATGGGAGGTTTAATCAGATTTCATTGAGAAAGATTTTAGCATATTCGTCTATTATGCATGTGGGGTGAATATTGGATTTTTCTTTTTCTTTGAATTTTAAAAATTATTTTGTTTATTTATTATTTTTTTAGAGTTGCTTTGGTGGCTTTTTTTGAGGGTTTGGGTGGTTCGTTTGAGACAATTGATGCCTTCTTTATTTGTAGTTAGGTTTTCTGCATTTATGTGATTGTTGAATATGTGAGGATCTTCGAAAGTCGTGCGAGAGCATTTGCTTGCTTCTATTCTTTTAGAAAGGCTGCAAGCTTTCATTCTTTTCTTTTCTTTTTTTATTTTTTCAATCTTAAAATTAAAATATAAACTAGATAAAATTCAATAGTATTTAAAAACTAATAATATATCTGAAAATATATATCTAGTTTAAATATTTAGCATTAAGGTATAATAAAACAGTCTCTCATAATTTAGTCAATCACTAAAAGTAAAGGAATCTGATAAAATAACGATATCAGTTAAGAAATGCATATGCAAATAAATTATTTTTTTAAGATTAAATATTTCTTATCTTTTTAGATGATCTGAAATTATAATTTTCTTGGTAAGGTAATAAAACAGATCAATTGTCACCTGATAAAATATATTACATAAATCAACGAACGAAATGGAAACTTCAATAAATTTGGCATTTATGCTAGTGTTATTTATGTTTGCTATTGTTTTCTCTCCAATTAATTCTATGGACGTTCCGAATGTTAGACCTAAAGATCCATATACAGAGCTTTCAAAGGCCTACGACATTTATTGTGGTAAGTGTTAATAATACGATTAACTTTTTGTAGTTCGTTTCATGTTTTACTCATAAATATTCATTATAATATTCTTATTATGCTTACAATAATCTACATTAGATTTAATGAAAATATATATTTTTTTTTTTTTTTTTTTTTTTTTGAAGTTCGTCGGATGTGAAATTTTTATTTAATAAATTAAGACATAGTCGCTCTGGAATTAATCCTGTTTTAAAGAACGTTTTTAATATTGGATGGCTGAGTAGCCTATAAAGAAAGGTCCGGTCATCTAAAAGAAAAATTGTTCTAGAACAAAAGAAAAAATGGAGATCGTCTAGGGAAGTAAAAAATGTTTCCAGAGCGACTATGTCTTAATTTATTAAATGAAAATATATTCATTTTTCGCGATTCTCATTTTTTTTTTTTTTTTTTTTTATTAGTAATGACTTGTCCCGGCAAAAGAAACGTTCGATATTGCTTAATTGAAAATAACTTGCAAGTTGTAAGTTTTCGAACATTGGCAAAAGTTTTATTTTATGAATGAATTTTCCAAACAATAACTTGTTATTATTTAATGTCTAGATGATAGAGCTCGGTAGAAACTGTGCTCAACAAATACAATTTTGCCAAACCTCAGAGGACTGTTGCGAGTTCGTTTGTGATATCCGACAGACAAATGGAACGGTATTCGTAATTCATTCGTATTTCTGAACATTGTCTTAATTATTACTTATTTCACAATTTAACGATATTTTTATTAATAGCTATACGACAAATTTCTGAAATGTTACAGTTCAGCTTTATATACCTACAGTTTGGACAATCCAAGTACTTATCCCATTCTTGAAGTAAGTACTACGGCAACTAGGCGATTCAATTTATTTATAGAAAATTTATTAAATCAATTATGGTATAATAACTAAAGCATTTAAAACTGGTTGAATTAGTTCAAGTAACAATACATGCAGTTTCATTTAATACTATGATGTGACACTTAACATTTAAATGTGCGACAGAAACATACAGAAACAATATATATTTTCTAATTTACTTGAAATTTGAAGTATTTTTGATATCTAATCTATATATATAATCGAGACGAGTTGATAATAATAATAATAATAATAAATGTCATATCATGCCAGAAACTATACAACACATGACTTCTGGTTTCAAGCTCTTGGCACAGACAGATTATCTACACAGACATAATCAAGTAGCAAATATAATACACCAAGAGCTTGCAAAGAAACACAAATTAGTAGACATCCACGAACCATACTACAAGTACATTCCACAGACAGTATTGGAAAACAACACGCACAAATTGTACTTCGACAGAGCCATAATCACAGATAAAACAATTTACCACAACAGACCAGACATCACACTCATTGACAAACACAATAAAATCACATATATTATAGACATATCCATTCCAAACACTCACAATTGTGGGAACGCCGAGAGGTAGGACGGAGTCGTACCTCCTTTTTGTCGGCGAACAGGTCGGTAAGACCCACCCCACTGTCAAGGATGGCTAAAATTTTTATGATATCCCGACTCGTCGGGATTGGGTAATTAATTGTCAGGTCGAGTGGAGGAAGTGTGTGGGTTCGACGATAAGGTTAAGGCGATATTCGAATAAACGGACCCAGGATGAAAACACATGACGATTTATTTAGACGGACAAACAAAATACAAAAATCTACCGCGTCCTGTCCCTAATCGCGGGAGAGAGAGAGTTCACAATTGTTGGGGGGTTTATACCTCTCTGATATCGACAACAATCGCAGAATGTTCTTCGGCTGGCGGCGGCTCTGGCGGTGGGCGGAAGGATCCGGCGTCTTCGGAATGGTCTTCGTATGGGACTCTCAATCGCCGGGACGTTCGTCTTCTTCGGACGTTCAGCCACCCCGTTCTTAGATATCTCCCTCCTTTATATAACCCCGGTCCCGTCCGCTACGATCACCAATCGCGACGGAGGGTGATGACTTGAGCTCCGTGACGCAGCGGTGGGATCCGGGGAGGAGGGAAGCGAGTTTGACGGCGGAAGACTGCACATCCTTTGACTTGTGATTGTTATCTTTGATTTTGATCGTTATCTCCCGAGGGGATTTGAAACAAAGAAATGTTAAAATCGGACCGGCTTAATTCAGTCCTCACACAATGTACAAAACACTTTCACTGGAAAAATCAGCAAGTACACAGAACTCGCCCAGGAAAGAAGGCATCTGTGGAGGATGGATAGAGTGCGTATTGTACTGTACCTGTCGTTCTCTCCTGTACAGGTGTGATACCACACACACTACACAAAAGCCTGGGAACATTACAATTGAATAGAAATACATACATCACACTACAGAAGGCCACAATATTGAATACATGCCATATTGTTAGGAAATTCCTGAATACTGACACTGACACACTTACTTAATATTAGTTTTGTTTTGGTTGCTATGCCTTGACTCAGGTTCGGCATAGTACACAGCCACCGTTGTCAACCGAGTGTAACCTGCTACACCCAACATAATAATAATCAGCGCAGAGCCCAAACGGTGAGGAGTTGAAAGTTGAAATTTGGTACACAGTTAGTTCTTAGTGTCACGAGAACGCACACTAAGAAGGGATTTTTCAAAATTTCTCCCCACGGGGGAGAGGGACAGTATTAAGGCTTAACTCAGTGTTACGTAGCAATGGAAGTGTTAAGTAACAATGGAAGTGTCAACAATGGACGTGTTAAGAGAAAGTGACGCGCAAGACGCAGATGCAGTTTTTTACGTTTTTGCGGGAAATCGAACATATTTTTAGACCTATCTAGAAATTCTGTAATTAGTCTGAAAACAGGGGGGACCAAATTCCTGCATTCTGTGAAAATGGGTAAGGTTGACTATAACGTAATAATCTTAATTTTCGCTAAGATAGTTAGGAGTTGAAAGTTGAAATTTGGTACACAGGGTACCAAATTTAAGTACCAAAGTGTTAAATAACAATGGAAGTGTTAAGTAACAATGGAGAACAAGAGAAAGCGACGTGCAAGATTTACGGGCGCTGGAGAAAAAAAAGAAAAGAAAAAGAGTAATATGTTAGAACATATTCAATTTTCAAATTTAAACAGATTAGTTCGGTTTTTCTCCACCTTTCTTCTTTAGAACATTCGATGAAAATCGAACAATATTAGAATATTCGATTTTCAAATTCGACCTGTCTTTAGAAATATTTAGTTTGTTGATGAAATTACTCTTTTTCTTTTGTGACTATAACGTAATAATCTTAATCTTCGCTATCGTTACAATTGCCCGAGCAAGACCGGGTCTACCTGCTAGTTTATTATATTATGAATAATGTACTGACAGTAAGATATAATGACTGATATGATTTTTATCCACATGACTTTTGAGGAAATTATAAAAAATATTATTAAAATATAAAATAGCTATGTTAATTTAGAAACACAATGTTTATACATTTTACAAATGTTAAATTTTTAGTTATATAACGGTTGCCATATTATATTATTTGTGTATGTTTACTAAATTTTTCAAATAGTAAAATATTTTCCTTGTTTATTCGACATATTCATTTAAACATTAAGGAAAAAGTACTGTACATTGAATTAATATTAGAATGAAAGAACTAAAAATCTTTTCTGAAATTCTCTATTCAAGTTTATATTTAAATCAAACAAATACTATCAGAAATTATATAAAATATTATTATATAAATTAAAATGAAATGATAATTTACCTTTTGTGCGTAAATCTAAATTAGTTTATAATAAAGATCAATAGAATTTATATATAATTGACGTTTTTCTCTTGTCAGAAATGTTTGGACTATGCAGATAAATGTGAAATGGAAGAAATTAAAGGTTTTTATCATCGTTGACAATTTTTCGAAACATTAAGTAAAACTAATCTTTATAATTCTTATTTAATGTATGACAAATTGATATAATTATATCGGTATATAAATTTATATTTTAAATTCTGAGTTAATTCAAATTGTAAAATTTTATTCAAGTTTTTGATGATTCATAATTTGCTTAAATAAAGTATTTTAATAACTTGACTTTTATTTATTTTGTTTAGTCAAAATGTAAAGTGGATATCACATGCAAAGAGTTTAACACATACAAGAAATATTTATATATAATCGTTAATTTCTTTTAGTTAAAAATATAAATTATTTTTAAATTTTCGTCAATAAGAAATGATTTTATTAAAAATTTCATAATTTTCGGTTATATTTAATTAAAACGCAAAGTGTTAAATTAATAAACAGTACGCGATGTTTTTGTCTTATAAATTATCTCCGTCCTTAGCTTATTTTTACAGCAATATGTTCATACGCAATGGTGTGAACTTTGTAATTACAAAACATCTTCCTTTATATTTGTTAGAATTAACGCGACAAAAGCTATTTTAATTAATTAATGCTTCCATTACTTTAAATATTTTATTAATATTAATATTTAATAAAAATATAAATACGACTTTTCTAAACTAGAAAAAGATATCAATTTGAAATTATCATCACAAAAAATAAAATTCAATCCAACCATTCTAACATATTCCGTATAGCTCCCAAACTTCATCTATGACGTCATTTAGGCCCGTACATAAAGGTGCGACTATGCTGATGCATGCGAGTAAATTTTTCGAGCGATTGACAAACGAGCGACAATATGTTGCGAGAAGAGGTAACGACGTTTCTCGCTCTTCTTAATTACGACCACATCGACGCGAGCAAACGAAAGTGGCGAGATGATGATGACGTCACACGTTTGCTTTGAAGCTATAAGTGAAATATCGCACATTGCGGAGATAAAAAGAAAATGGTTTCATTATGAGGTTACTGATAGCAAATAGCAAAGTAATCCTAATAATAAAAAAAACTTTTATTATTTGGATTACTACATGATGAACACGTAAAAAGAAATCGAAAATACTGTGTTCCTTCTCTCTGGAAACAACGAAAGGATAAATAACTTTATGATAATTTTCTAATAAAACAGAATTTATATCACTTTATGTATATTTATACCTTAAAAAAATAACAAACATCTTTTTATATATACATTGGATGAAATATACAAGAAACCATCGTACCAAGACGCAAGCACAGTATTTAACGAGAAGAGGCGAGACGCGTAAAAATATCAAACCCTGTCAGATATTTGCGAAAGCGAGAAATTCGCTCTCACCAGCGAGATTTCTCGCTTCTCGCTTGTGCATGGTTTTCCTCCGTTCTCAACCTGTCGCTCGTTATTATATTCGCAGCTGGATAGTCACACCCTAATGATGGTCCCCTGAACTATTTTCTAGGTCAGAGCTACAAGGTTTGAAAAGTGAACAGTAGTATTGACTACCCATTAATAGAACGTAAAATAAAAGAGTGACTTTTACATACTTAATACGTAAAATAAATAAGGTAACTTTTACATACTTAACTCTTATATTTGATAGAAACACACTTAAAATAACCTAAGCTAATGATAACATCTACAAATAGAAGTTATAAATCATTCTCTAAACGAATTTAATATTTTTTATATTCATAAACACAGGTTGATTATAGGCCGATGTGTTTACATAATGTGGGCTTACTTTCATAAAATAAATTCATTCCATTTGAAATCCGTCGATAATTTTAAATAAAAAATACGATATTTAATCGTTTTAAAGTTGTAAAGCTCTTAACGAATTAAATATAAATTAACTAGCAGATGAGACCCAATATCATCTGCTAGTTTAATTTATATTTAATTAGATGAGACCCAATATAATCTAGGACCTTAGATGTGTCCAGCCTTGTCCGAACAAAAATAAGAACACGAAACATTAAAATTATTAGATTATTTCCTACTCCAACCGTTTTATCATATTTTATTATAGTATTTGATTTATACAATAAGAAAGGTTATCTTACGTAACAGTTTATCCAATATCTCTTATAACTGAAGGCCCTCTAGTCCACATGGTACAGTTGCGTGACGTCACCAAAGTTGACCGATAGTCGCCATTTCGTCGTTATCGTTCGTACAAGTTCTTCTTTTGTTTAGTACTTTTTTGTCTTTTCTTAATATCTGAGAAGATGGTGTTTAAATGTCGAGCACCGAGGTGCCGAAGAAATCATAAAAACGCTCCAAGTGTTTTTACGTTTAAATTTCTTTCTGATTCCGATATTAGGAGAAAATGGATTGGTGCATTAGCAAGAGGAGATTTCGATCCAACTGCAAATACACGTGTAAGTTTATACTTATTCTATTCAATTCTAAAGTAATTAACATTTCTTAACATTAATTAAAGGTATGTATCATTTTATTGTCATGCAAATATGGCCAACCGATATTCCAAACAGCACTACATTAACGTCACCAAGGTAATTGAGATTATATCAAGTGGCTTTGACCTAATGACGTCATGCTCAGCTGACGATATATCGTCACCGACTATATAGGATGTTACTAAAATTCCATGTTTTGCTTTTTTATTTAAAATCGTATATTTGTATAGGTGTAGCCTAACCACGAAATACCGTATGGCAATTAGCTTATAATTAACGATTATGGCATTCATGAAAATTGGTCCACTCTCTCCGCTGGTGAGCCAAACTTCCATTCACACCATAAACGCCATTATTATAAACTAATATACTATTTTAGTTGTGTTTTATTTTTCTTCACGATTTGCACGTTTTTTTTTTTTTTAAATGAGAAATTCAAGTGTTTTAAGTCATTGGTTTAAGTGTTTTAAATAAAAAATACGATGTTTAATCGTTTTATAGTTGTAAAGCTCTTAACGAATTAAATATAAATTAACTAGCAGATAAGACCCAATGTCTACTATTATACTATTAACTATTATAAAAGGTTTGGAAAATTTTATACAGTCAAGTCCGCATAAGTCGACACCCCAAGGGGAAGTGGAAATGTGTCGAGTTTTCCGATGTGACGACTAAAGCGAAGTTGGAAAAAAAACCCACAAAACTACAATTAGGAAAATACAGTAGTGCGTTAAACAGAGTATAGGCTTACAATACACTGTGTCCCCCATTTACAATTACTCTGTAGATGAAAAACTGAAAAATTCGTTTAGTGTTGTTTGTTTTGAGCACTTAACTGTCTCGACTTTCTTTTTCAACGATCACGAACGCCTTGAAAACATCATCTTCGCAATTGTCAATCGTTAGCAAGTAACGTCTAAGGATTCTTAATGCCTCTATCGTGAGAAAATGCAAAATTGGATTCTGGTGTTACGTAGATGTAGATTGTGTATTTTCTTTTTGTTTATTTCTTTTTTCACATAAAAATACATAAAACGTTAAGGCATTTTTATTAATATGTATATTAAATATATATTATTAATATTAATATATTAAATATATTAATTATATATTAATAAATAAATAGACTCCCCCTCCTGAAAAAAAATGAGTTCGCACTACACGTGCTGAGTGAATTCATTTTTTTCAGGAGCGGTGACAACTTATTAGCAGTGTTGCCAAGTTAGGGTTTTTTATCCTAGATTTAGGGATTACTTTCGAGTCTAGGGGGAATTTAGGAAGAAGATTTTTTTATTGAAAAATTTAGTATGATTTTTTTTTCTTTTGAGAATTTTTAGGGATTACATTTAAAACTTAAAATTTTGCATTTACTTTGAGAATTTCTTAATTTTATCATTGCTGGCGTTGTTTTCACTTGAAATGGGGTCAACCAGCACTATAGACCAGTGTTTCTCAAAGTGGGCGATAACGCCCCCTTGTGGGTACTGGAGGCTTTCAGGGGGGCAGTAGAAGGCTCAAAGGAAATTAGAGGGCATTAAGGAAATCTAGAGGGGCGATGGCAGACAAATTCTATCTATAAAAATCTGACTATAATATATATATAATGCTGACAATCTATATATTTTTTAATTTTTATTGAAGCTCACAACCTGAATATTTCTAACACGTTGACTTATATTATAGCATGAATGAACTTATTATAGTAACATTATTGTATAAATATGCTAAAAATGAAAGTTCAAGAATGGCTACCAAGAATTTTGGCTGCAGAAGCAAATCTCTCAACTGTACCCAGAGTTATGGTCAGTTGTTCAACGATTTCTGATAGCATTCCCATCGTCGTATTTGTGTGAACGTGGATTTAGTGCTGCAGCAACGTTGCTAACTAAAAACAGAAATCGGCTGCAAGTTACTGAACGCGGCGACTTACAGCTGATTTTAAGTGAATTCGACCCTGATATTAACGAACTGGTCGAAATACTTCAGATTCATCCTTCACATTAGGGCCATTATGGGTTCGGCCAGGCCCACAATGGGGCGACCGGGTGGTGAGGGACGGGGCCCGACATATCCGAACGGACCACCCCCCGAAAAATTCCTGGGGATTATTCGACCCGTATCGGATTCGATCCCGGGTCCCCCAGAGCGGTAGGCTGCCACCTTTGACCGCTCGGCCATCCGGCCGTCAACATAAAATAGCTGATATGTCAATTTAGAAACACCAAGTTTATACACCTTATAAATGTTAAATTTTTAGTTATATAACGGTTGCCAAATTATATTATTTGTGTATGTTTACTAAATTTTTCAAATAGCAAAATATTTTCCTCGTTTATTCGACATATTCATTTAAACATTAAGGAAAAAGTACTGTACATTAAATTAAAATATTAGAATAAAAGAACTAAAAATCTTTTCCGAAATTCTCTCTTCAAGTTTATATTTAAATCAAACAAATACTATCAGAAATTATATAAAATATCATTATATAAATTAAAATGAAATGATAATTTACCTTTTGTGCGTAAATCTAAATTAGTTTATAATAAAGACCATTAGAATTTATATATAATTGATTTTTTTCTCCTGTCAGAGATGTTTGGACTATGCAGATAAATGTGAAATGGAAGAAATTAAAGGTTTTTATCATCGTTGACAATTTTTCGAAACATTAAGTAAAACTAATCTTTATAATTCTTATTTGATGTATAACAAATTGATATAATTATATCGGTATATAAATTTATATTTTAGGGGAATCGGGCCAGCTTTGGGATTCGCATAGTAAATAAATTTTAATGCAAAAAGAGGGATTTTCCTGATGTCGTTTAGTGACGACAAGGAGAAATTGGCGTTCATAACAGGTTAATACTGTAGCCCAAATCAAAAGGCGTTGTTCACTGGCTGGGACACCTAAAAATATTAAATGGGACTGTTGATGGACGGGTACTTGCGGTTGGGCTCTTTGTAAATGGGATATGATGTTGACTCTTCCTCCTTTTCACATGCAATTGATATCGGAAAGGGGGCAAGCCACCGGCCGGTAAGGGCAATCATTTTCATGAGTCTCTCTCTCTACTTCCCTTAACAAGGCGGTGCATCCATATTGGTTGTTGCCACAATGAAGTAATAATGTTGCCGCTATTTGCTCCACCACAAGGCTCCGTTTCTATCCGAGAGGCTCTCTACATGTGTGACACGTGAAGATTCTCGGCCTGCACTGAGAACAAACAATGTGGCCATCGGTACACTGATATACCGGCGGCTGAACTATATTATAGCAAATCGGGCAGCTTACTAATGCAGCCAACGCGGAGTCTTGCTCGGGGGCGGCAATGATTTCTGAAAGGGAAAAAGGATATGTGAGAAGACGGAGAAAAGCATTATTTAATTTAATTTGACAATTAATGTACAAGAGCTATATTTATATGCGTGAGTTAAATTTGATTTTTCTTCTTTTTTTATAACAAAACAAATGTTTATTAAAGTCAAAAAATTTAGCTACAGTTCTAACTCTCAATTAGGCGTAGGGGGAGCCCAAGAGAGATTTTACATAAATCATTTTCATACCTCTTAAAAATCTCTGAGGAAACTTTTGACGTGATTCCGGAATAAGGTACTTGATATCCACAAGCCACTAGGTCAAATTTTCGCGACTGCGATGAACAATTAATTCGCGGCTCGTCCACAACATGCTCGACTGGCAGATCGAAATAAGATTCCCCTGGGGGGAAAGACGCGGTTTTTACAGATTCGTCGTGGGAACTAAGTCACGAGATCGTTGTCAGGACGGAAGAAAATGATGAACTCGGATGTTAAGTATAAATTTTATGATGTTACAGCGTGAGACCGGTTGCTTTAATAGGAAAAATTATAAAATTTCCCACGAATTCTGTTGTTCGCTTTCCAAAATCGTAAGAATAATTAATTTGGAAAAACTAGATAAAATTCCGAATTTCACATAAACCTCCGATGAACTGCGCAAAAAGGCGGGAAAACATCCCTTTTTATGAGGAACGGACGGCTTTTGTAGACGGCCAAGTAACGTGTGCAAAAGCTGCATCTGAATAAGACAAGAGTCGGCCGTCTAAGGGAAGTTCAACTTCCTTTTTCTTTCAGAAACGAAAGCATTGTACATCCGTTGATAAAATTTTGTTGTGGTTAAAAATATTATTTCTAATTAAATTTAAAATAATAATTTCACAAATTAGCCCTAAATCTCGACCCTAACGTGAGATCTTCACATATAGTATATTTTATAATTGGTTACTATAAGTTAAAATTTATACTTTTATATATTTTGAAAGCAGTAAATGTTAATATTACTTAATTAATATATCAAACTATAGTGTATAAAGTTTAATTTCTTCAAAGCTGCAGCTTACATTGTATATATAAGAAATAATGTTTATTCAAAATTCTTGTTAAAAATTACATTTAAAAAGTGTAACATGCATATACTAATCTCCATATTTATATTCAAAGCTATCATTTTCATTTATACATATGCGAATGAAACTTATTTCAGAAACAATGTTCATGCTATAGGTACTTACTTTAAATTTTAACAAAAAAGCAATTATATTAATAAATAGTTAAGGTAATTATTTTTAAGCAATACAACAACATAGTTTATTAACATTAAAAAGCTACTTACTTTTTCTGCAGATACAGCATTTTTCTTAAAACACTGGCTCTAGCGTATCTCGTAATTCATTACATATATAGATGGTTTCGGAAGACGATAAAGTTATTTAAACTGTGTATCATTCAACCGAAAAGCATCAGCTCGAACATCAAACTGAGATTCGCGACGTCAAATTCTAATTTCCTTTCTCTCCAATTCTTCGTGAAGTAAAATTATTCTTATACCGAAAGACGCCATGTTATTTTCCCTTTCGTTACGTTCCTAATGGCAGCTCAAGAGTGACCGATAACATAAGCTTAGTTATCGCACGTGACTATCGGCACCGGAAACGAAACGTACGGCTCGGAATAGCATTTTCACAGATGATTAAACGCGAATCACGTGGTACCGATAGGAACTGGTTTTTATCGTATTCGTTAGCTTAACGATATTACTCAAAATAGGTCCCCTGGATAGAATCATTGGAAGCATTATACGATATTTTGGTGTGTAGCCGCGTGAGGTGGGTGCTCTGTAAAGCTCATGCGCGAATGCGTATAATCTGGTTGCTTTACATCATGGGTCACCAAACTACCACCCGCGGGCTGGATCTGGCTCGCGAGGTCAGTTCATCCGGCCCGCTGCCGCACTGTGCCAATGGAAATATCATACGTAGATTGTAGATGAACTTACTATGTAGAAAAAACTAAAATAAAAGTAAGTAAAAATGCCGAATTGGTCCAATTTGATTAATATATTTAACAATAATATAATTTTTAGGAAAATCAGTGAAACGAAAATTTCGGCGACTTTTTGCGACTTTTGATATGAGAACATTTTTTGTGTATGTATCTGCAATGAAGTTCCTAAGAAAAGCGATTACGAGCTCGCTGCAGCGATCGTGTTTGTGTGCTGGTAAATAAATATATTAGTGTTCTTTATTTTCTGAACAAAACTTTATTGAACAAAATGATTACGTGGTCCGTGCTTGTCATTCTCTCGGTTATTTGGTCCGCTGTGAAAAAGTTTAGTGTCCCCTGCTTTACACCATTCAAGTATTTTTGGCCATGAAAGCTGTCGCGTAATCGACAATACAACGCTTCCATTGGAAAGATGTATGTACGAATTTATTTTCGAATCTACAATAGCAATCTTATCCCTTTTTTCAAATGTAATACAGTAATTTGTAATAAGTTACATATTATCTTATTACAAATTAGCGGTTATAAAAAATATTAATTTTAATTAATTCAAAGTATGTTAAAATAAAAAATAATCGCACAATATGTATATATATTTTAGAAAATAAAAAGGAAGCGGTGCTTCCACAGCTTTCATGGACAGCACGTTACTGGTCAAAACCATTCCTTTATCGTACGAGTTGACTATTAAACGAATTCCACTCAGATCTTTCTGCAGCTGGTTTTAATTTCATTCGTCGATAAAACTTTGTATTCATGCAATTTGCATCGTGGGATATAGACTTCAGGGAAACAAAAGTTATTTTACATTTGCGTCACTACGCAAAAATACAGCGCTTCAAGTATAAAAACCTGTATGCCACTAAAGCAAAATGTTATTTTACACTTTATTATATACGTATTATTTAATACGCGAGCCACTTGCATCATTTACTTAGAAGCGTACGATCTCTTAATCAATTGTTGCACACGTCATTTCAATAAGAATATTGGCTTTATACTGTGAAGATCTTTAAAATCGCGTCGAAATCGTGATTATTTACAAAATCGCTATGTTGGGGAATTTCGGAAGTTCAACCGGATCGAGAACACGTGTCGGGCAGTAAACTCGACCGAAGTGAAGCACTTGTGTTACAGTGGCGTGCCGTGACATTTGATGTAAGAGAAGCTGTGTTTCCGTAAGAAGCCGACATACAGGGGCAATCAATTAATTGCGCGTCAGGGCCCGTTCGTCAGTGGCATAGCGTAGTGGGGGCGGCAGCGGTGGCCCGCGCCGGGCCGCACTTTTAGGGGGTCGGCATTTTTTCACAATAAATAATAATAATATCTTGTAAAAATTTGAACCATTTCATTTCATATTTTTGTCACACCTACGATTCGGACCGATTGAAATGAGCACGGAATTTTTCATTACTTATTCTGTGACGAAAATGGAGAATCTCCTTTCTTTAAATGAATGTATAATAATGATATTTTGCTCGTTGTAGCGACCGACAATACCGTCTGTACTCACTTGTAGGAATTCCTCGTATTTTATTTAAGGGGGCGAAATTTTAAGAGTGCAGCGAAATTTTTTTCTGCCCGGCTACTGACACCCACGCTACGCCACTGTGTCAGGTTAAGCAAAGACTTTCATTCTTTCTTGACGATTTTTCTCCTGGGATTATCTTTTAAACTTTTCCTATTTTATTCAATTTTTAAAAAATATCTTTTCGTCTGTTTGTAGGCCACCTCCCATTTGTCAAATGTCTTATTTTTTGTTCAAAGTTTCCTGTGTATACTTTCCAAGGTCATTTGTTTTATATGCCCAGAGTGAAATACGAAGTACACAAATTTTACTTAAATATAAATAGCTTCAAATATGATTTCAGTTATAATATGATCAATATGCTTAGTTCAATCCCAAACTTCCTCAATGTAAGTCAAAAGTTTGGGAAATAGAGAAAGTTTAGCTTTGATAGATGACACGAACTCCTCCAGTGTATTCAAGGGCAGATCTACATAGAGACTGATAAGGCTTAAGCCCTGAATTCCAAGTGTCAAGGGCACACAAAAATTGAATTATTATCATAAATTTTTAATACTTTTTCATTAACAATGAGTACTTATCGTATAGTAAAAAATAGTTAATATAATAATATTGATAATAATTTATAGTATTATTTGTTTTATTGTAATTGATGTAACGTAATTGGTCAGGTCACCAAGTTGCAATTTTAAACCCAAATTTAAAAATTCTTAATCGAACAAAAAATGGGGCTGCATTGGACTTGAATAAGCCCTAGGCCTCGAAAAACTAGATCCGCCCTGAGTGTATTTGGACTGATTTCGTACACTATCTTCAAGATATATCTATGACAATTTCAAGGATTTAATTTTTTGTACCACGGAAAACATTTTGATACAAAGATGGTTGAAATTAAGCGCAAACACATCTTAATATAAGACGATTTATTCGAACGAGATTTGAGTAAGGAACCGTCCATAAATTACGTAAGGTATTTTGGAATGGGTGGGGGTCAAGGATTTCTTACGATTTCTTACTCAGGGGTAAAGGGTAATAGATCTTGTCTTACGTAATATATTGTTTTTACTTTTTGATCTCGTTGAGTGGTGAAGTTTTGAATTTGGCTTTAATTTGGCGGTTTCTATTAAGAACGCCCGTTGTACTAACGCCATCAGATGTGACATGATAGAATAATAACGCTAGCAGACTCATTCTCTACACATTTTTTATCATGGGAGAAAGGCCGGGTAGAAGTGTCGAACCGTTTTTTTTTTTTTTTATTTGAATAAGTGCTTTTCTCCTATGGGTTATAACACTAAGAATACATAAACCGAAATTCATGATTCAAAGTAAACATAAAATTAGTATTCGATTTTTAGTGAAAACTAAACTGTAAAACTAGAAATTAGAAAGTATAAATAATCTTATCTTCCATATTTTTTAACATAATTGTAAAAAGTATCAAACAGTGGCTACCGAACAAGCTTATCGAGTGGACATGGCCACCTAATACCAAGCGTAAAGATTTTTAATTTCAGAATAAATCTATCTTGATCGTAAATTAAACAATGATAGATCACATGGTCGACGGTGTCTAGGTTTCCTGTAGAGCAAAAGCAAGAGGCAGTTTCTGTCTGGTTATACATGCTCAGTAAGTAGTTGAGCAGTAGCAAACGTTAAATCTCTAAGTAATAACGAGAACCTGCATTCAACGCTAGGAAAATAATCTTATTCTACCAGTTTTACTACTCAACTATTGTTAATTCCACTTTTGCATAGCGTTGTCATAAATATAATATTTAAGGCTGCTGCGTGAGAGAGGGTTGCGAGTGTAGTCCAAGTCAATGTCCTTTGCAGCTGACTTCGCCTGAAAGTCGGCTTTTCATTTCCTAGGATGCCAGTATGGCCACAAACAAACATAGAAGTAGTTTATTTACAAGAGTTTTAATATGTTTCTGGATGTATGTGATTTTTTTGCTATTGAAATTGGTATTTATTGGAAATTTTAGGACGGACTAAAAATCACTGTAAATGTTGATAGACAGAGTTTTGTTTGGTAGTGAAGTGACCCACTAAACAGCTTGGTAGACAGCATCTTCTTCAGCTTGATGTGAGGGTATCTTCTAACATATTTTGGGCAAAATATGTCAGTTTGGAGGAAGCTACAGATACTTGAGCGGACATGAAGGGGGCTTTTGGACCCATCTGTGTAGATATTAATGTCTGCATGGTTATCCGTGGAGGAATGTACCCTGGGAATAACCTTGTTTATAGGGTGATGATCACAGATAGGGTAATTGCAATATGGTAGCATTTAAACAGCCGTGGATTGGAGTAGAGACTGTTGTCGAGCTTTGATGTTTGTAGTTCTGATATAGTAGTCAAATAATCTTTATTCTCTGGCACCGCTGAGCACAGCCAGGCAGAAATACAAAAAGTACATAGTAGATACATGCCGTTAGTCATACAAGGGATACAATAAAATGGCAGAGAAAAGGGAAATAAAATAAAATAACATAAATGAATTAAAATAAAAAAGAATAAAAATTAAATAAATGATTAAAAAAAATAAAAGTGCACTATAACTAAAATAAAATTACTGTACATCAAAGTCTAAATGCTGTAATAGCAGAGCAAGGCATGTAAAAACATTGGCATCAAGGCTAGAGTGAATCGGATCACAAGAGAGCAGGTCAACGGATCCCACATCTAATGGAGTAGAGTGCAACAAATTTCTTTAACAAGTTAAAGTTGCTGTTGTTTTGTAGAAAAAAATCAGGCTTTACTGGCCAGTCTAGATTGCTTATATTGGCATGCTGCATGCACTGATGCCTAATGTCATCCAGCATAGGACAGTTGTATAAATAGTGCATGACACCGTCCCGCACCCCACAGAGCTGACAGCAGTCAGAATTAGAATGGTGAAACCTTTTCAGGTAAGCACGAAAGCGCCCGTGTTCAGTCAAAAATTGGACTAAATCATGTGTGGGTTGAATCCATTTGCTTTGAATACGTTCCTTGACCTTTGGGATAAAACGTCTTGTTATGTGTTGTTCTGGGATCTTGTCCCAATCCAGTTGCCAGGTCTCCAAGGCATTGTCCCAGATAAGGTATTTAAGTCTTGACTTAGGAATGAGATTGTAGGCAGGAGGGGTATCAGGATTAGGCGTTGCGTTTCGTGCCAGAAAGTCAGCCCGTTCATTACCCGGAATGCCGCTGTGTCCTTTGATCCAATTGATGGCATATTTGTTAAAAGACGTAGAAGCTGCAGCGAAGATGTCGTTCGCAACAGGGTGAGTGTTATCTTTATTCCCCAAAACAGCAACAGTCGCAGCACTGTCTGTGAAGATGTTTATCAGTTTGTTCACAAAGTTAGTGTTGCACCAGTTGATTGCCATCAGCACAGCAAAGATCTCAGCTTGGAAGACAGAGCATTCTGGGTGTAGAGCAAAGGAATTATTGTAGACCTCTTCACCGGCCTGAAAGATCACAAAGGCACTTGCCGTGCCATCCGTCGATTTGGATCCATCTGTAAAAGCTTCAATCTCTGTAGAGGTAACGCGAGGAGAGAGTCCCTTCCTTAAAGCAGGATGTGGGAGTGTAGATACAGGCCTGTCTAATTCAAACATGGTGGCATTAAAGATGGTTCCATTAATATCAACATCCCTGCCCCTAGAGATACAGAAACGTTTGCTATTAAATTGGAGAAACTGTAGGATGGGGAGCTTCCCAGCCACAACAGGGAGGGCTGCATTTGAAACAGTGGAATAGCACCTGGTAAGTCGTAATAAGGCAATCCGTTGTGCAGACCTCAGAAGCCGATGGTTATGAGATTGAGAGGCAGCAGCGCTCCAAACAGCAGATGCATATGAAATGGTTGGTAAAAACAGGCAATCATATATGGCATTAGTTGCCTCAAGACCGAGGCCCCAATTACATCTAGCGACCCTTAAAAGACCATTAAAGGTCAAGTTACTTCGACTAGTAATGTGTTTTATATGCTGTTTCCAAGAGAGTTTATGATCAATCACAACCCCAAGGAAAGTGAGATGACTTACAACCTTTATCGATTCATTACGAAACCTGATACAAGGTACACGTCTGTAAAGATCGGAGGCACCCGGAGAGGAGAAAACGATTCCCTTAGTTTTTGCCATGTTAAAACTGAGTTTATTACTCATACCCCAGTTGTACACTTTCTTAAGAATGTCAGTAGCTGCCCTTTCTATGTAGTTTCTTGATGGAGCAGGAAAAACCAAGAAGGCATCGTCTGCATATGCATAGACACGACATTGGTAGCCGAAATCAGTACGGAAGAAGTTATCGAATAAAATATCCCAGAACAGGGGCCCACAAACAGACCCCTGTGGACAGCCACGTTGTAGCTTACGTGTAAATTGAAGATGCCCCAGAGAGATAATTGCTTCTCTATCCTCAAAATAATTAGCAGCAAGATGGAATAAGTTAGCCGGACAATTGCTCTCACCCAATCTGCGTAAAATTTGCGGCCACCAGGCCGAATTGAATGCATTTTTCAGATCTAGGCTGAGGCCAAAGACAAATTTGTTGCTTCGTAGCAAATGTTTGATGTGCCCAACTAAGTCCATCAATGCATCAACAGCTCCACGCTGGCACCGGAAACCATATTGGGAATCATGGAACAGTCCTCTGGATTCCCAAAACCAATAAATGCGATTAAAAAGGAGCCTATCTAAGATCTTCCCCAAGATTGACAACAAGGAGATATTTCGCATGTTTTGAATGTCAACAGGTTTTCCCCGATTTTTCGGAATTAAAACAAAAAGAGCCCTCTTCCATGGCTGAGGGAAGATACCGAACTTGAGGCAAAAGTTGAGAATGCTGAGAAGTAGATCTGGGCAGGTTTTCCATATTGTTAGAATAATGTCTTTGTTTATCCCATCTAGACCCGTGGCTTTGTTCCTTGGGAGACGGTTTATAGAGTCATTGACCTCAGAAAAGGTAAAAGGCGGGTCATCCTCTGAGAGCTCACCATCATTCCTGCATCTTCTAATTGCAGAGTGCTCGGGAGTGTCCTCCACGAGGGAGTCAGAAGGACAGAAATAATCGAAAAGGCCGGAAACTGTGGTCTCAAGACTGGCAGGGCTGTCAATATTACTACTAAAAAAACTAGGAGTTTTGAGTTTGTTTACACATAGCTTATATATAAACCCCCATGGGTCTTTACCTGCACCTGCGCAGAAGGACTTCCAAGAATCAAGTTTTGCCTTCTTAATGGCCTCCTTATACCCTCTCTGGTAAGAGAGGTACTGCATTCGCAGTTCCTCCCTCCTTTGATCATGACATCTCTGAAATACCCTGCGCAGTCTGTTGTTGTTCTGGCGCATAAGAGATAAATCCGAATTCCACCATGGAGTTATCCGTTTTTTGTTCTTCCTCCTAGGAATGGATTCCACGCATGCAGAAGAGATTTGGATAATAGCTGACTCAATATAGGCTTTGGCCTCAGTATGTGATACAATCCTAGATGAAGGTCTGCCGATTTGCTGAATAGTGTCCTGAAATTTGCACCAATCAGCTGCCTTGGTATTGAAAGCATTCTTATTGTTCGAAGCTTCTGCAACCTGCAAATTATTGCAGCCTAGATTATAGGT